>NC_057796.1:276065349-276408189 GCF_018294505.1 Triticum aestivum | reverse complement strand
AGGAGGTCCGTTTCGTCCGTTTTGTGGTACGCCACACCCCTCCCGATCAACAGGACCCCCGTTTCGACCGTAGGAGGTCCGTTTCCTCCATTTTGCGGTACGCCACACCCCTCCCGATCAACAGGACCCCCGTTTCGACCTTAGGAGGTCCGTTTCCTCTGTTTTGCGGTACGCCACACCCCTCCCGATCAACAGGACCCCGTTCCGAACGCAGGAGGTCCGTTTCCTCCGTTTTGCGGTACGCCAGGCCTCGTTTCCATCGCCTGTTCCGTCCAAGCCCTCCCGATGAACACGACCACGCATTCCGTTCCGACCCAGCCGGTTGGCTCCCACGCGTTCCATTGCCTCCCAATGAACACGACGCATTCCGTTGCCTCCCCATGAACACGACGCATTCCGTTGCCTCCCCATGAACACGACACATTCCGTTGCCTCCCCATGAACACGATGACGACGCTGTTTCTCCGTTCCGACCCAGCCATGTACACGAGCCCTGGCCGTACGTATGCGCGAGTAGGCGTTCGAGACCCCGCCCGTATGTACATATACGTGGCCGTATTTTCTTTCTTGCACCCTGGCCGCTGTACGTACGTGTACATGCTACGTGCGCGCCTCTACTACGACACGTACGCGCCTCTACTATGACACGTGCACGCCTCTACATCCACCAGTATATATGTACGTACACGTTCGCGACCAGAATGACAACGCTACGTACGCTTCGACCAGGTGGGTCCCGACTGTCAGGCACTTCCTTGCGTGTGAAGATGTAGCTGGTGGGTCCCAGCAGTCAGGGGGCGAATCGTTTTTTTGCCCGGACGCACTTCCTTGCGTGCGAAGATGTAGCTGGTGGGTCCCAGCAGTCAGGGGGGCGAATCGCTTTTTTCCCGGACGCACTTCCTTGCGTGCGAAGATGTAGCTGGTGGGTCCCAACAGTCAGGGGGAAACGTTTTTTTCGTGAAATACGGTGGCCCGTCTGGTGGGTCCCTGCTGTCAGGTGGAGGAATCATTATTTTGCGCGTAATAAGGAGGCACTTCCTTGCTGCGGCCGTGGACCCAGCTGTCAGCCTCTCCACGTACAGTCCACGTCCGATGGAAGTCGTTCCTTGACCACGTTGACCACGCCGCGCCGAGAGCACCACGGCGGTGGACAACGGCGAGGACTAGGAAGGGGACGACTCAGAGCCGGGGAAGACGCAGCAGTGGATGCCCACGTGAAGAGGAGTACGAGGGTTCACTGGTTTGGCTGCGGTGTGAGGCTGCTGTCGCCGCAGAATAATAGGGGGTGTGGGTGAGTAGAGGGATGGCCTGGCCAGCGGTGGGAGTAGTAGGGGGCGGTGAGGCCTCCGCGGCATCACAGCCAGCCACGGGAGGCAGGAGCAGGCGGCACGACCGGCGCTGGTTTGGGCGGCTGGAGCAAGACCAGAGGTTGAAGAAGCACTACGTCCATTGGATGAACATCGTACGGTAACAAGAGCTAGAATCGTTCATATTGACTAAGTTGACAAAGCCCTCCGTCCCCGTCAACTTGGTAGGCCCACAAGTCAGCCTCCCACTATGCTGGGTTCCAGCTGGCAGGGGGAGTATTTATTTTTTTGTGCGTAATAAGGAGGCACTTCCTTGCGTGCGAAGATAGCTGGTGGGTCCGACATGTCAGCGGGGGCACGTTATTTTCGCGAAATACAGAGGCCCTTCTGGTGGGTCCCAGATGTCAGGTGGAGGAATCATTATTTTGCGCGTAATAAGGAGGCATTTCCTTGTGTGCGGCCATGGACCCAGCTGTCAGCCTCTCAACGCACAGTCTACTTCCGATGGTATCGTTCGTTGACCACGTTGACCATGCCGCGCCGAGCGCATCCAAGGTGGTGGACGACGGCGAGGCCCCGGACAGCAACGAGCCGGAGATGGGAAGACGCGGGAGTAGAGTCACAGACGGAGAGGTGTACGAGGGTTAACTGGTTCTAGTGCGGTGTGGTTCGGCAGTCGGTGGAGAAGAACAGGAGGTGTGGAGGGGTGGAGGGATGGCCTGGCCAACGGTGGAGTAGCGCTTCATAGCGAAGCGTGCTAAGCAGAGCTGCTAGCAGCAGGAGGCGGGAGGTGGTCCCGGCGGCGCTGGAGGAAGAAGACGAGAGATTGAAGATGGATGCCGGTCGTTGGATGTAAATCCAATGGCTAACATGTCAGAATCATTTGTTGACTAAATTGACAACGACTTGCATTGGCTTCGACCTATTGGCCCACATTTCAGCCTCCAAAAATGTGGCACGTATTCAACCCAATTTTTTTTTCAGAATTTACAGTCTTTTTTTTGCGCGGTAGAATTTACAGTCAATTTGATCTTTTTTTTTGAATTACAGCCATTAGCTGGGCTGGGTGAACAAATAATGTAGCGTCCATGCGACCCATTTATTTTATTTCCTAAAAAATTACAGGCCATTTGCACTTTCTCGAAATACACGATTTTGCTGGGCTGATTCTAATTATAATGTTGGGTTGGGCCAGCAATGTTATCAATAAATAAAAAGGGGCTGAGCATTTTGTTATAAATATATTTAAATAATAAGTGATATTATTACATTCGTCCTTAAATCTTACCAAGCTTTTGTACACAATCACTAGGATTTTCGTGCCAAAACAATCCAGGATTTTATTTGTTAAGAAATTATTTTATAAGTTAATAAGATATGGGATATTGTTTTCTTACATATGTAAATATGTGTTAAATATATGATGACAATAAAAATAATATATAATAACATATAAAATAATTTAAATATATATAATATAGTTAGAAGGGAAACATAAGTTGGACCTGGCATTCCTGTTCTGATATAGAAAAATAGAACAGACCTCTACGTTTTCTTCAAAAAAATACATAAATTGGGCTGCCAAAAATAAAACCTCGGATGGGAGGTCCATAGGCCGGTCGATACATGATGGCCCTAAGAAAGTACAAACAGGCCTATGGACCTCCCATCCGAGGTCGTGGGCTGCGCATGTTAAAAATGAAAGCCTAGACGGGGCAGCCCAAAACCACGTCCAACACTTGCCAAAACTTCGTCCCTCATTTTCTCTATGTTTCGCACACTCAACATTGTGTGGGCATTTTGACTGTGCATCATATGAAGATGTGCTATGCATGAATGTTGATCAGCATGATGTTAACTGGCTGGTAGTTCCATTTTCGACCATGAATAAAACTTCCAACATGATGTTAACCCTGTTTGAAAAGGCCGTGTTAATATAAATGCTCTGCCTCTGAAAGTTGCAGTTTCTTATCTGAAACTGAACTTGCAGTTTCTTATCTGAAACTGAAACTTGCAGTTTCTTCTCTGAGAATCACATTGTCTACACTTTTATACTCCTATGAAACTACATTTTTAAGTGCTAAAAATAGATCTCTAGAATTCATAAAATACTTCATATGCTCAGTACTGCAAATTTCAAATTCAAAAGACATTCATATCTGAAAGTACTCTCAAAATACACAACACGAAACACAATTCACAACCTGCAAATACTGACAACCCTAAGCTCCTCCTGACAATTCACAACCTGCCCGACTATTGGGCTGGGGGGGGCAGCCCCCTCCTATTCCTCAGCGGCAGACAGCCGCCCCGTGAGACGATGTGAACGGCGAGGGAGACGATGGCGGGGAAGCGTCGTCGGGCCAACTGCTTTTCTCCTCTTGCAGTTGGGTTCGGTCGACGAAGACTCCACCGGCTCGCTCTGGCAGGACACCCTCACAAACGGCACCCTGTAGATGCTCGATCCTTCAATCTCTGGTGGATGCTCCATCTGGGATCGATACTCCCACCACCGCTCCCTCACGATCGGATTCGGTGAATCTGTTTGCTCCATGGCCCAGAGGAGCAGCTCTATGTACTCCGGCGCGACTCCCTCCAGGAGTATCGCCGCCTTTTCGCTCTGTTGCAGATATTTGTCCATGGATGTCGCCGTCGCCGCTAGTTGGTCCTTGTTGTCAAACCAAGACTGTATCTCCAACATCCTAGCTAGCTTCACAGGGTCGCCATCTACGATCCTCACGTATCGGTTGTACTCCTCCATCGATCTACTTCTCCACAGCACCTTCACTCGCCGGCGGTGGTTTTTGAATGGAAGAGGAGAGGAGCAGCGCTGGTTTTGGATTAGAACGGGAGAGCAGCGACGCTGGTTTTGGACTGGAACAGGAGAGAAGGGGCGGTGGTTTTGAAATGGAAGAGGAGAGGAGTGGCACTGCATTTAGATTGGAACAGGAGAGGAGCGGCGGTGGTTTAAGAGGAGAAGAGCGGAAGAGCGGCGCTGGTCTTGGAAGTATTCTTTTGTTGTTTTGCGTATTTTGGGTCAAAGTTTGACCACGTACTGTATTTGACAAGCAAAATGTGAATGCATGTCACCAAAAATTGTATCGTTTGGTTCGTATCTGAATGTACTTTCAAATTATATTATTTTTGCAACGTATAACATATATTTTATGTGCGAAAATCATGGTCAATTATGACCCAGAATAGAAGGGAGACTAGTTAATGTGGGGTCGCTTTCTTAATTGAAGGGTAAATTGATTTTGATTTTGATCCAGTCACAGCGCGCCGGCCCTCTCGTCCAATCCTAAATCGCTGCCGCACGCTCCTCTCCCTCTTCTCCATTGCAAAACCACCTCCTCTCCTCTCCATCATCTCCATTCCAAAACCACCGTCTCACCTCTCCCTCTTCTGATCTTCTCCATTGCAAAACCACCTCCTCTCCTCTCCATCATCTCCATTCCAAAACCATCGTCTCGCCTCTCACTCTTCTGATCTTCTCCATTGCAAAACCACCTCCTCTCCTCTCCATCATCTCCATTCCAAAACCACCGTCTCGCCTCTCCCTCTTCTCTATTGCAAGACCACCGTCTCTCCTCCCATCTTCCAAAGCTAGCACCAGACCACTCAGAAGGACATCTATGGAGAGGATGCAGCAGCGAATCAGGAAGATCACCGGCGGCGACCAGGCAAAGTTAGCCAGGTTGAAGGAGATCCTTAGTTGGTTTGAAAATGAGTGGGAGATTTCGAGGACGGTGCGGGCCATGTGGCAATGTATGCGAACGAGCGAGACGGCGGCGATGTACATGTACTCCTCGGCGGCAGTCACGCCGCAGTCCTCTGAGTTCATCGAGTATCTCCTCTGGGCGATGGAGCAGACAGATTCGCCCGAGGCGACAGTCAGGCGGAGGTGGTGGGCGTACAAGTCGAAGGTCGAGCACCCAGAGGATAACGAATCGATCGAGTATGGTGTGCCGTTCGTGAGGGTGCAGAGCCAGCCGGAGCCACAGGAGTATTCGTTCTCCCACCGCAAGAGGAGGCCGGATGGCGCGACGTCGCTTCCCCGCCGTTCTCCATGGTTCCCTCGACGCTCGCCTCGTTTCAACGGCGGCGGTAGGGTTTAAGGTAAGCTTCACACTAACCTAATCTTCCACCTGCTCAAGCTTACAATCAGTGTGACAGCTAATGAAAATCATGCTTACAATCAGTCTCCGAGTACTACGCCAATCACCCTAAAATAGCTCTGGACCTTTGGGTCAAAGTTGTGACACAGTGTACAAATAAAGAAAAATAGATTGGTGCTTCTTTCAGAAAAGAGTACTCCCTAGAAAACTGCCAATATAAGCTACTAGTATTTGGTTAGATGATTTGCTGCCGACAAAGCTCCGTCCACAAAGAGCGCCACACATCCCACTGGTGGTGGTGGATGCCAATGCGTGCATGCAGCATGGTTGGTGTCGGTAATTTTTACTTGGCACACCTCGCACTCTGCATATATGCCGGTTCCATACGTACATTTGTGCAGTTCCACCAAAATGCAGCTGAATAACCCTGTTTGCACAGATAATGAAAAAGCGTGATTACATTATAGTGGCACTAGTTGATGAAACACACAAAATAAATAGAAGAAAATATTGTGATAGTATCATAGTATGCCATGCTGCGAGGGCGAGATGGGCCCTGCGACGCCTCATACGGTACGCCTCATACTGGACATCGTCCCAAGTCTCCCAGCTACACCTTCTGCCAGTGATGAACATCAGTGTACAGCGGCAGTACAAGGAGGCGCCTTGAGACATTCAAATCTCTATTTTTGTACATATCAACTAAAATTAAGCACCCCAGTTTGCAAAAACGCTTAAACATTAACAATGGGACTAGTTGATGAAACATACATTAACAAAGAGAAGCACTTTCTTTATGTACATTGGAAATGAAATGATAGAGATGACACTCGCTCTATTTTAACTGTATTATTACTTCATTTTATCAGTGACACTAGGGTCGAGCAGGTGGCAAACGAGGTGTACCGTGCGTCGAAAGGATGGAGGCCGGGGGTGCTTAGACTGGGATGCTGAAGCTGGCTCTTTCAGTCACCAACATGGATGATTCAATTCATGGGACCTTTTGGTGCAGTTCACCTAAAATGAAGCAATGTCCCGTGGGCTAGCAGCTTCTTCTTCAATTTTTTTTAAGAAAAGGGCTCCAGCCCCGGTTCCATTTCCATCAGAAAACGAAACCCACAGAGCTTCTTCTTCATTAGTTGCAATAAAATTGAGCAACATCAAGGTTGGTTGTGAAGCTCCTGGAATGCTCAACTATAATTTGGATATCATTTGTGCAGTTCAACTAAGATCGAGCGTGAAATGTATATCTCTGTTTGCACAAAAAAGGTGGAAAGGAGGGTGACTAACAAGTGATGAAACATGCATCAAATGAAATAAGCATGTTCCTTATCTGAATGGCAATCCTACAAGGACAGTAGCAATTTCTAAAGCACTGGCATTGCTAGATATTAGTGTGGGCATTAGGATTAACTATGACAACCGTTAAATACGACATTACTTTGGGCACGGGAGAGTAGGCGGACCAGGATAGTTGCATTTCTAACGAAAAGAACCAACTTATCTTAATGGGAAATTTTAGCAGGACATGTAAAGAAGTGCCATTGATTCATATTACTGGAGGCATTACATTGAAAACAACATTGGTTTAACGTGTCCTTACTTTTAACAGTGCGAGTGCTACATTTTACCAGTGGCATTACATAAGAGTGGCTCGGGGCAACAAACATCAGAACCGGATATCTGGGTTGGTCCCATTTTTGTTCGGTATAGCCACCTTATACTGTGTGAGGCTAGCAAATCTAGTGCTGGACTTACTCTGTTGACTTGTCCCCCAGTCCCCACTTTCTTTCCTTTTTCAACCAATAGATCGGGTTTATATTGAGTTTGTACTGCGTTTACCTTTATTTCCCTATTAGACCTAGAGACCAGTTGGATAGCCAGTCTCTGCTACTTTTCGCCCCCATTATTTCCTCTTTCGACCAAGTCCTAGATTCAGGTAACAAATCCTCCCCCACCCCACCCCCTTTCTTCCTTGTTTGAACCAAGTAGTACTAGATTTGAGTGCATGAACTAGTTTTACCTCTTAAACGTAAAAAAATTAGGTGGTTTTCAAACAGCCGATCGATCCTATCTACGAGGGGGCCTAAGAAATAGTAAAAGATACAAATGCAGCGACGTCAGGAGCTCGGGAAGTAGAGCAAGGCCGGTTTCGAAGGAAGTTATACCTGATGGTCGCCGGGATGTCGCTAGGTGGGCGGCGGGAGGCCGGATCTACCCACACTACGGCAGCGAGGAAGAAGGGGTCGGAGGCCCTCCCTCGCCAGCGGTGCTTGGGAGAGAACAACAAGGCAGGCTGATCGGGACGCACCCAGGAGTGGGTAAGAGCCATCGCGAAGGACGACCGCGTGAATGTTGCACCTTCTCACCTTCCCCGGCGGAGAGGATCCGACTGGATCTATGACCAGCGGTGAGCAGAGAGAGAGAGAGAGAGTGGCCACCGCTGTCATGTTTAGATCTGGAGAGGCCGAGACAGTGTGAAGAGAGCAACACTAGCAAGCAAGCGCGGAGGCTCCTGCCTATATAGTGGAGTAGTACTAGTTTTCTTTTGTCTACCGAAGCCGGCTTGACCTCGTCAATGACTGTCGAGAAGTCTTCATGCACGTGGCCCGGAGGCGCAGTTGTCGTCATTTTGATCTGAAGCGCCGGATTATAACATATGACACGAAAAAATGCCACATGACAAGAAATCATAACCTCACTGCCCAAAGGAGACAGCATGAATCCCGACGGACAAACTAGACGAGGAACAAAGCTGAAATTAAATATAAACTCGTAGAAAAGGGGTCCGTCGATAGATGTCCTAATTAACATAGCCGGCTTGACCTAGATGGCAGCCGAGTAGTCACTGTTCGTGCATGTGCCCCCAATGACTAGCCCAACTCAGTTGTCGCTGTTTAACCCTCGCAGTGATCCGAAGCACATGACACCTAATTTTGCGAGATGACAAGAAACCTTTTTTAGATTTCTCACCACAACTACAACCATGTACAACACAGCCTGCACGATATGTACACGATAGCCAATCCAGGCGTGTCTGCTGGAGTCTGGTCACATGCATGGACGAACTGATCTTCCGTGTCTTGCAGGGATCGTCCAGGCACCAACGTAGTACAACACCTCTCTAGTACTATCGCTCGTCTCCCTCTTCTATTAAGTCACCCGACTTGCGGGGCCGGGGAGTGTGCCTATGGTCGGTTCTTAATTGCCGTCCCACATGTGTGTGCAAACGCAATATGACGCGCGTTCCATTCGGAGAGCAGCGTGCCAGACCGACCGACCGTCTGGGGTTTGACGCGAACACGACGGGCGTGCTGTATACTCCGTACATGTGTACCGCCGTTTTCTAGACGCTTTGCTCCATGGCGCCGGCGCAATCCATGGATACAAAATTAGTATACTGTATACTATTTAAAAGTCGAGGGCGGGGCTTTTCCTGCGCGGTAGGCGGCGGGGCAGTTCCGCCTAGTCGGTTCGACAGAGACGTGAGAAGACGAGGGAGTAGGCTGCTGCAAATGTAGGGCTGTGTGATTTGACAGCGAGTTACTGCTGGACAGGTGGGGCCCCATGATTTGACTTGCCATTATCATTTTAACTACGGCGCTACGGCCGGCGTGAGTCTCCCGATTCCTGACCACCTCCATACAGGTGCCTCTCCCAATGCTCGACCATGTAGTAGAGGCTGGCTCTTGCATGAGAGCCCACTTCTCCACTTTTTCCTTGCCTCTCTTTACTCCACATATGCAAAAATGCCATGTAAAGCGCACTATTGTACTTACTTTTACTTGCTCCTACAGGTGCTTAAGCTTGCCACATAGGCATAAAGTCTGATGTGGCAAGTTAATCAAGAAGAGAGAGACTAGTTTGGTGACCCAAGGAAGAAACGGTGCTAAGCGCGTGTACCTAGGTGAAAAGACAATTTTGAGTCTATAGCTAATTAAATGAAGCAAACTTAGCAACACCATTTCATTGGAAGAGGTCACTCCTTGGCAAATGCAATAAATACTAGTACTCCCTGTGTCCCATAATATAAGAACGTTTTTGGCACTACACTAGTGTCAAAAACGTTCTTATATTATGGGACGGCGGGAGTACAAAGAAAGAGATAGAGAGGAGTAAAAAATACACTTATAGCCAACCTTATAGCCAACCTTGTTGTAGTATGAGTGACTAAGTGATGACTATGTATGACATGCCAACATCAGATAGCCTAACACACCGTGTTAAATCTCCAAGGGCGCAACCGCGTGAGCGACGCAATGGTCGTGGTAGGCGCGACCATGATATGGGCTGCTGGCAGCCCTTGGATCTGAGATCAAACGGTCGCATGCTAAGTTGCTGAAAATTTGCAGAATAACCCTCCAGGATAGGATATTCACCCATAGGACTAGAATCACGCCACGCAACCATTTGATCTCAGATCCAACGGCTCCTGGAAGCCCGTATCATGGGAGAATGGAAAGCCACTACCCTGCCGTTCGCACGCTAGCAGTTCGCTCCTACTCGTCCCCGCAGGTCCTTCAATACTACGACGGTTCGCTCCTAGTCATCCCGTCCATTCACATTACGGCAGTTCCACTAATCCTAACCCTCCTCCCAAATCCATGGTGTCCCGAAGCTCCACGATTGGCGGTGAGTACAAGGTTAGAACCTGACGTCATCTACACCCGTTCTTCCGCGACGGTGAAAGGATGCCTTTCTCGCTTTTGACGCATGTTCGAAAACTCAGATGATGAGTGCGTCGCTGGGCTATATGTTGAGTATACCACAGTCCTGGGACCAAAGAAGGATCTAAAGGACGAAGAGAGGAAGAAGCCCGCAGTGATCCAGGTTTGCGTACATAACGTTTGCTTGGTCTACCACATATGCCATGCCGACGTTGAGTGCCAGGATTTTAAGAACTTCCTCAAGGACAAAACAGTGAAATTCGTTACTGTAGACTTTAAGCACGACAGGGATGTCCTGCGTCGGATAGGTCTCGTTGTAGGCAACCCCTTCGACCTCCAAAAGAATCGGCTGGTGTCCTCTCATCAGCCTTCAATGCTGACCCTGGCAGGAGCCATGGTTCATCCTTCGTATGGTAAACTGGAGAAACCTCCATACACGTTTTATCGTCATGCATGGCAGCGGAATGTACTAGATATAGACCACATCCACTACGCTGCAATGGATGGCTACCTTTGCTTCAATATCTACAAGGGTTGGATGAAGAGCAACAGCCAAGTCTGTGGTTCAAGCAAAGAAGTATCTGCTAAGAGGAAGAGGGACAAGGACAAAGTCGAGGACGTGGATGAGGACTCCGAGTAAGGTGGCAGTGTCGTTGCTCATGGTGGTTCTAATGCAGTGTCTACCAGAATAGTTGCAAAGTTTAATTTCAGGTGTGCTTAATTTAATTTGAGGGGTGTATTGTGCTGAGCCCCCAGCAGAACTATGTTATGTTTCTTCTAGTTACTTTAACTCTTCAGTACATACATACTAGTATTTCTCACATTTCATCTTTTAGTTGGTATAGTACTACCACTCATTTCTTCACATTATATACGTACAATATATATGGCCAACATCATATAGTCAGCAGTTTAGTTGTCAAAGAATTTCAGGGTGCTTAGTTTTGTCAAAGAATTCCAGGATGCTTAGAGGGTGCTTGGATCCAAGGGACTTATTTTAGTCTGACTAAAAATAGTCTCTTTAAGAGGCTAAAGTTCCAAGCACCCCTGACTAAAGAGGGGCTAAAACTAGTCTTGAGACTAAAATTTTTTAGTCAGGGGTACCCCTACTAAAATGTGGATTAGTCCTCTCTCTACTCATTTAACTCCTCTCCTTTAACACAGGCGAGTTCTGGATTGGAGGGTTTGGAGGATAATAAATGCTCATTAACTTGATTTTAGCCTTTTTAGTATTTGGATCCAAGCATGGGTGAGGCTAGCATGTTTTAGTCCCACTACTTTTAGTCATGGGACTAAAACGTATCCAAGCACCCTCTTAGTTTTATTTGAGGGGTGGGTTGTGCTGGACACCATTATTGTGACTAGCCTTTTTAATAGTACTATATGCATAATTTGGCGACGAGCGCTCTCTATATGTACCACCTTTTTTTAATTTCAAGTTTTGCTCCATGGCGCAATCCATCGATACTACTGCTGTACAAAAGTATACATTTTTTAAAAGGCTAGAGGGCGGGGCAGTCTAGCTTGGTCGGTTTCACGAGAGGCGAGGGCCTTTGTGATTTGACGGCTCATTACTGCTGGAAGGCGGGGCCTTGTGATTTGACTGCTCGTATAAATGCGTCGACGACCTGATCGAGGAGGAGCAAAGAACCGTGCGGTATACTCAAGTTTTCCACTGGAGTAGTACTGCGACGGAGGAGCACGAAACACGGCAGCCCAGTGCCATATGGCGATAAAAATGATCTAATTTGCTAGTCATCTCATTGTTAGCATTGTTCTATTCATTCCCTAAAAAAACCATTGTTCTATTCATGCCTCGCAGAGAACGTGACACGTGCGGCGAAACACCCGAAGCAAAAGATGAAACACAGGAGCAAAAGAAGAAGGAAGATTATCACCCCAAATGATCTAATTCGCCGCGGAGTCGTAACTGCTTCTTCATCGCCTCCACGACCTCCATCTCCTTGCGCGTCTCCTCCGCCATCTTCTTCATTCTGTCCATGACGCGGGATTTCTCGACGCGAGCCTTCATCATCTGTTCCACGGCCGCATTACGTACCTTGACAGCAGCCGGGTGCTCGATGCGGAGCTTCGCCAACTCCTCCTTCTGTTCCATGACGAGGGCCTGCAGCATCTTCATCGAGGAACTACTATTCTCATGCAGCTTCTTCCAGCCGGCGTTCTTCTCCTTCAACAGGTCGATCTCGTGGCAGAGCTTCGCCTTGTCCTCCTGAAGTCGCAGGATTTCGCCGGTCGCCTTCTTCTCCGAGGCAATGCTCTTCTTCAGCAGCATCACCAAGCCGGCGGTCAACTCCCCCTGCTGATTGAGCTCAGCGGGCATGTCGTCGAGGCTCTCCTTCAGCAACTCCATCAAGCCTTGGATGAACTCCTTCTGCTTATTGAGGTGCTTATTGAGCTGATCGGGCATGCCGTCGAGGGATAACGACTCCAGCTCCGCCGGCTCGGCATGTTCGCCTCCGCGGCTAGGGCGCTCCTGGGAGCCATCGCCTGCCCGTGAGAGATCTTTCGAGGTCTCTGCGTGGCGGCGAGCCCTCTTTTTTTCCGCAGCCTTGGTTGCCGCTCCCTTGTTACGAGTAGTTCTCGACCTAGAGCTCTGCTCACCGGCCATGGCAACGACGGACGAAGAAGAAGCACTTATGAGGAGGAAAGGTAGAGTAATTTTCGGTTAGGTAGTTCCCCTTTTTATAACCTAAGTACTAGCACTAGTACTAATACCTGCATAGTGGGAACACGTTCAGGTTTGGTACGTACTAGTAGGTGTGAGCAGGCTTTCGAATGTGATGGGAACAAGGTAAAGATTAATTGATGGTTTTGGTTTCGAGGCCCGAAACGGCTCCCGATGAGTTTAGCGGAACATAAATTTCAAGTACTACACTGCTCAAATGCGTAAATATTATGTTACTGTCAAAAATTGGCACAAAATACGAAGGAGACCAATGGAAGTACTACTAGCAACCCACGATTTAACTACTCGCATGCGCGCAGTGGAGTAATAATGTCTTTCTTCCGCCCTCACGTCCACTCAATTTGCATGCGCTGTATTAATTGACCATCAATGAAGTGAACGACTTTACACGCGTCAAATTATCACATGGGGTGGATCTTGGTACAAAATTGCGTCCGCCCGTGTACCCGCGTGTGCGTGCGAGGGAATGAGTGCGTGCGTGGCGTGCGTGCACATCTTCGCTTCGTGCATGTACCGCCAGTATGGCTCAGGGAGGACGAGTACATTCTTCTGGAACCAGCAGCACGTCACTGTGATCAATCCACGCAAGGAGGTCGCGACAACGCCTCCACATGTGCCACGTGGCTTCATGAACTGTAAGAGAGACACTGTGTAGCGTGCCATTGGTATTCTAATTTACGTGTTTTGCACATACTCGAAGTACTAGTAAGGTACACGTGCATTGCACGCATCAGATTTTGCAACCAAATTATGAATAAATACCACACTATAGCATGTAAGCTCTGAGTCATATATGCCTGATGTAGCCCTTCGTTTAATTCTTATAGTTCATCTCATTCAAAATCAATTAGTTTTTATAAAAAAGCTAAGAACGCGGGAATAGGAAAAACATGGGATTATAGTGGAATGTCGTCTTGAATCCTACAGGATTGTACGAGTGTTTGATTGTGCATAGAAAAAATGTAGAATTCTTTCAAAGAGGTTTGAGTGGATGGGATGTTTCCTATGAAATCTAGTGCAAATGAATCATATGGAAAAATCCCTATGGTTTACAATCCTACGAATCAAACAACAAAGATAGGAAAAATTGCTAATGATTAGAATCCTCCAAAATTCCTTTGAGAATCCTTTGAATCAAAGAAGCCCTTAATCTATTTTATGATTCATGGAATTGTGCGTTGTAAAGCATAAAGTAAAAACAAATAATGGAAATTCAACTAGAAAAAAGTTTGGGCAGTTATGATACGGAAGATTCTAGAACAAAAGAGAATCACTGTTGTGTTGAGGTTTGTGCATTATGCTTAAGTTCAACCATGGAGTCTGCTAGATTGTACATATGGCAAAATCTGGTGGGGGCTAGAAGATGGTGCGAGGGGCCGAGTGGAGGGAGACTATGAAGGAATGAACAAGTGCGAGATCGATATTTAGAGAGAGGGGGCGAACACGTGCGCTGTTGCGCGCAGTGGCGGAGCCATGAAAAATAAATGAGCTAGGGGGCCAAGCATTGCTAATCCTTTACGAGGAGGGTCAATTCATGAACTTAAACCATTTTTAGCAGCAATTGTCTAATGATCACATTCATATTAGCCTCGATAAATAGTGATGTTAGGGGGGGAGGGGGCAGGGCCCTTACTGCCCCTGTCTTCGCCATTGTGCACGCGTCTGAGAGATGAAGCGGAAGGCATGGATGATGAGAGGGGGACGTTGGATATATAATTAATGTGGGTGTATTAGCTATATATGTTAATCCTATATAGAGAGGTATAGATTGATCGATGTGGACGTGGGAAAGAGGGTGAGACCTCACTGGATATATCGATTGATCGGTTTGTGTGGAAAACTATGAAAGACCTAGCTATATACACACATACATAGAGGAACATCGATCGTTGCGCATGCACGCGTGAGAGATAAAGAATGCCCGATATGATGGAGAGGGGGATGTGTGTGGGTGTGTGCCTTCATGGGAGACCGACCTGAAGAAAAAGATTGCATGCGTGCGATGGATAATGCCGACTGGTAGTGTGTGTGCATGCATGCACGAGAGAAAGTTAGTGGTACAATTATAAAGAGAAGACTACTGTGTGGGTGTAAAAGAATAGGTGAGGTCATAATCAATGTAAAGTTGAATTCAAATATTTGAATAAGAGATCCTGATGTTTGAAACCCATGCATGCATGAATATAACGGAGATCTGCGCGGTGTGGTTTGGAAACGAGCATGTTGTAATGTATACACATTGAACAAGGTCAGACTGATTTGAATTTGAGATACCGATGGCAGACATCATTTGGCCACGTCGCATCCGTGCATGGACACACTATTCTAATTGGAGATGATGGGCGGCTTTCGCATCACATATCTATATCTATACCCCTATATATATATTATATTTTATATTTTTTATATTGTGTGCGGGTAACTTTAACTTTGAAAGATGGTCGTTGGATGAGGCGAATCCGATGGTCCAAAGATGGCAAATTTGAGCACTACTGGCCGTTGGATATCATCTAGATTCCACCAGATTTCGCCACATGTATAATCTAGAAGACTCCATGGTTGAACTTAAGCATAATGCACAAACATCAAAACACAAGCACTTCTTATTTGTTCTAGAATCTTCCGTATCAGAATTGCCCAAATGTTTTTCTACATGATTTGCCATTATTTGTTTTTACTTTATGTCTTACGACGCACAATTCCATGAATCTTAAAATAGATTAGCTTTCTTATAAAAACTAGATGATTTTGAATGAAATGAACTATAAGAATTAAACGAACATCTACATCATGCATATATGACTCAAAGCTTGCATGCTATAATGTGGTATTTATTCATAATTTGGTTGCCAAATCTCATGCGTGCAATGCACGTGTACCTTACTCTAGTCTAAATGGTGTTTGTGTGTGTGTTGTGCGTGTTGAGGTGCAAATTGTCTTTTTTTGGGTACACGTTAAGCTTGTTCTTCCGAAATTTCAAGCCGCGCCTTGTTATGCCGAAAATTCAAGCTAGCGTCTCTGTCTATCGTGCTGCGAAACTCCCGCCTCTTCAACCCGCGCCTTGTTAGCCCGAAATATTTAAGATATATCTTTGTCTCGTTGTGCTCCGACAACTCCCTCCATCTCAACCCGCGCCTTGCTATTCCGAAATTACAACGCGCGCGAAAACTCCCACCTCCTGTGAAATCCCGACACGCGAAATGCCCGTGGTACCCCTGAACCGAAAGAACCGCCTCAAATCGGTGGGGGTACTTTCGTAACTTACCCCACATTTCGGACAAGCGCGTCTCTAAGCCATGGTTCCCCACTGCCATCCCATCCGCCCACCCATTCGTACACCGAGGCCGCGAAAACCCGCGACGAAACCCCACACCCTGCTCCGTCCGCCACCCAGCCGGAGCCTCTTCCCCGACGACGTCGTCCACAGCAACACCTCGACGTCCCTCATCCACCGTACCGGATGAGGATCCGTCGTCGATCTCATCGTCCCGCCGGTTCAGCCACCCCGTCCTCCACCTCCAAGGAGCTGCCCCGACGTTCCCCTCGTCTTTCGCGCCACCTCCATTCCCACACCGCCGTCTTCACCTGCACCACCGGAAGAGCATCATCATCACCGTTTCCTCGGATGAAGCTGCGGCCTAATCGGCGCCACCAAAGAGGTTGTACACTAATCGCCGCATTTTCTTCTTGATTCGATCTCACGGTGCTGCCGGCGCTCGGTCCCGAGCCGACACGGCGCGGCTCCATCCACGGCAGCGTTGCCGACCACTTCCTCCACGGTGTCGCTCCCTCGGCGGCGACGTCCACATCAGTAGGAGCTGCTGCTGCTTTAGCTCTCGCTCGCGCTGCTGCTCTGCTCTTGCTCTCGGTCCCCTGCCTGGTCTGCTCTTGCTATTGCTCTTGCTCGCGCTGCTGCTCTCGCTCTTGCTCTTGCTTGCGATGCTGCTCCGATTTAGCTACACTTCAGTCGACTGAATCGACTTTTGGGTCAGTCGATTTTCAGGGGGTGGGGGGGGGGGCTCGCCGGGGTGAAGGAAGAACCAGCCGCAGCGGGGAGGGGGCTCGCCGGAGAGGTACCCCACTATCTATCTTAGGGTTCAGGATGGGGGCGGTGGTCGCCGGCGGTGGCGGGGCGGTGGCGTGGGGATCGCCGGAGAAAAAGCTCGGCACGGGGGGGGGCCTAGAGGGATGGCCGGGGCGGCGGCGGACCGGCGGTGGGGAGTGTTTTCGGGGCGGGCGGGCGGCGCACCGCCGGCCGCGGGCGGCGGGGGCTGCTGTTTGGCCGGTGGTGGCTGGCGGCTCAGGGGGTGGAGGTTGAAGATGAACCGCAGGCCCTTGATTTCGTATCCAACGGCTGCAAAATCGACTGACCAGAGATGAAAAAGTCAGTCGACCGACGTGTAGCCTCACCTTGCTAGTGCGTTCAGTTTCGACAGCAAAATTCAGTTTCGACAGCAAAATTCAGTTTCGACAGTTAAGTTCAGTTTCGACAGTTAAATTCAGTTTCGACAGTTAAGTTCAGAGATGAGCGGCTGATGTATTTTACATCTAGCACTTTGTGGTTATGTATTTTACGTCATGTATTGGAGATGCTATTAGAATTCCACTCAGGTTAACGTTGTTCGTTGTCTCTCTTGTCCTGCTTCAGCCTCGGCGTCGTACAACTCACCGGAGCTGCTCCAACGACGAAACCCTCCATCACAGCGGAGCAGTACCTCGGGCTCCATCTCCAGACGCCTAAGATCTTCTTCCCCTCCTCCGACAGCCAAGTCAGCCGGAGCATCCTCACCGGCCAACCCAATCACGCTGAGATCGACATGGCTTCGCCAAAGAGGTTGTACACTTGTTGCATCTCTTTTTACTCTACATGTTATATATATTGTCCACTGAGCACTCGTAGTAACGGGAAATACGATTATTTTATCCTACTATATGACAAGCAGTGAGGTACCAGGCAACTTAGCTATCCGTGATGGACTCTCTTGAACGCCATCATTATTTATCTCTGCGCGTTTGAGCTGTGCATTTGTCGATGGGCCTGGGAGTTGAGCTAGTATGGCAGTGGCCTGGGTCCAAAGTAATAGAAGTAGCACAAAAACATTTTTTAGTGTAGGATTTTCCTTGCTCAAGCCTGCCTACTAGAATCGCCAGTGCTTGAAAGGAAAAGTGAATGAAAAACATCGGAATTGGAAAGTTTCCTATGGTACTACTTTTCATGAATTTGGTGCAAAGGAATGGAGCAAAGGAAAACTGTAGGATTTGTTCCTTTAGTGTCTCCTTGAAAGAAAAACCGTAGGAATTCTAATTTCCACTTCTCCTCCTTTTCATATTCCTATTCATCAAGCACAAGACTAAGAGATAGTAGCATAATAGCATTATAACCGTACATTTTCTTGTGGTTTGACTTAATCTCACCATGCTTTTTTGCATCCTGTGATCTTCCAATTGTTGTGAATCAAACACCCAGATTGGCAGAAATCCTGTGTTTTTAAATTCTCTGTTTTGCACGTGCATTCCTATCCTATTCCTGTCTATTTCCTATCCCTGCATTGTTAGAATCCTCAAATTCAAACAAGCCCTTACTCAATTACTTCTGTTACAGATATGTGTCAAAGAAAACCTTGTGTGGTTTGTCCTGCTCCTGCGGCGCTGTGTTCCACCCCAGCTCAGCTGCTCCAACGACGGAAGGGTTCACCACAGCAGGGATCCGCTCTCCAGACTGTCTTTCGCCGCCTCAGATCTTCTTCCCCGCCGCCGGCAGCCACGACAACTGCATTACCATCATCAACTGAGCAGATGACCTTGAGGACTACACGGGTCCGCAAGAGAGGTCGCACTCTTCCGTGTCTGCTTACGTTATGCGTCGCTTAATATGATGACATGCTACATTATCGTCGTGTTCACCTATTAGACTCCGAGTCAGGTCCAAACTAATGCTGAAACTTGAGTTTTTAAATGGTTGTGGGGTACATATTGGGGCAGCAATCAGTACTATCTGTCTACTATCTGGTTAATCTCCGGTGTCTACTATGAGTTTCATGTTGGGTGCAAACAAACATTAAAGGAGCCATTATCTGTATTTTTTAACTAAAGCTATTATCTGCCTGCTATCATTGGTTTTGGGTCTATCCACAGTTTGCTACCATCACTCTGGATTTGTGCATGCACTCCTTACATAATCTCACTATGTTTTATTCCTATGCATGCCAGTTATTGTACACAATGGAACTGATCATGTAGAGCAAAAGAGACGAGCCTTGCGTGGCAATAAAATTTCATGCAGACGTCGTTCCATGGTGGGCGCAAAGGCAGCCCCCCTCCACCCATTTCGGATCGTAATCAAGAGGAAGATAACTGTTCTGAGGGGGATTCAGAAGGAGAAGACCACTCCTATTTACCCCATGAGGTCTTCGCTCTAACTTGGCATGCTGATGTTGGTAATATCATGCATATGGTGCCTTGCATTGCTTACTGTATACATTAAAGATGTCATCTGCTTAGTTTAGACATGCTTTGTGTCAATGCCATCTGTTTAGTTTCTTTATCGTATATGTGAATCATGCAATGCCATCTTGTCTAGCCAGGCATCATATATGTGAATTTTGCAATGCCACCCTGGTTAGCCAGTCATCTTATATGTGAATTATATCATGCCATCATTTTTTATTACGTGTTAAATTTGTCAACAATTTTAGTACATTCAATTACTCTTCCTGTGCATCAGCCATTCGGCACGGTCATGGAAAAATCTGGAGTGGAAACAAGGTCTTCAGAGCAGACAATGCTATCTGACGAAGCGCATGTCTTGCTGGTTACCGATAGCTCCTCAGAGGAGGATTCAGAGACAGATGACCAGTCATATTCCCCCCCCCGAGGTGCATGCCCTAACTTGGCAGGGTTATGTTGCTCATATCGTGCGTATGGTATCTTGCATTGCTATGTCATTTGCTTAGTTTAGACATGCTTTGTGTGAATGCCACCTGTTTAGTGTCTAATTACCATATATGTGAATTATGCAATGCCATCTTGTTGCAAGACATTATATATGTGAATTATGCAATGTTATCTTGTTGCAAGGCATTATGTATGTGAATTATGCAATGCCATGCTGTTTAGGCAAGCGTCATATATGTGAATTATATCATGCCGTCCTTTTTTTGTATTTCTCATTGCTTTTGTCGACAATGTTTGTATATTCAACTGCTCTTCCTGTGCATCAGCCATTTGAATTGGTGATGGAGAAATCTGGAGTGAAAACAAGGTCTTCAGAGCAGACAATGCTACCTGCTGAAGCAGATATCTTGCTGGTTACAGATAGCTCTTCAGAGGAGGATTCAGAGGCAGATGACCAGTCCTATTATCCCCCTGAGGTGTATGCTCAAACTTGGCAGGGTTATATTACTCATATAATGCATATGTTGTATTGCAATGCTTAGTTTTTACATCATATACACAATATTGAATGCCATCTCCTTAGTTGACACATCATATATGCGATTGCCCTCTGCTCACTTCCTTAGTATATAAATCATATATTTGAATTATGTCATGCCATGATGTTTACATAGACAGCATGTATCTGAATTATGGCATGCCAACCCATTTTCTAAAGACATAATATAGTTATATCATCTCATCCTGTTTACATAGTCATCATATTTTAAATTATGTCATTCTATCCGTGAATTATATCATGCCATCATGTTTCCATCGACGGCATGTTTGTGATTTATGGCATGCCAACCACTTTAATAGACACATCGTATAGTTATATCATGTCATCCTGTTTACATAGTCATCATATTTTGAAGTATGTCATTCTATCCTGTTTAGTTAGCCATCATACATGTGAAATTGTGTCATGCTATCCTGTTTAATTAGCCATCATATATGTGAAATTATGTCCTGCTATTCTGTTTGCTTAGACAACATAAATGTGAATTATTTCATGCCCTGTTTTCTTCCCTACTATCCATTGCACCTGTCTATCTTACAATGTCTGTACATTCAATTACTTTTCTTGTTTATCAGCCATTTCAATTGGAGGGAGTGATGGCAGTATCTGTGGGAGTAAAAACACGGTCTTCAGAAAAGATCGTGCTACCTGTCGATGCAGATAGAACCACGGTTGTACTTGCCCAAGAACCAGCCCCACCACACATAACCCACACTCATGCAGATTGTACCCCTACCCAGTTGGACAGAGAACCAGCTACACCCCTTCTAACCCCAACCCCAGCAGATAGACACCCAGTTCCCGTTGACACAGCACCGTCTCCACCACAGAGCACCCAAACACGAGCAGTTAGTAAGGCAACTGCAGTGCCCAAATCACGAGGACCACCACTCCGAACCCGAAGTCAACGCTTAAAGCAGAAGAAGAATTGTTCTCAGGTCAGGTTCCGTAGCTATGGTTCATACTACTTTGCTCTTGCATCACTGTATTTACTGATACCAACTAATTTCAAATTTGAAGGATGCAATTGAAACTCCAATGGCGCAACAGGTATGTTTTAAACCTGTTTCTTCAACGTGTTTGGCTGTTTGCTGTTGTAACTTGCTCTATGTTGATTTCAGTTTCAATTGAATAAACAGTTATGTTCTCATGCCATGCACATTACAAGTGTTGTTATTGCTGTGTAGTTTCCCACACTTATATTCTGTCTATGCTGCTTTGTCTTAAATAGATATGATTCGAACTGTATCTATCTTGATTTGGCAACATAAACTAGAATGATATAGACCATACAGTGACCATACTACATAGATATATGTTTGTTTCATGCTGTTATCCTGTCCACCTTACTACTGAACTGGTTTACCAAAATGAGTTTCATATACTACATTGTAAACCTGAGATGTGTTTGTTTGTTTCTCTTTTAGAACGCGGATAAAATATTGGAGAAGAGTACCCTGTTATGCAATGGTAAAGGAAGTAATGCAGATAAGGTTCAAGATAGTGAGACATCCCTGTTGGTCTCCAAGAAAGCTGATAAAAACTATATTGAAGACACTGAGACAACCCCAAAGTCCTGTCTTGATGTAGTGTTCGAGTTACTGGCTACCACTGCTGGCACCAGCTCTTCGAACTCGTTGCCTGAATCAGTTCGGCTTCTTGAGTCTCAACTTCAAGTTGAAAGACATCGATCAGATGTTATGCGACAGGAAGCCGAAGGACTGAGGAAGTCCCTGCAGAATTCAGATGCATACTTTCTGGTGCAACAGCAAGCGCTGGAGGACTTAAGCGCCAAACAAGAGAAAGTTAATAAGCTTGCTAAGCATCTTGCCAGCATTATGGGTACCCAGGATATTGTTTCTTGAGCTCTTCTGAAGTGGTTTCAGTTCTGGACTTGTTTTGCCGCGGCGTTTATATGCTGCTGTGTTCCCTATATTTGCACTGGTGGCGAACTTTGATGCCCAGTGGATGTAATATGTGTAATAGCCGTGATAGCCTAGTGTAAGTTGCTTGCTTATTTATTTCCTTGTTGTCTTGTTTATTTGTTTGCTTGTAGTCAGTGCAGTTCTTTTTCTGTGGTTTGCTAGTGGCTGCAATAACCTATTTTTTAAAACTAGGCCACAATAACCATGGGCTAATATTTACTCTAGTGACACTGGGCCTCCTACGGGCCGTAGAAATAGCGGGCCTTCTACGGGCCGTATAAACAGTGGGCCTTCTATGGGCCGTAGAAACAGTGGGCCTTCTACGGGCCGTAGAAACAATGGGCCTTCTACGGGCCGTAGAAACAATGGGCCTTCTATGGGCCGTATCATCAATGGGCCTTATAGGGGCCGTATGATCGATTAGCCAAACATGGGCCAAATAGACCGCATTCTGGCCGTAAACGGGCTAGAGTTGGAATCGTCCGTTCATGGGCTGACCATAACGGGCCATCGTTAATAGGCCGTATTTGATGACGCTATGAAAATGGCCCAACGTATTAACGGACCACAAACGGGCCGACTGTAATGACGGGCTGAATTTGGCCCACAAGCAGAAAATGACAGTAATGGGCCGTAAGTAAACGAATGCTGGAAAATAGCCGAAGAATAAATGGGCTGTGAGAAGGCCGAAAGATAACATGGGCTGGAAACGGCCCAACGGAATAACGGGCCGTTAATGGGTATAAAGTGATACACTGTTCATTACGGGCCAGTTTCACCACGGGCTGTTAATGGGTGTAAAGTAATACACTGTTCATTACGGGCCAGTTTTAGCACGGGCCATTAATAGGCCAAGAGTTACATAGGGCCTCATATGGGCCGAAAGACGTCATGGGCCATACATGGGCCAGAAGTGAAAACGAGCTGGAATCATATTGGATGGCCCAGATGACGCCACTGGGCCTAATTCGAATAAGGCGTAACGGGCCTTGGGTTAGCGGGCTGTAAATGGGCTATATGCGAACAGGCCATTAACAGGCTTTCCATGGGCCGGCCCGCCAGCTTTTGACCAAGTCAAACGGGCCGGCCTTTTCACAGGAATGGGCCACTATTGGGCCGTGCCACGTGTCGACGTATCATAGGCGCCTTCTGTCAAATGAGTGGATGACATCTGTCCCAGCGATGAGCCGACACGTGTTTCCTCCAGCCAATGATGATTTTACACGTGGAAAATCCCCATTGGTCGGGGCTGTTAACGGGTTATCGGATCCAAAACCTGACCCGATAGCTTAACGGCGTTCCGTTACGGTGGATGCCACGTGTCGGTCACCCTTGACGAAAGCACTTCTGTGACGCGCAATTTATCGTCATGGAAGTGGACACTTCCGTGATGATAATTTTGGTAATGTCATGGAACACTTCTACGACAGCACAGGGATGACTATCTTGATTCTGTCATAAATTTGTCATGGATGTATGCATGACAAAAAACGCGACCTACTGTGACAAACACGTATCATCACGGAAGTGTATTTTTTTTGTAGTGTGCTCAACTCAAAATCCTACACCTACCAATCCCTTCGAGTGAAGCCATTGGAAATCTCATACAATTCAGTCATATTCTTCAGTGGCAGAGACGGAGTTATTCTAGTCTCTGAGGAATTTGTTCTGACTGAGGAGTTAGGAATTCGCCAGTGCGGATTGCCTACACAGTGAGGAACATGATAGCCCTGAGGAATTTGATACTCAAATTTCCGACCGTTGCTGTGCTATGCGCCAGCTGTCCCAAAATGTCTACGCACCTAACGGTCATTGAAGGGCATTTATGTCTTATCATGTCGGGCTGCTCCCTAGGCTATAAATAGCCGCCCCCTATAACCACTAGCTGGTTGGCTGCTCCAAGAGAAACTGACACTTGTCATTTGAGAGCATCCCATCCTCCGAGGACTTTGAGCGAAAATCATCAAGTGAGGAAAACCCAAACCCAAACACCTACAAACCCAAAGTGATTGAGCATCACTAAAGAGATTGATCCTGCGTGGATTCGACGCTTGTTACCTTTGAAGACTGTGCTTCTTCCAGACGGTTAGGCGTCATGGTCTAGAGCATCCAAGAGGAATTGTGGATCGCCGAGTGACCGAGTTTGTGAAGGCTCGGAAGTCACCTGAAGACTTACCACGAGTGATTGGACGAGGTCTGTGTGACCTTAGTTCAAGGAGAATACGGTGAGGACTGTGTGTCCTCAGGTTTAAATACCTAGCCGCTCCAACCAGATGTACAACTGAGATAGCAGTTGGAACTGGTCTACCAAATCATTGTCTTCACCAAGCTTACTGGTTCTATTTCCTCAACTCTTTCATTTCCTCATTACTGTGTTGTGTGCTTGTCATATCTGTGTTTGAAGACTTTGACAGAAGACTTCCTCAATTTCCTCAGTTCAATTTCTTCAGTCTGTTTGTCTTCATCCTGTGCTATCCTGTGTTTACGCTTTCTGTACTCTGTGTTTGTCTTCATTTCATCATGATGACCATGCCTATGTTCTTCTATGCTTACTCTTGAGTACTTATTCCGCTGCAAGTAGTTCTCTGCTAAGGAATATCCTCACCCGCAATTTCCTCAGTGAAGAATTCATAAAAATCGCCTATTCACCCCCTCTAGTCGATATAACGCACTTTCAGGGCCCCGATCGGCCAGGGCCCCTCGTGAGGTCAGGCCGGCACCTGGAACAGCACTAGGCCCCCGCCCCTTGCTGAGTGGGGGTGCGCCGCTTCACGTCCCGCCTGCATCCCCCGTGGCGGAGGACGAGGAGGGGCGTGCACTGGAGTTCGAGCGCGGGCGGAGCGTAGTTCGTCATGAGCTCTTTTAGGAGGCGATGGGCGCGATGGGACGACTTGGTGAAGAACTCGCTGGTGTCAACTTGCGTCTTGAGGCTGAAGGTCTTCGGCTAGTGGAGGAATGGCATAAGCTGAGGGTGGCCATCAACCTTGGCCGCTACCAGCGTGATCTTGACAATGCGAAGGGCGAGGCGTCCCTCAAGGTTTCCCGTGAGGCTTGCTCCCGAGCCTTGGAGGAGGCTCATGAGGCTGACCGCCGTCGCGAGGCTGCGGAGAAGCACGCGTGGTAGCTCCAAGCCGGGTGTGCGTCCCTCGAGCGTCAGGTGGAGGCGCACAGAGCCGCCCTTGCATCGCTGAGGGGGACGCCTGCCGAGGAAGAGGAGGTCCATAAGCGCGAGGAGGCGCTGGCTCTGGAAGCCGTGGAGCGCAGCCTCGAGCTTGAGCAACTGGAGACGAGGAAGCGTCAAGTTGCTCAAGCGGAAGATGCCGTCGGGGCTCGCGAGGCCATGGTCCAGGAGGAAGTCGACTGCCAGGTGGCCGAGGTTCACGCGGATCTTGAAGGTCGGTACGACCTGAAGCTGAAGCTTGCAGGAACTGAGGCAGCGGGCAGGACTGCCGCTCTCAGGCCTAGGTTAGACGAGGCAGAGAGGCGTGGGGAGGCCACGGCTGCCGCCCTGGTCACGGCGCAGGCGGACTTGGCCTCCGCCCGCGCCGAGCTGCTTTCTCTTTGGAAATGGGTTGATGACGTCGAGGCCGTCGCACGGCAAAACAGGGAGGAAGTGCTTCAATGGCGGACGCTGGAGCGCGAGCACGCCCCCATGCTTCAGGACCTCCGGAATAGGGCTAATACCGCCCTGGGCTTCATCTGCGACGAGAATGCACCGCACCCCCACTCAAATGACTATGCCAGTCACCTGATCTTGTTCACCAATGTGGTGACGCGCCTGGAAGCCCGGTTTGATAGGGCTCGCCAGCTTGTGGAAGAGAGAAGTCGGGGCCTACTCAGGCGCGTGTGCTCCCGTGTCTTCAGCCATCTTCGGAACACCTTCCCCGACTTCGACTTTGACGCTGCCATTGCCCTCGTACAGAAGGCCATCCGGGGCGACCTGGCGCGGTGGGTGGAGGACAACATGGATGCGCTGGTCAGAGCCTTCGCTTCTGACGACGACGCGGTGGTGGTCGTCGCGGACGAAGGCGACGTGGTTGACAACGGCGATGGAGGCGTCGCCGAAGGCGGCGATGGTGCCGGCAAAGACGACGACGACGCAAGTGACGCGTCCGAGGGCGATGTAGCGAGCGACATATCTGGCTAATTCCATGTTCTCCTGTCGTTTTATCCTGTACGCAAAAACTCGGGCGTGGCCCCCAAAGATTGTGAGAGCATTTTCAGAGGGGGAGCCCCTCATGTAAACAAACCGCTGCCTTCATTTTCTTATGTCGACTAAGTGTGTGCCTTTGCGAAACTGTAGACCTAGTGGCAAGTCCCATCGTGGCTTACCTTAATCGGAGCGGGTCACGAACTGAATCGTGGGGTCATGAGCTTTCGGGACTCCTGGAGAGCCCGTCAATCCTCCCGAGGGGGCCTCGTGAGAGGCGAGCACCATCTGTGGCGTTAGCGTGCGCGCGCGGCACACGTGTGCCTCGCCCAACCCAACTCGCGAGGGGCTCGTGAGTGGGAGGCGTGGTTTGCGAGTCCAAAACAAGGCGAGAACCAGATAACGAGAAATCACTCCGAACGAGAAAAAGCACCCCCCAGCGCGCAACAATGAAAGCTCAACTTCAACTTAAATCCAAATCCAAAGGGCAAGGCTACAGAAAAGGGATTCAAAGCAAATGGCCGCGTCCGGCACCTAGTCTAGTCTTCTTGTCTTCAAGTCTTCTCACCAGCGCGGAGCTGAGTGCTGCCACTAGGCGTGGGAGGGAGCCCCCGAGGCCCGAGGGCGGCTCTCCGGAGACTCCGGGGCGTGTACAGCCCCACTCATTATTACGTGAGAGTGTCACGGGCGGCGATCTTCACAGGCACTGGGCCTTCTTCACAGGTACCGTCCTTGCTTCATATCGCCAGACGAGGGCCCCGCCTTGCGCCGCCCTCGACCGCCTTTGAGCCGACCGGCAACCTGGACGGCACAAAGGGGGGAAGGGGACGCCAGCGGCGACCACGGGCCCTCTGCCGGGGAAGGCTCGCCGGCTCCTCCCCGGGAAAGGGCCTACCTCTGGGTGACGCCTGGCTTCGCGCGCCGTGGGGATGGCCCTTGCTCCTGGCTCCCTCCGTGCAGCCCCCAGCGTGCTTCCCCTGACGGAAGGGGGGCCGCTGCGCCTGGGTCGTTGGCCGACGTTGTGACCTGATTCACTTGCAACCCATGGTTAGCGTAAGCCTGCTCTTGAGGGATTAGTGGTACCCTGTATCTGTTGTCGACGGTGCGGTTGGTGGGGCTCTCCGACGGCTCCTGGAAGGCTTCAGCTCCTAGTGCCTCCTCCTCCCAACCTTGCCCGAGAAACGAGCCAGGGTCGTCCTCCGGCGTGTACTCCTGGTCCATCATGCGGGGCACATAGGCCTCCGGGGCTGTCACCCCAAACACCTCGCCGTAGTGCCCCACACTCCACGTCGCCCGGCCCAGCGCGTCGTCCTGAGGATGATAGCGCGACGCCTCGCTAGGGCCATGGGGGGCAACACTCGTGCCCATGCTCATCGGAGGCGGCATGGGGGCAACGGGCCCCCCGGCGCCGCCGGCCGTCCTGGCGTTGACGAAGCCCCCAGGCGCACCTGAAGGCGCGTGGTCGCGACGAGGCCCGCCGTGGGATCCCGTAGTAGCCTGAGAAGGAAGCAAATAGCAGAAAGGTGGCGCTCCTGATGCCGCCGCATCCAGCAGCTCAGCGACGCATTCCAGCAGTGCATCCCGGCCGCTCTCCATCAGTCGGCACCGCAGCAACTCCCGCGCCACCGTGAGCACGACCCGCATGTTCGCCTGCTCCCGCCGTGTGTGTGGCGCCGTCGCTGCGGCGTGGCTTGCGGCCCTTGCAGCGGCTCGCACTTGTCGTGGAGTGAGGGTGGACGACGCCCCGCCACGCCGCCCGCGCCCTGCTGCATTAGGCGGTGCTCGGACCGCCTGGAGCACGGGGTTGAGGTCTTCATGGGCAGCTGGTGCCGCCCGGGTTGGCCAGGCTGCCCAGCAGTCGGAGTCGGCCCTCGGGTCGCCAGACATCGGGGCCGAGGAGCGTCGGTGGGTCGATTGGCGGAGAAAAAGCTCCAGCGCACCCCTACCTGGCGCGCTAAATGTCGGATCACGGGTTCTGGTAATACCCTCAAGGTTCGAACACTGGGGTGCGCGCGAAGATTTCCTCCCTACCGATCTACGCCCTAGCTCGCTAAGATCTCGCAGACGAACTCGACGAACTCGCAACACAAAGACACAAGATTTATACTAGTTCGGGCCACCGTTGTGGTGTAATACCCTACTCCAGTGTGGTGGTGGATGGATTGCCTCTTGGGCTGGTGATGAACAGTACAAGGGGAAGAGCAGCCTCCTGAGGTTGAGGTGCTCTTGTGCTTGCGAACTTGTGGGTGTGGTGCTTCTCAACGAGCTATCAGATGCCCTCTACTGTGATGGCTAGTTCTACTTATATAGGCCCTGGTCCTCTCCCCAAATATTAAGCGGGAAGGGAGCCAACAACGGCGGCCAATTTGAAAGGGGACAACTAGTACAGCTTATCCTGACAAAAGCGGTCTTCGCCTGCAAAAGGCTCTGGCGGTGACGCCGTCTTGGGCTCCATGGTGACCTCCGCCCTGCTGTCCTGCTGGTCTTGGTCTCGTTGCGCTGATATGGAAACCTTTGCTTGATGCCTCGGTACTCCGCGCCCGCGCTTGCCTCCTTAGCACCAAAGAGGAAATAAGGACGCTGCGCGCGCTGGCGCCCGCCTGATCCTGATCGTCACGGCTCACGTCACGAGAGCCTCGTGAGGTTTGCCCTGCCTTGATATCTCCGCTCCTCGCGAGGCAGCCTGGTGAGGCCGCTCCTGAGGAGGTCTTGCGTCGTCCGCCTCGTGAGGCTTGGCCCCTCGCGAGGGTCTTGAATGCCTCGTTGATGAAGATGGGCCGTACTGGCCTGCAGCACAGCCACGCCGTGGGCCGCAGGCAGGCAAGTCTGGGGACCCCCTTTCCCAGAACGTCGACAACTGGCCGCGCCCAGAACGTCTTCTTGCTCGGGCCCCTTCTCTGCTCGGCGTCTCAGCGACCACATGCCTGTCTACCATGTTCCCCGCGTTGTCGCCGTCCTCCTGGAGCCATTTCCCCCTCTGTCCGCTTCTCCGTCGGTGCTCGTCGCCGCGCGCCCACGAGCGATCTGTAGCCGACAAGGCTTTAATGGCGTTCAGCCGCTTCTCCTCTGTGCCCCTCGGCCCCTCCTGCCCTGTGCGCCTCTGTAGCTCGTCCACACCTCCTTCGTCATGATCCCGCACCCTCCCGTGATCGCTGCCGTCTCCAGAGCATGGCCGGACGCGAGCGGCGGCACCCAAGCCACGACCACGCGTCCACGGCCTCCCCTCCTCGCGCCGCCTATATATAGCCTACCCCGAGGCTGTTCGGCCTCACCACCAGCCTCACACCACCTCCAGCAACCTCCCCGGCCTCTCCCTTGAGCTCCAGAGCCCCTCCCCACCTCTCTCTGTCACCATGGCCGCCGGCCTCCTCATCCTAAATTGGAGCGAGCCGAGCCCCCTCGCTCCACTTTTCCACCACCAGAGGCCTCCCCGATACCACCAAGCCTCCATCTCCCCTCAACTAGTCGCCAGAGTAGCTATGGCCGTCGTACTCAAGATCGGCCGCCGCCTCCCCTGCTTGCTGTGCCGCGCGGCGCCGCCGTTCTGTCCCTCCCCGGCGCCTCATTCCCCTCTGGATGGACGCGGTGGGTCAAGCCTCGCTCACCGGCGCCATCCCCTCGGCTGGAGACGGCCGGAGCCGCGGCCAGACGCCGGCCGAGCCAGCTCCGCCTCTCCTCTGCCCTCTGTCGGGCGTGAGGAAGAAGCCAGGCGAGAAGAGAGAGAAAGAGATGGATAAGGCGGGCCCCACTCATCAGCCGCACAGCGCCACGGGCCCCCACCGCCACGCTGGATAAGTGGAGACGTACTCCAGGGAGTACGCCTTCGCTAACTGAAAGCGCATTCTGTTTCTTCTTCGAGCCAAAATACGCTTTCTGTTCTGGAAAACGTATTTCCAGAGAAGGCGCTTTCTGTTTTTCCGGCTGAGGGCTTGTTTGTGATGATTTCATTACAGATAGGTCCCTGGCAAAAAAACAGCTATAACTTTTTAACCACAACTCCAAATGAGGTGATTCCAAAGCCCACTTCTTCGTCTCGTCGAGTCCGTTCTGTTGGTATCATTTTCACTATGTTTTAACATTCTGAAAATGACCTTTTTGCCCTTGCCCCTAATCAGCCCCATCCGAGAGAGAACGTTTTCCCGGCGATGCTTTCCGCAAGCTTCTCGCACTTTGTCCCGGTGATTTATTCCACCCCAGGCAGGCCACAATACCCACTTGCATGATAGTCATGCAGTAGCCATGGTTTTCAACTTGAATATATATTAAATGATTGGTTGTTTCAAATATGGTTATCGAAGTTTCGGTAATGCTTCTGGGTTAGTGCTTACTTGCTTGCTATGTTGTTATGCACCTGGTTATCATGCCCTGCTAGTCGCTAGTATTCCTTTCATATGTTTATGCTTGCTAGTAGCACATGTTGATATTGGTGATGGTTTTTGGTGCATGACTGCCATCTGTCCCTAGTATAGTTGTTATGCATGTTCCATTGCATCCAGCTGGTTAAATGCTTGCATGATGGCATTGTTGATACGTTCTTGCATGATATTTATTGATTGATGCTAGTGGTCATGCTATGTCTCTGAGAAGTATGTACTTGTGATGTTCATGCTAGTTAGTATGCCATTATCAGTTGGATATGATTCATTGTGGATGGTTATGTTGCACCCCGTGCTTATGTTGATATCATGCTCATGCATTGTAATTGCATCATGTTATTTTATCATGACTCAGCATATTGCATTCAAGTTTAACTGGATTAAATTGAACTTGAACAACTGTTGGCTGAGTCATGGTGCCACCATATCGATCTGACCAGTGCAACCATGCTTACCTTTATGGGAAGGTCCTAACTGGGTCTATTGTCGTGCCTCTCGCCGGTGCCTCCAACGAGGGAAGGTTATGGGCGTGCGGTACCATGGCCCGGTAAGCAGACATAACCTTGTGTGCCCGTTGTTGTTGTTGTACCCAGGTTGTCCCTATTTGGGACCATTTATGTTTTGGCCACGACGGTGGCCGTTGGTGCCTTTGGTAGGCACGGGGCCACCCAGGACTTAGCCCAAAGGGGAGTTGGTCGGAGTGGCCAGGAGAGTGTCATGGCACTAGATTGGTTTTGTCGGAACACCGTTGGTCCACCCGAATGGGAGTGCGAGGCCATGGGTTCCGTAGTCTGGGTACCGTGTACTAACCTCTGCAGAGTGTATATTAAATCTATCGATAGCCGCGCCCACGGATAAGGGCCCAGTTCGTGTCGGTCACACTGCGAGTCAACAATATTAATAATAACTTGATTAATGACAACCCCGGTTCGATGATGAGATAAGTTGGTTGTGATCGCCGGAAAGATCACCGTCTGAGACCAAGTGTTGGTCATGGTTGTGATCGCCGGAAAGATCACCGTTTGGTTACGAGGTAGCCTTTTGAACCCAGAGTGGTTCCGTTTGTGATCCGTGAATGATCACCGTGGTACCGAGGATACCGAGTTGTTGTATATTCATGATGTTGTGCGAGAATCATGGGTAAAAATCAAGCTCCTTATGGTCATTTAATGATTACTACGGTATTGTTTATACCATGCTTGATTTGATCCTGAGATGATCGTGTGATGTCCGAGGTTGGTAAGTGATGCATGTGATGGTTACGAAGTAACCCGAGCAGAATAAATAGTGCATATAGTGTCATCGTGTTGCATGCTAGTATCGTCAGATTTATATGCTCATGCCATGCTCACATTGTTCTAGCTGTATCATGTTCATATTGTTGATGCCATGTTATCCTGATGACCTCATGAATATTTCCTGCTTAACCTGTAATTGCCATGCTGTTGTTTGTCTTGAATGCTTCTGGTTATTGTGAGCTTGCAAGTACATTCAATGTACTGACCTGGCGTGTCATGCCAGTTTGCAGGTCGTGCCTGGATTGCTTGCTTGTTTGGTGTTGTTCCTGTGTTTGCGAGCTAGGATAAATGTTCCAGCCAGAGTCCCTGCGGATTGGAGTCCATCATCGCCGTTCGTTGTTCCGCTCCCATAGTTGTTCCGCTGCTTCGAGTTGCTATGCTGCTTGTATAGAGCAAGCATGGTTGGCGTAGTGTCGCCGTGCCGATGTTATTCATTGTAATATCAGAACCCTTGTATTCATATTCGTGTTGTAATAGAGAGCTGTTTTGTTCTATACTAAGCAGTGCCGTATTCCAGAAGACTTCTCCTCGATCTCTGGGCTGGAATACGGGGCGTTCCGGTTTTCTCTGAGCCGGTGTGCCATAGGCTTGGTATCAGAGTAGGTCTAGCTGTAGGACGCCCTAGACCGCGCGAACGTTAGAAAGCGGTAGTATAGACCCTAGTTGATTTGTTGCACTTGATTGCTGCATTTGTTTATCACATAACATGCATATAGATTGTTATTTTGCCTCTAATGGTTAGTCTTGTGGGTGTATGTGGCATCAGTTACGGTCCACTACCTGCACCCTCTTTCTTAGCATGTCTGCTCTTAGGTGTTCGGCGTTATCTCTGTCCCAGCAGAGTGATGCCCTGGTTCCAAGTGTTCCAGACACCATTTGCAGGAGTTATGCTCAGGTATCGCGTATATTTTTCCACCACCCACCCATATTATTTCGGTGATAGACTTGTTTCTATCCCGAATCATGCCATCCATCTCGTCCCTTTGGCAACCCTTACTGATGTTGGTTATCAGAAAAGGGCAATGCAAGCGAGCCTTGTTTTTCCACCGCTACCCTACCCAGTCATTCTATTCTTTGGACGTGTACGAATCCCTTTCGTACGCTTGATGATGATGTGGTCGTGACTTTTGTGTCTCGCTACTTGATCGTCAAGTCCGTCCTCACCTGTGTATCCATCCAGATCCAGCCACTATTCAGCCAGTGCTTGGTGTAGCTTCGGTTACGCCAACTCCTTCCACACATGGATATAATTTTCGTGCACACCGCCACAGCATATTAGACCGTAATACCGGAGTTTCCGCGCGATTTGTGTGCTTAGGTGTGCATGCATATTATGGTGTGAGTAGCCAGTAATATGTGATGATTGCTTGATTAATTATATTAGTAGTATGTTTGTGGGCTTTTGTTTTAGTCGTTTCTTTTGTTTCTTTCTTTGGGCCTCCGGTTTACAAATTTCCCCCCTATTCAAGTTGCTCGTCACCCGACACCGGACCCGAAGAGTCAACAAGAAATGCATATATTTGGAAACTCAGCTAAACAGAATGGAATTTTTAGCAGACTGCAGTGAAATTGGAAATAGCTCGTCTGAATACAAAAGAAATCCTGGATGGAATGTCAGTATAAAATTTGCATTAACGTGCACTCCTCACAACAGTATAGAATTCTCGGCCGACTGCATTCAGATTGGGGGATATCTGATCATGTTACTGAGTGTCAAGTCTCTCTCAGCATGCACTCCTCATAGCAGAAATGATCAAATCAGCAAGAAGATAAAATTGTGTGCAAGGTTCATAGAATATTATCGAAGGTATGGCTCAGATACAAGTTTAATTTTCGTTGAGGATGATTTTGGAACCCAATGTACCTGGAAGCAAGCAAAATATGGCATGTACTCAGAAAGGAGGATAGTCCTGCAAAACCCCATTTCATACAAGAAATCAATAACAAAAATATTAAGATGGTTATATATGTGGAAATCAGTCCGCATATCACGATAAGAAGCTTATGGTGTAAGCAACCCAATCTTCCCTCGCAAGATAGCCGAGAAGCTTCCAAGGCAAGATTCATCTATCTTCCTCAGTACGATACATGGATGATTTCCCGTACAAGGTACTCTGCCTTCTTCAGTAAGCAACCGCAAAAGCTTCTGGCATAAGGTACTAAGTCTTTCCCCAGCAAAGTCTTTAAGGGGGTAAGCTTCTGAAGCACGATACCCAGTCTTCTTCAGCAAGCTGTCCGATGAAAGTTTCGAGCACAAGCCAGCCAATCTTCCTTAGTAAGACATTGGTACAAGGTAGTACTCTGTGAATTGATAGCCTATGGCAGTGAATCCCAAGAATCAGATCCGCCACATTTTGGTCAGAAGCAAGAATCAGTCAGAATACACGTCTGTCTCGGGAATCAGATTCAAATATATATGCGGTGAGCATACCACCAAGATCTTACAAGTCACTTGGATGAGGATCTGACAACCACGTGAGGATGGTTAAGAGAAGAAAGCCAGTATACACCGCAGTGTGACAAAGGATTATGAGGATTGACGACATCAATGAGCTCAATACAAGTACCCATTAACCTGGAAAATGATCCCGATGAGCCCTTGTCCCCTTTTTCTCCAATGACGGCACCACGCCTGTGATCTAAGCTGTTTTTAGCTATCCGGGGTGGATGCCAATTTTTTTCTCTCTTCAACTACTGTCACAAGTTCTGAGCTGCTTTTTTGGCCGTCTCGTACAGCTGTCGAGTTTCTTTTTGTGACAGTAGCCCTATAGCTGCTTTTTGGCTATTTTAGAGAGCTACCACCTTCTTCTTATCAACCCGGTCTCATGTTCTGAGCTGATTTTCGGCCGCCCTGAGCCGTGGTTAAGTTATTTCAGTAATGTCCCAGATCTGAGTTGTAAAGACCATTTTGGTGGCTACTAATTTATTTGCCGATTTCTTGCAAAGGTTCGGATGATCATTTTCCTGCGGTCAGAACTTGAGGGGTGTTGAACCTGCCATTTAATGGGGTACCCTGTCAGAAAAATGAGGATAAGCTACGATTGCTGAAAAATTGCACCGACAGTACCTATGGTGATACGAAGAAGCAATATGACCTAGCTCTTTCAGGCAAGGATCCAGACCAAGAAAACAATAATGAAGGAGCAAGACCAGTGATGCAGGTATGAAAATTGTTGCAAGACCCGCGTGGTGCAGAACCACTGTCAGTCAAGTCTGCAGATATTATCATACAGGTCAAACTCTTATGCTAGCCATGATAGGCGACAATCAAATATTTGGTACGGATCCGATACCCAAGACAGTGGAACCAGTTAATATGATTCAGAAACTTCCGCGATAAGCCAGAATCTGTTAGGAAAGCGGTTATGACCCAACTCACTGTTTGTAACCCGAAGGACCTGCATTTAGCGGAGAACCCCAATACAAGGAATTAGAGCTTGGGTGTCCACTAGAAAAATCTGATCACCACTTCATGAAAGATTGTCAGGGCCGGATGACACACCCAGCGGAAATCACTCTTGGATTTGTGAGACCGACATATATTTCAGTCGTGAGAATCAATCACAGTCAGCTAAGTCAGCAGATCTAAAAAGAAATTGGAGCTTGTATAAGCATGAACAAGCAAGGTAAGATCTGTCAGAATATGGATATATTAATGCAAACCACCCCAGGGCCAGTCAGATAAAAAATTAGTGGGAACAAAAATAAGAAAAAGGATACCCGAGTTGGAAACGGTTTCCTTAAGTCAGTATCTTCATACTTGTTCCCTGAGCAACCAAATCTCGAGGACGAGATTTCTTTAAGGGGGTAAGGTTTGTGACAGCCTGATTTTTGGCCCTTTCTTTTTCTTTTGTTTTTCTGAGGTTTTTACCTGAGATTTCCTTTTTCCGTGGCTATGCGGTCTGGAAACTGAAGAAGATGAACTCTTCTTTGCTTCCAAAGTGGCTTGTCATACCCAATTCCTTCCCTAGACCCTGTCATTTTCATCCTAGCCCAAATCCAAATATTCTTTTATTGGGAATATTCCATTTCTATTAAAGGAATAACTCAAATTGCCCTAGGTTGTGAAGCAACCTTTATTTGCACCACTCCTAAAATTCCCAAATAATTCTCACAAATTGTTTGGGTCATAGCTTTCTCAAATATGGCAAAATATTGCATTTGTCATGTTTATCATCATGCTCAAATAATTCATTTCCTATTCTTGCCTAAATGGCACATTGTGAAGAAAGTGCTATTTTCCTTTTCCCAATTGACCTCAAACTCCTTGGACACCTTTTCCTGTACATATCATTGCCACATGCCAAAATGCAACCTCATTTGTCTAGTAATTATTTAATTATGATTTTCCAAAGTTTCTATCCAGAAAGAAGCTTTATGAAGGAAGTAAAAGCTAGGCATATCCAAATGAGTTGCAATTTTGCAAGGTCCTTCATATGATCAAACAATGACTCTCCACCAAATTTGAGCTCATGTAACTCATCTATGTGAGCCCAGCTCCAAATCTTAGATTCTGGTCAGATTTTCAGTTTGTGAAGCAACTATATTCTATATTGCTTCAATTGAGCTGAAACCTTACCACGACATGCTTCTACCCATATCAACTCCCTCCACAAAGTTTAGCTCAATTAGTTAATCCAATTGCCCTGTGCAATTTTTCCAAGTTTCTGTCCAAAATGAAGCTTTATGAAGCAAGTGCCACTTTGGTATTTCCAAATGGCACGAAACTTTTACAGCAGCTTCATATCACCAAATAACCCTTCCATGTTCATTTTCAGCTCAATCCATCACTCTATGTGAGTGCTCCTTCCTGATCTTGTTTCTAGACCAATTTATGCAGTTGTTAAGCAACTGTAATATTCCTTGAGCCAAACCCCTCCATAATTACCAGGACTATAGTCCTTCCTAACCTAAATCTACCAAAAAACTCGTTTGCCTCTAATCTCACCTCAGTTGATCACTGTTTCATGATCAAGTTTACTGCAGTAAACTTCAGATAACACTTACCATTTAACCACAACGTCTTTAACCGAGCTACCACCTCAGTTGCAACCTACCCAGGAAGGACTAAACCCAAGACACCATTTGGGCGACAGTGTGGCACTATGTGCACCAGTGCGCACGGTGACCACCACTTTGGCACACACTGGCCGCGCCCAGAACGTCTTCTTGCTCGGGCCTCTTCTCTGCTCGGCGTCTCAGCGAGCACGGGTCTGTCTACCGTGTTCCCCGTGTTGTTGCCGTCCTCATGGAGCCATTCCCCCCTCTGTTCGCTTCTCCATCGGTGCTCGTCGCCGCGCGCCCACGAGCGAGCTGTAGCCGACAAGGCTTTAATGGCGCTCGTCCGCTTCTCCTCTGTGCCCCTCGGCCCCTCCTGCCCCGTGCGCCTCTGTAGCTCGTCCGCACCTCCTTCGTCGTGATCTCGCGCCCTCCCGTGATCGTTGCCGTCTCCAGAGCATGGCCGGACGTGAGCGGCGGCACCCAAGCCACGGCCACGCGTCCACGGCCTCCCCTCCTTGCCCCGCCTATATATAGCCTACCCCGAGGCTGTTCGGCCTCACCACCAGCCTCACACCACCTCCAGCAACCTCCCCGTCCTCTCCCTCGAGCTCTAGAGCCCCTCCCCACCTCTCTCTGTCACCATGGCCGCCGGCCTCCTCCTCCTAAATTGGAGTGAGCCGAGCCCCCTCGCTCCACTTTTCCACCACCAGAGGCCTCCCCGATACCCACCAAGCCTCTCCCTCCCCTCAACTAGTCGCCGGAGTAGCTGTGGCCGTCGTCCTCAAGATTGGCCGCCGCCTCCCCTGCTTGCTGTGCCGCGCGGCGCCACCGTTCTGTCCCTCCCCGGCGCCTCATTCCCCTCTGGATGGACGCGGTGGGTCAAGCCTCGCTCGCCGGCGCCATCCCCTCGGCCGCAGACGGCCGGAGCCAGCAAGGCCAGACGCCGGCCGAGCCAGCTCCGCCTCTCCTCTGCCCTCCGTCGGGCGCGAGGAAGAAGCCAGGCGAGAAAAGAGAGAAGGAGATGGATAAGGCGGGCCCCACTCGTCAGCCGCACAACACCACGGGCCCCCACTGCCACGCTGGATAAGTGGAGACGTACTCCAGGGAGTACGCCTTCACTAACGGAAAGCGCATTCTCTTTCTTCTTCAAGCCAAAATACGCTTTCTGTTCTGGAAAACGTATTTCCTGAGAAGGCGCTTTCTGTTTTTCCGGCTGAGGGCTTGTTTGTGATGATTTCATTACAGATAGGTCCCTCGCAGAAAAACAGCTATAACTTTTTAACCACAATTCCAAATGAGGTGATTCCAAAGCCCACTTCTTCGTCCTGTCGAGCCCGTTCTGTTGGTATCATTTTCACTATGTTTTAACATTCTGAAAATGACCTTTTTGCCCTTGCCCCTAATCAGCCCCCTCCGAGAGAGAACATTTTTCCGGCGATTCTTTCCACAAGCTTCTCGCACTTTGTCCCGGTGATTTATTCCACCCCAGGCAAGCCACAATACCCACTTGCATGATAGTCATGCAATAGCCATGGTTTTAAACTTGAATATTTATTAAATGATTGCTTGTTTAAAATATGGTTATCGTTGTTTTGGTAATGCTTCTGGGTTAGTGCTTACTTGCTTGCTATGTTGTTAATCACCTGGTTCATGCCCTGCTAGTTGCTAGTATTCCTTTCATATGTTTATGCTTGCTAGTAGTACATGTTGATGTTGGTGATGGTTTTTGGTGCATGACTACCGTCTGTCCCTAGTATAGTTGTTATGCATGTTCCATTGCATCCAGCTGGTTAAATGCTTGCATGATGGCATTGTTGATACGTTCTTGCATGATATTTATTGATTGATGCTAGTGGTCATGCTATGTCTCTGAGAAGTATGTACTTGTGATGTTCATGCTAGTTAGTATGCCATTATCAGTTGGATATGATTCATTGTGGATGGTTATGTTGCACCCCGTGCTTATGTTGATATCATGCTCATGCATTGTAATTGCATCATGTTATTTTATCATGACTCAGCATATTGCATTCAAGTTTAACTGGATTACATTGAACTTGAACAACTGTTGGCTGAGTCATGGTGCCACCATATCGATCTGACCAGTGCAACCATGCTTACCTTTATGGGAAGGTCCTAACTGGGTCTATTGTCGTGCCTCTCGCCGGTGCCTCCAACGAGGGAAGGTTATGGGCGTGCGGTACCATGGCCCGGTAAGCAGACATAACCTTGTGTGCCCGTTGTTGTTGTTGTACCCAGGTTGTCCCTATTTGGGACCATTTATGTTTTGGCCACGACGGTGGCCGTTGGTGCCTTTGGTAGGCACGGGGCCACCCAGGACTTAGCCCAAAGGGGAGTTGGTCGGAGTGGCCAGGAGAGTGTCATGGCACTAGATTGGTTTTGTCGGAACACCGTTGGTCCACCCGAATGGGAGTGCGAGGCCATGGGTTCCGTAGTCTGGGTACCGTGTACTAACCTCTGCAGAGTGTATATTAAATCTATCGATAGCCGCGCCCACGGATAAGGGCCCAGTTCGTGTCGGTCACACTGCGAGTCAACAATATTAATAATAACTTGATTAATGACAACCCCGGTTCGATGATGAGATAAGTTGGTTGTGATCGCCGGAAAGATCACCGTCTGAGACCAAGTGTTGGTCATGGTTGTGATCGCCGGAAAGATCACCGTTTGGTTACGAGGTAGCCTTTTGAACCCAGAGTGGTTCCGTTTGTGATCCGTGAATGATCACCGTGGTACCGAGGATACCGAGTTGTTGTATATTCATGATGTTGTGCGAGAATCATGGGTAAAAATCAAGCTCCTTATGGTCATTTAATGATTACTACGGTATTGTTTATACCATGCTTGATTTGATCCTGAGATGATCGTGTGATGTCCGAGGTTGGTAAGTGATGCATGTGATGGTTACGAAGTAACCCGAGCAGAATAAATAGTGCATATAGTGTCATCGTGTTGCATGCTAGTATCGTCAGATTTATATGCTCATGCCATGCTCACATTGTTCTAGCTGTATCATGTTCATATTGTTGATGCCATGTTATCCTGATGACCTCATGAATATTTCCTGCTTAACCTGTAATTGCCATGATGTTGTTTGTCTTGAATGCTTCTGGTTATTGTGAGCTTGCAAGTACATTCAATGTACTGACCTGGCGTGTCATGCCAGTTTGCAGGTCGTGCCTGGATTGCTTGCTTGTTTGGTGTTGTTCTTGTGTTTGTGTGACACCCAAAAATTTTGACCTTGTTTTATTTATTAAAAATGTTGCCAGGAAATAAAACTTTTCCATTTGTCAAGATTTACCCTTTTGTTGTTGTGAATTTTTACTTCAAGTGGAAAACTTTAAAAAGGTATTGTTGGACTTGAATACTCTCTATGATGAAACAAATTCTTTATCAATGGATTTAAATTTGCAAGAATTGTTTTCTCAGAACTCTATTCTTTTAAAATGATTTCTTTTGCTTTTGGAGCCTGTTTTGCACTACAACCATTTGACAAATGCATTTAAAATTTCCACCAAAATTTAGGGATGTCATGTGATGCTTCCACACCACTTTTATGCAAAAATACCTTTTGGCCGTTGGAGATTTTGAGCTCTACACCAACTTTTCCAATCTGGTCCAGTAGGCACTTTTGCACTACAACCCATTTAAACATTTCTTTAAAAATTCCTCCAAGTGTTTGGAGATGTCAGTGGATGCATACAATCCTTCTTCATGCAATAAACCCTTTTTCTTTCTGTCCAAAACTGGAGTTTTGCAAAACTTGCACTAACAACTTTCTAGTTTTGCCCAAGTAATCTTGCCACCTTCTTTATCTTCCAAAGAGAACCTGATCTGGAGACTTTGGCCACTCCAAGAGTTGCCTAAGTGCATTTGGCATTCTGTCGAGCACTTGGTGTGCATAGTCAGCTTGGGGCATGTTTTCTAGTTTGCTCTGTGAACTTGCTCCAATGACCCAGCAACCATGTCCACTGAGCTCCTAGCTGCCTCTACCCTAGTCCTGTTAATTGCCAGCCTCTCCCAAGCTCTCTAGAGCGTGCTGGCATTTCGTCGAACACCTGCCGTGCGTGCTCTGGGCGCGCCTAGAGCGCACGTTTTGCACGCGCGCGCACTGAGCCGCCGCGCCGCACTGCCACACTCGACGCGACCCGTCCCTGACCCCCTGCTCCACCGCTGAGCCGCGCACTAGCTCGCCCCCTCTCCACGACATCTCTGGGGCCCTGCAGCGCCACTGGCAGCGCCCTTGGCGGCACGCCGGCGTCGGCAACGGCCTCTGCCATGTTCGGCACCGCCCAAACCACACCAGCGCGCCAGCTGCCCCTGTGAATAGCTCGATCTTATCCTGAAGCTCGTCGGCACGCGTTCGTCGCCGCCACGGCGCCCTGCAGCTACAGAAACGGCTGTCGCCGGCGATCTTATCTTCAGCCGCCGCGGTCCAACCTCGAGCGCCTATTTAAAGGGTCCCCGAACTCGTTCAAGGCTTCAGGCGACATCAGACCCTCCCCGTAGAGCTTCCCAAGCAGTGGATCGACCCGTAGTGGCCATCTTCCCCAACTCCGGCCAGTTCGGCCGCCGCCAAGTTCCGGTGCGATACGTCGCAGCCAGACACTCTTCCGCCCAACCAACGCCACCAATAACTTCCCCTTGTCCTTGCGGAGCTCCCCATCTACCCAACCTCGACCGGAGACCACCGGAGCCCAAAAATCACTTCACCACCGTAGCCCCCTCCGCCGCGGAGCTCGCCGCCGGCGACTCCTTCCACCTCCCACGACCCAGCGACCACCAAGAGGACCGCCTCGGTCTGGCCGTTCCATCCCCGCCCTTGGATGCCCGTGAGGCGCTGCCGTTCGTCGACGGCGATCGCCGGAGTCCCGCTCCCGTCGGGTAGAAGAGAGGAGGGGGAGGGAAGAACGGTCAAACCTGACCAGTGGGCCCTCTAGACCCACTGTCAGTGACTCGCGCACCCGCCCTCTCTGGTTAAGTGGTAGCGCAAAGCCCCGAGTACGTTTCCTCTGCTGCGAAAGCGTATTCCCCTCGAAACGTTTTCTTTTCTGGTTTTATTTAAAAACAGAGATTTGACCAAACTTTGACCAGCTATAACTTTTAAAATAAAACTCCAAATGAGTTGATTCTTTTTCCTACCTCTCTCAAATTCCATCTAGTTTATTTTAAAATTTATTTCAAAAATATTTGAGACAACTTTTGTACTGTATTTTGAAATATTTTTTATTTGGATATTTCTCAAAATAGGATTTTGGAGAAAAGGGAGAGCTTTCAAAAAGTGCATCCTTTGCATACTCTTGAAGGCAAGCATTTCTGAACTCTGGCATAATATTTTGTTGTGGTGTTTTGATTCGATTGTAACACCATTTGACTTGGAGTATGCGTTATCTTTATGTAACGATGGAGCCTCGTGTATGAGTACACTTTGGAGTTGTTTTGTGATCAGCAATGGGTACGTTAGTGATTTGGATCATCCTCGTGAGCTCCTCATGCATACCGGAAGGAAGCCGGGAAAGTCGTGGTCTTGGGTAGGCACGAGCTTGTCCCTAGTCCCTCGTCGGGGCGTGTATGTCCGGTATGGTATGGTGAGGCTTGATGGGTGGTGATTTATTCCACTAATGGTAATATTGTTGGAGGATACTTGGACCACCTGAGTCGGTCGTAGGTCGAGTCTTGGTCAGTAGCTCCCCTATTTGTTGGTACCACCACTTGTCCCTATCGCAGACGGGGTGTGGTTCAGTAAGTTTTCAACCCCTTACCAAAGCACACACCATACAGAGAGGCCATAGTGGAAGATACCGGAGGCCTCCGGTAGGCATGCCACTTGGTCCGGGGGCATGGGTGTTTCCGGTTGGGACCGAGAGGGGGGCACCCCTTAGAGCGCGCGTATAGAAATTTGATCCCATGCTACGTCGAGGTTGTAGCCTCCCCACTTAGAGTTTTGCTTGACAGGTGTCGTGGGTGATTCCAGACATCGGTGAGTTAAGCTGGTGTGTGCAGGTCAGGCGTGTTTTCAATTAAAAGGCCGTAGGCGGAATTAGTCCCGATGGACTAAGTAAATCCGTTACTCGTGGGAAATAGTACTCCCTCTGCAGAGGATATATCCTGTTGGATAGCCATGTTCTTGAGTAAGGACCACAGTCTGAGTTGAATCTTGTAACGGTTTTTGGATGGAGACACGGCTAACTGGATCGTAGTAACGGTATTCGGATGGAGAACGATTTAAGCTAGAACTCAGTGACGGTCTTCGGATGGAGAAACGGCTAGACTAGATTTGTGTTTATGACCTGTGACATCTGAGGATCATATTTTAATTTTTGTTATTATTGTGGGCTAACCCCTTTACATCATGTATTTTATTGAGTATCCCTGGGATGGTTCTACCTCCTGGATATTCACTGTGATTATTATATATATAAGCCCTTTATGTGGTGTCGCTCAGACGCCCGACTGTGGCACGCTTGTTATTACTTTTATTTATAAGCCCTTTATGTGGTGTCGCCCCGACGCCCGACTGCGGCATTATTATTCTTGCAGTTTCCTCTCGAGGAGTCATTCAGACCCTCGTTTGGCACCCATTATTTTATATTTGGTTATTTTTTTCCCACATGTGTGCATCATGGTTTTTCGTATATTTCGTGACAGACGTTGTGATCATAATTATTTCAGAGCAGGATTGTCCCTTATTATATTATACCCGTGTTCTTAATGTTTGCGAGTACATTCAAACGTACTCACTGGCTTGTCCCTGGCTATTGTCTTGGCCAGATTTTTGCGCATGGAGATAAGCATCGCGGTGTCAACCTCGGAGCCTTCGTGTTGACGATAGCAGCCTCACGAAGATAGGAGTTATCCTGGTCAGCTGTTCTTGTGGGAAATGGAGTCCCATAAACGCAGATGTACCCAACCGCTTCCGCCCTCAACCATTAGAAACCAAGTGTTGTACTCCTAGGCCTCAATGGTCTTGTACTACGTATTTTGTACCTTGCTTGGAATTCTTGTATCAAGTTGGTGCCTCATCAGCTAACAGTAATCCTGGGGCTGGTGAGCACAAAGGCCGTTTTTCTGGGAAATTATATCCCCAAAATCCGGTCGTGGCAGACTTGGTATCAGAGCCAGGCTGACCATTGGCTAATCCTATCTTAGCCAGGTCAATAAACCTAGGTTAACCCAACCACCAGACCTTAGCCTAACCCCGGTCAAGCTTCCCGCGTAAGATAGCTCCACAGTGACCCGACGCCTTTCGGCGGACGGTGCCCAACCTATCAGCCTAGCCCGTCGATCACGCGCCAGTGACCGATACCCAACCCGTCTCTATCGCAAGCGTGCGGAGGAAGACTCCGTCTCCTTTTCCTATGAAAAGGGCACGCCAGCCACAGCACAACACAACCTCTTTCCCCAAACCAAGCCGCGATGCCTGGCCCCATTGTTCACAATGAGACCACAGCAACCAACCTTGGAGGTTTTGTGACCGTGATCGCAAACCTCACCCGCCGTGCCTATGCATTAGAAGAGCCGCCTGAATATGTTGTGTACCAGGGACCCATGTACGGTGAGAGCCGTCAGTACTGGGCCACTGTGCACATCTACGGTAGGGGTCTGTCGCCAGAACGCCCCTACAGGTTCACTGGAAGGACAACTTCCTTTGAGCCACAAGCCATCCAACTAGCAGCCCGAGAAGCTATAGTTCAACTCCGGCACTTGTCGCCCCGAGTCAACTGTCGCTCATTCTACTACTACCCCAGTCATGACGGGTATGGTAGGCCGCCCCAGGTTGCCAACGGAGACCACGAGACAGATCCTGCACTGTTGCATCTGGTGCGCTATGTGAGCGCACTAGAGCAACTGTTCGATCAGGTCACCCTTGATCTGATCGCAGCTCGTGGAGAGCTGGTCCGCCGAGCCCCGGCGAGAAGAGAAGCGGAGCCCGACACCGACAACCCAGTCGTGCTGTTCGGACACCCGATCGATCCCTTGAGGTCTGCGCCAGCCATCAACCAGAGTGCTTTGGTGACCCCAGAAGCGCTTCGTCGCCTTTTGGGAACCCATTCCAACGGGATTGTGGCCAACAACCCCTGCGATGGTCATCACCACTACCCCGACCCTTCAGCCCCTCAGCCAGCAAATTCCGACTGTGAGAACCATGGAGAAGCATCGGCGTCCGCAAGGCCAGCCCACTTAGACATTAACGTAGTAGACTAAGTCGCTCGAGTTGTGTCGAGCCTTAGTTTTCCTACGCTTTGTAATGGTGTGGTCTTGTATCGCTTTTATTACAGGCTGTCTGCTTGAGCGCCCTTATTGTTGGAGTAGTAGCTATGCATGTGTACGTTAGCGTACAGTTGCATTTTTAAATTCCGGGCGCAGCTACCTAGACCAACCCCGACGGCACCCACAGTAATGCGTCACATTTATGTGATGTGTGTATCTGTGGCTTTGACCCGAGAACAGGATCGACAACCAGTTACCCTTCACCCCGGTAGATAACCCAGCCTCGACGCTATATAAAGGCCACCTCGTGACCTTGCCAAGTACTTCTCACCTTGTGCACTACCCTCACAGCCATTCCTTGCCATGCCGACCCCCAGCATTTATCTGGGGACCCCAGACGCAACCCCAGGCAGTTTTGTTAAATTATTGTGGGACTTCACCTGCAGTACTATGAGTGCCACCCGTCCACCCCAGTACGAGTTGCTCAAATCTAGGATCACCCCTTCCACCTCGAAATATTGGGCAGTGGTGCACATCCCTCCCGCATACCCAAACCAAGACCCAACGGAAGTCTCCTTCGTGGGGAAATCCATGCCGACTCCGCATATGGCCATAGAAGCTGCTGCATACGAGGCGCTCACTCGTCTTTGATTCGCGGTACCCTATGCCAGCGAGCGAGGATACTATTATTTTCCAAGTCGTGCAGCACCCGGAGAAGTTGCATCTTTCCCCGGTGGACGTATTGAGAGAGATCCAGTGCTGGCCAACCTTGCCCAGTACGTTATTGCCCAGGAGCGTTTAACTCAGCGAGTAATGGGTTATCTCCAGAGCCTCGCTGATTTAAATCCTCGGATCGCTATTGGCAGACCACTGAGGCCTGACCAAGAAGGGCGCATTCATCGCCTGGTCAACCCGCTTCCCCCGATAGAAGAGGAGTGTGCCCCAGTACCAGAGGCGTTTTCTCAGGACCCTGTCTTTTTGCCGTTTTCCTTGTAAACGCCTCCGATGTATTTATAATCCCAGTATTTTGTTATCTATGTGTTGTAGTAGGTTCGTGGTTCCCAAGATTTTGTGCGACGGATCCGATTTTCTTTAGTTTCTGTTATGTGAGCAGTTTTACTACTGTTAATTTTGTTTTAATTGTTTTTCTCTCGCAACATGTTTTTGAGGAGATTTCTTTCCCCGAGTCACTGCTGCGTATATATTTTCACGACATAGATTTTTATTCGCGCAGCACCGTAACGATAGACGCGCGGCAACAACCACTCGACCTCGAGCACTATTACAAATCCTTGAGCTCATTTTTTGCGCCTAACTAACCACACCCGAGTACTCCACAGTCTCAGTAAGGGAGATTTGTGAGTAATCATTCTGGCGCGAGCTGCCCCAGCACACCGACAGCAGTCAGCCCCGATGCCGCGCCTAATCCACGTGATCGCCGCCGCCGCGAAGAGCTAACACTCGAGCGGCAGCATCACGACGATCATCCAGGATCATCGCGCACAGGAGCACGGAGAACCCCAGCAGCACCGCCAGTCCTCCACACACCAGGACCACATACCAGTCCGGCATCGCCTCCGCCATTAGAGCCTCGGCTCGAGCTCCTGCTAGCAGCAATGGAGAAGAAGGAAGGAGAAGTAGAAGCGAGGCCAGGTGTGAGGAAGAAGAGAGGAGCACCGTGATCGTTTTATAGCCCGAGATCGGTGTACGGTGGGCGAGGTCCACCAGCGCCACTCGTCGCTCGACCGCCGGTGTTCGGAGGCGAGTCCGCGAGCAGTGCCGACAGCGCACTGGCCCGCGAGGTGAGTGCACGCTGCACCGGCAGCTAGCACGCCGCGCACTACCACGGTACGACCTCGATGCCCTACGAGCTAGGCATCGCCGGTGGAGGAAGCGCGGGAGAGTGCGCGAGAGAGAAGAGAGAGCCAGAGGTAGGAGAAGAGGCCGACAGTGGGCCCTGGGTCCACGTGTTAGCCAAAGAGAGCACTGTGCTCTCGGGTGCGACCAGCGTATTTTAGTAATTTAGAATTTATTCTAAATTACTGTATCTGCGTAGAAATATCTCGTTTTCCCTAACCGTGGATTTTTCCATGCTACGCCAGTGTACCACATTGTGGTTTTACACCACTTATTGCCCTCTCACTGTAGCCGTTTTGTTTTTGTGCAATTGAATGATTTCTTTTGATAAAAACAGTTTTTGATCAAAACAGCCTTTAACAAATCTCGAGGACGAGATTTTTCTTAAGGGGGGTAGTGTTGTGACACCCAAAATTTTTGACCTTGTTTTATTTATTAAAAATGTTGCCAGGAAATAAAACTTTTCCATTTGTCAAGATTTACCCTTTTGTTGTTGTGAATTTTTTACTTCAAGTGGAAAACTTTAAAAAGGTATTGTTGGACTTGAATACTCTCTATGATGAAACAAATTCTTTATCAGTGGATTTAAATTTGCAAGAATTGTTTTCTCAGAACTCTATTCTTTTAAAATGATTTCTTTTGCTTTTGGAGCCTGTTTTGCACTACAACCATTTGACAAGTGCATTTAAAATTTCCACCAAAATTTAGGGATGTCATGTGATGCTTCCACACCACTTTTATGCAAAAATACCTTTTGGCCATTGGAGATTTTGAGCTCTACACCAACTTTTCCAATCTGGTCCAGTAGGAACTTTTGCACTACAACCCATTTAAATATTTCTTTAAAAATTCCTCCAAGTGTTTGGAGATGTCAGTGGATGCATACAATCCTTCTTCATGCAAAAACCCAGTGATGTTCTTTGAAAAATTTGAGTAAAACAACCTCTTTTGCATTCTGGTCAAATTGGGTGATTTTACGGCAACTTTATTTTATTTTGCTCTAGTGACCCTGAGCTTTTTCCTCCTTGTAGCCCTCCCTTCAAAACCCTTAAGTCCAGGAGAGTGGACTCATTGGAGGTTTTTAAGTGCATGCAATAAACCCTTTTTCTTTCTGTCCAAAACTGGAGTTTTGCAAAACTTGCACTAACAACTTTCTAGTTTTGCCCAAGTAATCTTGCCACCTTCTTTATCTTCCAAAGAGACCCTGATCTGGAGACTTTGGCCACTCCAAGAGTTGCCTAAGTGCATTTGGCATTCTATCGAGCACTTGGTGTGCATAGTCAGCTTGGGGCATGTTTTCTAGTTTGCTCTGTGAACTTGCTCCAATGACCCAGCAACCATGTCCACTGAGCTCCTAGCTGCCTCTACCCTAGTCCTGTTAATTGCCAGCCTCTCCCAAGCTCTCTAGAGCGTGCTGGCATTTCGTCGAACACCTGCCGTGCGTGCTCTGGGCGCGCCTAGAGCGCACGTTTTGCACGCACGCGCACTGAGCCGCCGCGCCGCACTGCCACACTCGACGCGACCCGTCCCTGACCCCCTGCTCCACCGCTGAGCCGCGCACTAGCTCGCCCCCTCTCCACGACATCTCTGGGGCCCTGCAGCGCCACTGGCAGCGCCCTTGGCGGCACGCCGGCGTCGGCAACGGCCTCTGCCATGTTCGGCACCGCCCAAACCACACCAGCGCGCCAGCTGCCCCTGTGAATAGCTCGATCTTATCCTGAAGCTCGTCGGCACGCGTTCGTCGCCGCCACGGCGCCCTGCAGCTACAGAAACGGCTGTCGCCGGCGATCTTATCTTCAGCCGCCGCGGTCCAACCTCGAGCGCCTATTTAAAGGGTCCCCGAACTCGTTCAAGGCTTCAGGCGACATCAGACCCTCCCCGTAGAGCTTCCCAAGCAGTGGATCGACCCGTAGTGGCCATCTTCCCCAACTCCGGCCAGTTCGGCCGCTGCCAAGTTCCGGTGCGATACGTCGCAGCCAGACACTCTTCCGCCCAACCAACGCCACCAATAACTTCCCCTTGTCCTTGCGGAGCTCCCCATCTACCCAACCTCGACCGGAGATCACCGGAGCCGAAAAATCACTTCACCACCGTAGCCCCCTCCGCCGCGGAGCTCGCCGCCGGCGACTCCTTCCACCTCCCACGACCCAGCGACCACCAAGAGGACCGCCTCGGTCTGGCCGTTCCATCCCCGCCCTTGGATGCCTGTGAGGCGCTGCCGTTCGTCGATGTCGATCGCCGGAGTCCCGCTCCCGACGGGTAGAAGAGAGGAGGGGGAGGGAAGAACGGTCAAACCTGACCAGTGGGCCCTCTGGACCCACTGTCAGTGACTCGCGCACCCGCCCTATCTGGTTAAGTGGTAGCGCAAAGCCCCGAGTACGTTTCCTCTGCTGCGAAAGCGTATTCCCCTCGAAACGTTTTCTTTTCTGGTTTTATTTAAAAACAGAGATTTGACCAAACTTTGACCAGCTATAACTTTTAAAATAAAACTCCAAATGAGTTGATTCTTTTTCCTACCTCTCTCAAATTCCATCTAGTTTATTTTAAGATTTCAAAAATATTTGAGACAACTTTTGTACTGTGTTTTGAAATATTTGTTATTTGGATATTTCTCAAAATTGGATTTTGGAGAAAAGGGAGAGCTTTCAAAAAGTGCATCCTTTGCATACTCTTGAAAGCAAGCATTTCTGAACTCTGGCATAATATTTTGTTGTGGTGTTTTGATTCGATTGCAACACCATTTGACTTGGAGTATGCGTTATCTTTATGTAACGATGGAGCCTCGTGTATGAGTACACTTTGGAGTTGTTTTGTGATCAGCAATGGGTACGTTAGTGATTTGGATCATCCTCGTGAGCTCCTCATGCATACCGGAAGGAAGCCGGGAAAGTCGTGGTCTTGGGTAGGCACGAGCTTGTCCCTAGTCCCTCGTCGGGGCGAGTATGTCCGGTATGGTATGGTGAGGCTTGATGGGTGGTGATTTATTCCACTAATGGTAATATTGTTGGAGGATACTAGGACCACCTGAGTCGGTCGTAGGTCGAGTCTTGGTCAGTAGCTCCCCTATTTGTTGGTACCACCACTTGTCCCTATCGCAGACGGGGTGTGGTTCAGTAAGTTTTCAACCCCTTACCAAAGCACACACCGTACAGAGAGGCCATAGTGGAAGATACCGGAGGCCTCCGGTAGGCATGCCACTTGGTCCGGGGGCATGGGTGTTTCCGGTTGGGACCGAGAGGGGGGCACCCCTTAGAGCGCGCGTATAGAAATTTGATCCCATGCTACGTCGAGGTTGTAGCCTCCCCACTTAGAGTTTTGCTTGACAGGTGTCGTGGGTGATTCCAGACATCGGTGAGTTAAGCTGGTGTGTGCAGGTCAGGCATGTTTTCAATTAAAAGGCCGTAGGCGGAATTAGTCCCGATGGACTAAGTAAATCCGTTACTCGTGGGAAATAGTACTCCCTCTGCAGAGGATATATCCTGTTGGATAGCCATGTTCTTGAGTAAGGACCACAGTCTGAGTTGAATCTTGTAACGGTTTTCGGATGGAGACACGGCTAACTGGATCGTAGTAACGGTATTCGGATGGAGAACGATTTAAGCTAGAACTCAGTGACGGTCTTCGGATGGAGAAACGGCTAGACTAGATTTGTGTTTATGACCTGTGACATCTGAGGATCATATTTTAATTTTTGTTATTATTGTGGACTAACCCCTTTACATCATGTATTTTATTGAGTATCCCTGGGATGGTTCTACCTCCTGGATATTCACTGTGATTATTATATATATAAGCCCTTTATGTGGTGTCGCTCAGACGCCCGACTGTGGCACGCTTGTTTTTACTTTTATTTATAAGCCCTTTATGTGGTGTCGCCCCGACGCCCGACTGCGGCATTATTATTCTTGCAGTTTCCTCTCGAGGAGTCATTCAGACCCTCGTTTGGCACCCAGTATTTTATATTTGGTTATTTTTTCCCACATGTGTGCATCATGGTTTTTCGTATATTTCGTGACAGACGTTGTGATCATTATTTCGGAGCAGGATTGTCCCTTATTATATTATACCCGTGTTCTTAATGTTTGCGAGTACATTCAAACGTACTCACTGGCTTGTCCCTGGCTATTGTCTTGGCCAGATTTTTGCGCATGGAGATAAGCATCGCGGTGTCAACCTCAGAGCCTTCGTGTTGACGATAGCAGCCTCACGAAGATAGGAGTTATCCTGGTCAGCTGTTCTTGTGGGAAATGGAGTCCCATAAACGCAGATGTACCCAACCGCTTCCGCCCTCAACCATTAGAAACCAAGTGTTGTACTCCTAGGCCTCAATGGTCTTGTACTACATATTTTTGTACCTTGCTTGGAATTCTTGCATCAAGTTGGTGCCTCATCAGCTAACAGTAATCCTGGGGCTGGTGAGCACAAAGGCCGTTTTTCTGGGAAATTATATCCCCAAAATCCGGTCGTGACAGTTTGCGAGCTAGGATAAACGTTCCAGCCAAAGTCCCTGCGGATTGGAGTCCATCATCGTCGTTCGTTGTTCCGCTGCCAGTAGTTGTTCCGCTACTTTGAGTTGCTATGCTGCTTGTATAGAGCAAGCGTGGTTGGTGTAGTGTTGCCGTGCCGATGTTATTCATTGTAATATCGGAACCCTTGTATTCATATTCGTGTTGTAATAGGGAGCTGGTTTGTTCTATACTAAGCAGTGCCGTATTCCAGAAGACTTCTCCTCGATCTCTGGGCTGGAATACGGGGCGTTCCGGTTTTCTCTGAGCCGGGGTGCCACAAAAATCCTCGCGAAGTTTCGTTTCATTCCTAGAACTTCTATTTCTGCACAAAAACAACAGCATGGTAGTTCTGCTAAAAACATCGTCAGTCCGGGGTTAGTTTCTTTCAAATCATGCAAATTAGAGTCCAAAACAAGAGGAAAAGCGTGAGAAAAAGTAGATACGTTGGAGACGTATCAACTCCCCCAAGCTTAAACCTTTGCTTGTCCACAAGCAATTCAGTTGATAAACTGAAAGTGATAAATAAAAACTTTTATGAACTCTTTTGCTCTTGTTTTAATAAATACAAGGAAAAAGCAAAACGAGAAAAACTATTTACATGGGAAAGCTCCCAACAAGCAAAAGAAGAACAAGGAAATCTTTTTGGATTTTCTTCTTAGTGCTAGTACTAAGCATGCATGGAAAGTAAATTACTACAACTAATTTTTTTGGTTGTTCTAAAGTTTTTCAAACACACAAGAAGAAAGCAAGAAAATAAATCTAAGCATGGATGATACAATGAAAAAGAGTGAACACCGACAAATGGAATGATATGTGAACATGAATATAATGTCGGTGAAAAACACGTACTCCCCCAAGCTTAGGCTTTTGGCCTAGCTTGGTTATCGATCAGTAGCCTGGATGGTAGTAGGGATCCTGAGGAGCAGGCATCCACTCATCCCACTGCTGAGGCTCCTCTTCAGCCTCTGCAGCAGACTGAGCGTTCCGGTAGGCGATAATGTCCGTAGGCATAATCCTATATCCGCCTTTGGCAACATGATCAAACAAAGTAGGTGCAGGCAATGGAATAACATCACGAGTTTTAATGCTAAAGACCAGGTTATAAGGAATGGCGATGTTAGGACGATCATGTGCAAGAAAGTGATGGTGTTCCATGGCTGCATGGTCTAGGTAAACCTTGGTCAAAGGGTAATCATGAGGGCGTATCTCAACATTGAAGTGAGCCGCCAAACGAGTAGCAAAAATCCCACCATGTATTTCCCCTGGGATTTATTAAGATGCAGGCGACGAGCCACAATAGCTTCCAAGCTATAAGTGTTATCACCCTCCAGTGCCTGCCGTAAAACAGCAAAGTCTGGTGCGCTGAGCGCACCTACTTTCTTTCTAGCAAGCAGACACTTAGCAACAAATAAAGCAAAATAATGTACAACAGGAAAGTGTAAGCTAACAGCCATGGTGACTGACACCCCTCTCTCACCCCCACAGTCAAAGTGCGATAAAAGTCCTCAAACCCAGCCAGCCTAGGCTTAGTCAAGCTCCCATCAGAAGGGATCATGCATATGTCGCAAAACTCAGTAAGTGGTATCTGATGGTTTTCAGCATATAAATCGAAGCTCACTTCAAGAGGATTATTCCTAGGCAGGAAAGTAAAACTTTGAACAAAGATGTTTGTGAGGATTTGGTGTTGGTCACACTCATCTACGATGAAGTCTGTGAGGCCGGCATTAGCAATGTATTGCATGAACTCTGGAAGAATCCCAACCTCTTGCAGGAATGGGGTATGTGGCCATTCGCACGGCCGTACCTCCGCCAACCTCCGAGGGTGGAGATCAGTGTCAAAAGACTCCCCAATAACACACTTGGAGTTCTTCTTAGAGCCAAACTTCCTGAAGATATTCATGTCCGTGTACAATTTTTCCTATGAACAAAAATCTCAATTTTTAGTCCACAAAATTTTCTCAACAGAAATTCACAAAATTGATAGCAACTACTCATAGGGATACATAGAGGCCATAGCAAGCATTCGAACTACTTAGAACACTAAGAATGCAACATGCAAGCGCATCTACAGCAGCACCAAGAGTAGCTAATTATTCAAAGTATAAACCACTAGAACAAAAACTAATTGGACAAACGGTGGAGTCACATACCAAGCAACAATCCCCCCAAACAGTTTTGAAAATGGAGCTTCGAGTAAAGAGATCGAAATCCACGGGTTTGAGCTCAAGAACATGGGAGAGAGAGCAATGGAGATTTTTTTGGAGGTAAGTGATGATGTGGGCTAAAGAAATAGGTGAGGGGGCCCACGTGGGGACCACAACCCACCAGGGCGCGCCTGGGGGTCCTGGCGCGCCCAGGTGGGTTGTGCCCACCTGGTGCACCTCCCTTTGATATTATTTGCACCAGAAATTTAGAAATATTCAGAAAAAATCGTATAAAATTTTCAAGGCATTCTAAGCACTTTTATTTTTGGGTCATTTTTTATTGCACTGGAAATTCAGAAAACAGACAAAACATGACATTTTATTTTATTTAACTAATAAAAATAGAAAACAAAAAGTAAAGACAGAAGGTAGTGCTTACTAAATTCATCAACTTCATACCGCTCAGAAATGATTCATTAATAAGGTTGATCAGGTCTTATTAACAACCACTTTTGATTAGCATCAAATCAAAGAACTTTCATAAATCACTAAGTTACCTCAATGGGGATATGAATCTCCCCAACAATAAGCATTTCATATTTCTTTTTAACAGTAGGTAAAGGTATTTGAAAACTTCCAATAGTGATTGTCGGAGATTTTTCAATAACATTAATACCATTCACTTGGAATTGTTTCTTCGGAAAGTGCACCGTATGCTCATTACCATTAATATGAAAAGTGAACTTGCTTTTATTGCAATCAATAACAGCCCCTGCAGTATTCAAGAAGGGTCTACCAAGAAGGATAATCGACATGTTGTTGTCCTCAGGCATCTCAAGTATAGCAAAGTCAGTCAAAATAGTAACATTAGCAACAACAACGGGCACATCCTCACAGGTACTGATAGGTATGGCAGTTGATTTGTCAGCCATTTGCAAAGATATTTCTGTAGGTGTGAGTTTATTCAAGTCAAGTGTTTTATATAAAGAGAAAGGCATAACACTAACACCAGCTCCTAAATTACACAAAGCAGTTTTCACATAATTCTTTTTGATGGAGCAAGGTATAGTTGGTATTCCCGGATCTCCAAGTTTTTTAGGTACTCCATCTTTGAAAGTATAATTAGCAAGCATCATGGAGATTTCAGCTTCTGGTATTTTTCTCTTATTGGTGATGATGTCTTTAATATACTTTGCATAAGGAGGCATTTTCCAGATATCAGTCAAGCGAGTACGCAAAAAGATTGGCCTCGGCATTTCAGCAAAGCGTTCAAATTCTTCATCATCATTCTTTTTAGTTGACTTGGGTGGAAAAGGCATAGGTTTTTGAACCCACGGTTCTCTTTCTTTACCGTGTTTTCTAGCAATGAAGTCTCTTTTATCATATCTTTTATTCTTAGGTTGTGGGTTATCAAGATCAACAGGTGGTTCTATCTCAACATCATTATCTGGTTCTTTTTCATTAGGTTGAGAATCTTCATGAACATCAGCATTATCTTTTTCATTATCATTAGGTGGATGTTCACTACCAGATTGAGTTTCAGCATCAGAGATAGAAGTTTCATTTTCATTATCAGGTGGTTTCTCTATTTCAGGTTCAGTAGAAGCATGCAAAGTCCTATCATTTTTCTTCTTCTTTTTCCTTTTAGAAAGACTAGGTGCACTAGTGTTATTTCTTTGTGAGTCTTGTTCAATTCTTTTTGTGTGTCCCTGAGGATAAAGTGGTTCCTGAGTCATTTTACCTCCTCTAGTTGCAACTCTAACAGCAATGTCATGCATATTATTATTCATTTCATCAAGTAATTCTCTTTGTGATTTAGCAACTTGTTCTAACTGAGTTTGTACCATAGAAGCATGTTTTCCAACACCTCTAACATCATTTGAGATTCTAAATATAACAAGTCACTCAAGCGAACAATCATATCAGAATTATATTTCAACTGTTTCATAACATTTGCATTGAAGTGATCTTGTTTTCTAATGTAGTTTTCAAACTCATAAAGGCATTGACTAGGGTGCATATTGTGAGGATTATCATTTTCATTGAACTTCATAAGAGAATTTACCTCTACCACTTTAGGCAGTGGTGGTGTATTAAGCCCTTGTATTTCTTCAATAGGAGGTAAATTTTTAATATCCTCGGCTTTAATACCTTTTTTCTTCATAGATTTCTTTGCCTCTTGCATATCTTTAGGACTGAGATATAATATACCCCTCTTATTCAGAGTGGGTTTAGGCGGTGGTTCAGGAATAGTCCAATCATCATAAATTTTCAATATGTTATTCAGTAATTCTTCAGCTTGAGCAATAGTTCGTTCCCTGAAAACACAACCAGCACAACTATCTAGGAAGTCCCTAGAAGCATCGGTTAGTCCATTATAGAAGATATCAAGTATTTCATTTTTCTTAAGAGGATGATCAGGCAAAGCATTAAGTAACTAGAAAAGCCTCCCCAACTCTTGTGGGAGACTCTCTTCTTTAGTTTGCACAAAGTTAAATATTTCCTGTAAGGCAGCTTGTTTCTTATGAGCAGGAAAATATTTTTCAGAGAAGTAATAAATCATATCCTAGGGACTACGCACACAACCAAGAGTAAGAGTATTGTACCAAGCTTTAGCATCACCCTTTAATGAGAAAGGAAATAATTTGAGAATAAAGTAATAATGAGTTTTCTCATCATGAGTAAAAAGGGCAGCATATCATTCAACTTAGTAAGATGTGCCACAACAGTTTCAGTTTCATAACCATGGAAAGGATCACATTCAACCAAAGTAATTAACTCTGGGTCTACAGAGAATCATAATCCTTATCAACAATAAAGATAGGTGAAGTAGCAAACTTAGGATCACATTTCATTCTAGCATTCAGAGATTTTTCTTTATACTTGCATAATAATTTCTCTAGATCATCTCTATCCTTACAAGCAAGAATATCTCTAGTTGTCTCCTCATTCATAACATAACCTTCCGGTACCTTAGGCAATTTATATCTAGGAAGGCTAGTTCTAGCAGGTGTTTCAGGAGTTTCAGTTTCAAGCTCATCATCAGATTCAACAACATCATGTTGTATTACTCTAGCAATTTGTGCATCAAGAAAATCACCAAGTGGCACATCATCATTATCAAGCAAGGTACTAGCATCATCATAAGCATTATCCATAGCAGAAGTAGCATCATTAATAACTTGCGACATATTAGAATTGATAGCATGTGGTGGTGTTGCAAGTTTACTCATAACAGAAGGTGAATCTAAAGCATAACTGGATGGCAGTTCCTTACCTCCCCTCGTCTTTGTGGGAAATATCTTAGTCTTTGGATCCTTCAGATTCTTCATAGTGATAAATTGATAATAATCCCAAGTGACTCAACAAATAAAGCTATGCTCCCCGGCAACAGCGCCAGAAAAAGGTCTTGATAACCCACAAGTATAGGGGATCGCAACAGTTTTTCAGGGTAGAGTATTCAACCCAAATTTATAGATTCGACACAAGGGGAGCCAAAGAATATTTGAAGGTATTAGCAGCCGAGTTGTCAATTCAACCACACCTGGAGATTAATTATCTGCAGCAAGTAATCACTAGCAAAGTAGTTTGATAGTTTTTATAATAGTGACAGCAACAACGGTAATAGTAAAGTGATAGCAGTAATTTTGTAGCAAGTGTAACAATGATGATAGCAGTAGTAACTTAGCAGAAACAATATAAGATAAATTCGTAGGCATTGGATCGGTGACTTGTTGGATGATAATCATCATGTGACAGTTATAACCTAGGGCGATACGGCACTAGCTCCAGTTCATCGATATAGTGTAGGCATGTATTCCGTAAATAGTCATACGTGCTTTATCAAAAGAACTTCCATGACATCTTTTGTCCTACCCTCCCATGGCAGCGGGGTCCATATTGGAAACTAAGGGATATTAAGGCCTCCTTTTAATAGAGAACCCGAACAAAACATTAACACATAGTGAATACATGAACTCCTCAAACTACGGTCATCACCGGGAGTGGGCCCGGTTGTTGTCACTCCGGGGTTGCCGGATCATAACATGTAGTAGGTGACTATAACTTGCAAGATCGGATCTAAAAGATGGATATAATGATGAATTCATAAACGGTTCAGATCTGAGTTCATGGCACCCGGGCCCAAAGTGACAAGCATTAAGCATAGCAAACTCATAGCAACATCAATCTAAGAACGTAGTGGACACTAGGGATCGGGCCCTAACAAAACTAACTCGATTACATGATGAATCTCATCCAACTCCTCACCGACCAGCGAGCCTACGAAGGAATTACTCACTCCCGATGGGGAGCATCATGGAATTGGCGATGGAGATGGGTTGGTGATGATGAAGAACGAAGATCCCCCTCTTCGGAGCCCCAAACGGACTCCAGATCTGCCCTCCCAAGGAAGAATAGGGCTTGGCGGCGGCTCCGTCTCGTGGATCGCAATAATTCTTTCTCCCTCATTTTTTTCTCCGAAAATAGGAATTTATAGTGTCAGGGTTGAGGTGTGCGGGGCCACCAGGTGGGTACAACCCACCTGGGCGCCAGGAGAGGGGGTGCGCCCTGGTGGGTTGTGCCCACCCAGGGGCCCCTCTCCGGTGGGTCTTGGCTCCAGAAATTCTCTTTTATTCCATAAAAAATCCTCGCGAATTTCGTTTCATTCCGAGAACTTATATTTCTGCACAAAAACAACACCATGGTATTTCTACTGAAAACAACGTCAGTCCGGGGTTAGTTTCATTCAAATCATGCAAATTAGAGTCCAAAACAAGAGGAAAAGCATGAGAAAAAGTAGATACGTTGGAGACGTATCAGTACGATAATCCTTTTCTGGAAGTCATGTTCCTAGACCATGACGAACCTACGAACTATGAGGAAGCGATGATGAGCCCAGATTCCGCGAAATGGCTTGAAGCCATGAAATCTGAGATGGGATCCATGTATGAGAACAAAGTGTGGACTTTGGTTGACTTGCCCGATGATCGGCGAGCCATAGAGAATAAATGGATCTTCAAGAAGAAGACTGACGCTGACGGTAATGTTACTATCTACAAAGCTCGACTTGTTGCGAAAGGTTTTCGACAAGTTCAAGGAGTTGACTACGATGAGACATTCTCACCGGTAGCGATGCTTAAGTCTATCCGAATCATGTTAGCAATTGCTGCATTTTATGATTATGAAATCTGGCAAATGGATGTCAAAACTGCGTTCCTTAATGGATATCTTAAAGAAGAGTTGTATATGATGCAACCAGAAGGTTTTGTTGATCCTAAAGGTGCTAACAAAGTGTGCAAGCTCCAGCAATCTATTTATGGACTGGTGCAAGCCTCTCGGAGTTGGAATATACGCTTTGATAGTGTGATCAAAGCATATGGTTTTATACAGACTTTTGGGGAAGCCTGTATTTACAAGAAAGTGAGTGGGAGTTCTGTAGCATTTCTAATATTATATGTGGATGACATATTGTTGATTGGAAATGATACAAAATTTCTGGATAGCATAAAAGGATACTTGAATAAGAATTTTTCGATGAAAGACCTCGGTGAAGCTGCTTATATATTGGGCATCAAGATCTATAGAGATAGATCAAGACGCTTAATTGGACTTTCACAGAGCACATACCTTGATAAAGTTTTGAAGAAGTTCAAAATGGACCAGTCAAAGAAAGGGTTCTTGCCCGTGTTACAAGGAGTGGATCACCGGACAGCGGTCAAGAACATTCTGAAATACCTGAAAAGGACTAAGGATATGTTTCTCGTTTGTGGAGGTGACAAAGAGCTCGTTGTAAATGGTTACGTCGATGCAAGCTTTGACACTGATCCGGATGACTCTAAGTCGCAAACCGGATATGTATTTATATTTAATGGTGGAGCTGTTAGTTGGTGCAGTTCCAAGCAGAGCGTCGTGGCGGGATCTACGTGTGAAGCAGAGTACATAGCTGCTTCGGAAGCAGCGCATTAAGGAGTCTGGGTGAAGGAGTTCATATCCGATCTAGGTGTAATACCTAGTGCATCGAGTCCAATGAAAATCTTTTGTGACAATACTAGAGCAATAGCCTTGGCGAAGGAATCCAGATTTCACAAGAGAACCAAACACATCAAGAGACGCTTCAATTCCATCCGCAATCTAGTCAAGGAGGGAGACATAGAGATTTGCAAAATACATACGGATCTGAATGTTGTAGACCCGTTGACTAAGCCTCTTCCACGAGCAAAACATGATTAGCACCAAGACTCCATGGGTGTTAGCATCATTACTATGTAGTCTAGATTATTGACTCTAGTGCAAGTGGGAGACTGAAGGAAATGTGCCCTAGAGGCAACAATAAAGTTGTTATTTATATTTCCTTATGTCATGATAATTGTTTATTATTCATGCTAGAATTGTATCAAGCGGAAACTTAGTACATGTGTGAATACATAGACAAAACAGAGTGTCCCTAGTATGCCTCTAGTTGACTAGCTCGTTGATCAAAGATGGTTATGTTTCCTGACCATAGACATGTGTTGTCATTTGATGAACGGGATCACATCATTAGAGAATGATGTGATGGACAAGACCCATCCATTAGCTTAGCATAATGATCGTTTAGTTTTATTGCTATTGCTTTCTTCATGACTTATACATGTTCCTCTGACTATGAGATTATGCAGCTCCCGAATACCGAAGGAACACTTTGTGTGCTATCAAACGTCACAACGTAACTGGGTGATTATAAAGATGCTCTACAGGTGTCTCCAAAGGTGTTTGTTGAGTTGGCATGGATCAAGATCAGGTTTTGTCACTCCGTGTATCGGAGAGGTATCCCTGGGCCCTCTCGGTAATGCACATCACTGTAAGCCTTGCAAGCAATGTGACTAATGAGTTAGTTGCAGAATGATGCATTAATGAACGAGTAAAGAGACTTGCCGATAATGAGATTGAACTAGGTATGATGATACCGGCGTTCGAATCTCGGGCAAGTAACATACCGATGACAAAGGGAACAACGTATATTGTTATGCGGATTGACCGATAAAGATCTTCATAGAATACGTAGGAGCCAATATGAGCATCCAGGTTCTGCTATTGGTTATTGATCGGAGATTTGTCTCGGTCATGTCTACACAGTTCTCGAACCCGTAGGGTCCGCACGGTTAACGTTCAATGATGATTTCTATTATGAGTTTTGTGTTTTGGTGACCGAAGTTTGTTCGGAGTCCCGGATGAGATCACGGAGATGACAAGGAGTCTCGAAATGGTCAAGATGTAAAGATTCATATATTCGAAGGTTATATACGGACACCGGAATGGTTCCGAAGAAGATCGGGGATTTTTCGGAGTACCGGGAGGTTACCGGAACCCCCCTGGGAAAGTTAATGGGCCTCATGGGCCATAGTGGAGAGGAGGAGGAAGCCACAGGAGGTGGCGCGCACCCCCCAAGCCCAATCCGAATTGGACAAGGGGTGGGGGGCGCGGCCCCCCTTTCCTTCTCCCGCTCCACCTCTTTCCCATTTCCCCCTCCGTTGGAAGGAAAAAAAGGGGGGGCCGAATCCTACTTGGACTAGGAGTCCAAGTATGACTCCCCCTTGGCGCGCCCCTTCTGGCCTCCGGCCTCCTCCCCCTCCTTTATATACGGGGGCGGGCGGCACCCCAAAGGCACACCAAGATTTCTCTTAGCCATGTGCGGTGCCCCCCTCCACAGTTTACGCCTCCGGTCGTAGCGTCGTAGTGGTTAGGCGAAGCCCTGCACGGATCACATCACCAACACCGTCACAATGCCTTCGTGCTGACGGAACTCTCCCTCGACCCTCTACTAGACCAAGATTTCGAGGGACGTCATCGAGCTGAACGCGTGCTGAACACGGAGGTGCCGTACATTCGGTACTTGGATCGGTTGGATCGTGAAGACGTTCGACTACATCAACCGCGTTAACATAACGCTTCCGCTTTCGGTCTACGAGGGTACGTGGACACACTCTCCCCCTCTCGTTGCTATGCATCTCCTAGATAGATCTTGCGTGATTGTAGGAAATTTTTGAAATTGCATGCTACGTTCCCCAACATATCTCCCATAAAAGTATATTCTCTAACTTATCACACCCGTCTTCATCCCCTTTGAATGTCTGCTCGGGGCACAATGGGTGTGGGACCCATGGAGCCCTTACACACTCGTTCGGTGTGGCACCCTGGCTTAGAGCAACCGGTTTACCCTGCATTGCCAGCCCAGAGACCATGTCTTCTGGCAACACACAACATCTTGGTACAGAAAACAACCATTTTATTGATGTTAGCAGATCATAGTTTATATTACAACAGGTGGCGAGGCCAAGCGGCACACATGGTGCGGCTGAACAATATGTACATTATTTAGTGGACATAAAGGGGCCTCGATCATAACAACTACGCGACAGCGGAACAACGTCGTAGAATAACTCCATAACACAGGGACACCGATGTGGACACGATCTAGATTCGGACAGCACTCCTTTCCAACGAGACTTTCCTGAAATCTGGCATGACACGCTAGGTCAGTACATTGAATGTACTTGCAAGCTCGCAATGAGCATAAACATAATGACAAACAATATCATGATAATTAACCAATTATTAATAATGCAACAATATATCCAACATGCTGTGATCATGCTCTTGTGAGAAAAGTCCCTCGGACTGGCTTACCAACGGTGATCTCTCTTGGATCACAAACGTACCAACCTCGTGGTCTTAACTCAGGTTACCTCGTGATCTTCCCGGCGATCACAACCATGACCAGCACTTGGTCTCAAACATCAAGATGGCCTCCCGCCATCATCAATAGTGCAAAGTTTTTTTTTCATGACTTAGTGTGCAAGATTTATTAAACGTTGACCCATGGTGTGACCTACTTTCGAGCGTGTCCGTAACTGTGGACTCGGCTATCGATAGATTTATTACACTTTGCAGAGGTAGCGCACTGTACCCACACCACGGAACCCATGGCCTCGCACTCCCATTCGGGTGGACCAACGGCATTCCAACGAAACCCCTCCATTGCCATGACACTCTCTCGGCCACTCCGACTCACTCCCCACCGGGCTAGTCCTGGGTGGTCCCGTGTCTACCAAAGACACCAACGGCCACCGTCGTGGCCAAAACATAAACGTCCCACACGGGGACAAGGTACCATAATCTCAACAACGGACACACAAGGTTATGTCTACTTACCGGGCCAGGGTACCGCATGCCCATAACCTTCCATCGTTGGAGGCACCGACCAGAGGCATGACAACGGACCGAATAAAGGCCTTCCCATAAAGGCAAATGTGGTTGCACTGGGAAAAACTCAATTCGGTGGCACCATGACCCGGTCAACGATATATATTCAAGTTGTGTTACTAGCAGGTTCAACTTAACGTGAAAAATAACCGGTGTCATAACATGCCATGCAAGTGCAACACAAATATATGCATCATATATCATCAGAAATAACTGGGTCAACTATATCCACACTAAGCATAAACATCACAACTCATAACACTTCTCTGGTTATGATTAATCATCACTTTAAATAGAATCTTTTCTTAGCAAATTTATCATTTTTCTCATGCAAGAAACTAACTCCAAATAATTACTTATATCCATAACCATATTACTTCTTCATAACAAAAATTACTTCTAGTTACTATACCAACTAAGTTAGCTTCAAACTTTCTGTAAACGAAGCATATTAACTTAAACAAGCAACCAACAGAATATAAATAATATGATAGTGATTTAAATGCATGGATGAAATCATTCATTCAAGTTAAAAAAATCACAAATATTGTAATGGCACCATGAAAATGTTGCTGTGGCTTGCCTTAGTGCAGATGAGGTTCACAAGCCTCCTGGTGATCCTCAAGACAAGCTTCACTTTCTGAAAATATTTATAAACACAAAAAGAAAATATCAAGAACCCTTCTGAAATTCACCAGAAAATCTAGACAGCAGAGAAAAATCTCATTTTTGGTGAGCTGCTAGATTTCTTCACAAAGAACGCAATGCAAAAAGAACTAATTCATTTGGACTTATGGTTAAAGAGTTTTGGCTATTTGAAGCTCTCTGGAAAAATGAAATTTGAATTTAAATAAAAACAGAACTGAGGGGGGGGGTGACGTCGAAGGCGTAAAGCCTCGCGGGCGCCACCACTCATACCGCTTCGCGCGCGTACTGAGTGACTGACTAGCGGGCCCTGTTAGTCAGGTGAGAGGGAGGGGGAGAAGGAAACAGAGGACGGCGCGGCTTCGCCGGAGCACACGCCGGCGAGGAGAGCTTCTTGGACAGAATGAGAGGGAGGGATCGAAAGAGGAGACGGAGGCGCACCTGCCCGTACCCGTAGAGTAGCTAGGGGTGGTCGTACGGCGTCGGAAACAGCCTCTCTAGCGGAGACAGAGAGCAGAGGTCGCCGGAGATGAAGACGACGGCGACCAGAGGCGACACCAGGGGCTCCAACCGGGCGGAACGGCACCACCGAGGCACGGCGGAGGCCCAGGAAGGGTGGCCCGAGCCTGGGAGGGGCTGGAGCTGCGGAGACGACCCGAGGGGATCGCCGGCAAGCTCGAGCTCGGGGACGGCGGCCCGTGGCCTGCCCGGCCTGGCTACGGCTTTCTACGAGATCGTGGAGTGTGTGGGAGGAGTGGATGATGCTCGAGGAGGCTGGGGAGGGCTCTATTTATAGCTGAGCGTCGAGGGGGATCGGGATCCTCCGGTGGACACCTGGACACGGCGCCCGGCAATGAACATCATCAGTGGGTGAGGGAGAAGGCGACGCAGTGCACACGGGAACTGTGGGCGAGCGGAGACGAGCACAGGGGCACGAGGGTGATGACGAGCACAGTGTGCAACGCACTATTACATTGGCCGGACCGTGCCCGTGCTCGCTGCGGTGATCTCCGGCGTTAGCGAGCGCCAGGAGGGAGTTAAGAGGGTTTGGACGAAGGTTGTGGCGAAGTTTGGCAAGCTTAGGTAGTCAGGGAAGCGAGCACGCGCGCAACAGAGCACTCGGCGGCACTCAGAGCGCGGCGACATGCAGGTTGCCATCGTGCACACGCGTGGTCACCGCGTGAACTCTGAGCTCAGGCCGACCTAAGCCCAAACTTCATGTCTGGCATGTTGTTCGTGGTAGTTTTAAAGGTTACCACACTTGGGTTTGATCGCAGGCCCAGTAGAATAGATTTCAATCGCCTGGTAAGTTTCTGGACAGTAACTTTGAGAGCTTACTGTGGTCAAACTACTGGGAGTTGGGAGCTGGGCTTTGGAGGTTAGCAATCATCTACTAAGGTGATGATGCACAAGAAAAACCAGCCACAATGGAGCACGTAAATTGGTAGTTGCTGTAGAAACTATCATTTCTGTCCAGAACAGAAAATATTTTCTGTAGCAAAAATATTCCAAAAAGTGATGAAATATTTTTGCTCAGGCAGGTGCCCTAGGGTTCAAAGAATATTTTTGAATTTCCTCAGATTTTTGTGGGCAAGAAAAATTGGGGTTGCTTTGGAGCACATTGAGCTAGCTAGGGTTTAAAAAATAGTCAAAATATTATTTTGAGTTGAACCAGAGAGGAAATGATAGTTAGAGAGGGAAATGAGGCACTTGGGTGAAAGCCAAGGGGTACCCAAGTGTTTAAGTCCATATGAAGAGATTCAAAACTCCAAATTTCAAAATCAAACCAACTGAAAATCAGGCAAAGAGCAGAGGGCAAAAACGAGGCTGTTACAAACCTCCCCCACTTAGAATGAATCTCGTCCTCGAGATTCGGTTGCTTGGGAAAACCATTCTGGATAATGTGCCTTTAGAAATTCTTCTCGTTCCCAAGTCGATTCTGACTCTGTGTGATGCTCAGACTGAACTTTGTAAAACTTCCTTGCTTTACTACGAGTGACTCTTTCCATCAGATCCAAAATTCTAACCGACCTCTCTTTATACGTTAAATCCTTTGCCAACTCTATTTCAGTCATAGCAGTCATTTTCTCAGGCGGCGATATGCATCACCTCAACTGTGAAACATGAAACACATTGTGCACTTCCAACAATTCAGGGGGTAGCTCCAACTGATATGCAACAGTACCCACTCGGGACATAACTAGAAATGGACCAATAAATCCGGGTGCCAACTTTCCACGAGTCTGGAATCTCTTGACTCCTTTCATAGGAGTGACTCGAAGGTATACGTGTTCTCCGAGATCAAAACTGATCTATCAGTGCTTTGCATCATAATAACTCTTCTGTCGAGATTTGGCCAATTGCAATCTGTCTCTGATTTCCTTGACTTGCTTCTCGGCTTCCATCATGAGATCCGTTCCAAAGATACGGCTATCTCCAGTTTGAGACCAATTTAATGGAGTGCGGCACTTACGGCCATACAAAGCCTCATACGGTGACATCTTTAGACTGGTCTGGAAGCTGTTGTTATAAGAGAACTCGGCATATGGCAGGCAGTCTTCCCATTTAGGTCCTTGGTCCAAAGCACGGGCTCGTAGCATATCTTCGAGTATTTGATTTACCCGCTCTGTCTGTCCATCAGTCTGAGGATGATAAGCGGTACTATATTTTAGCGCTGTCCCCAAGGCTTGATGGAGACGTGACCAGAAAGCAGAGGTAAAAAGTGAACCTCAGTCAGAAGTGATGGTTCGGGGTACTCCATGCAGACTGACTATTCTGGATACATACAACTGTGCAAGTTGATCTGCTCGATATATGGTTCTGATCGGGATAATGTGAGCTACCTTGGTTAAGGTGTCCACTATGACCCAGATTGCATCATTGCCTCGCTGAGTCTTAGGTAGCCCTATGATGAAATCCATGCAGACATCATCCCATTTCCATTGTGAAACTGGCAGCGGTTGGAGAAGTGCGGCTGGCTTCTGATGCTTTGCCTTCACCTTGTTGCATATGTCGCAACAGGCCACAAAATAGGCAATGTCTTTCTTCATTCCATCCCACCAGAATATTTGTCGAAGGTCTTCATACATTTTCGTACCTCCAGGGTGAATAGAATATGAAGATTCGTGTGCTTCCGACAGGATTTTCTTCTTTAAGTCCGTCTGACTGGGTACACAAATCCTTCCACGGAATCGGAGGGTACCGAATTGGTCCTTTGAGAAATCTGGAGTCTATCCTGCTACCATACCCTTGGCACGTTTCTGCAGGACGGTGTCAGCTGGTTGGGCCTTGCGGATCTCTTCCTCAAGTGTGGGGGCAACTTCCAAAATATTAGCAAGGCCAGCATCAACTATGACCAGGTTGAGCTGAGCAATCTCCTCTTGAAGTTCAGGAGGCAAGGATTTCAATATGACATTTAGGCTGATAGGCTTTCGACTGAGTGCATCGGCAACCACGTTGGCCTTACCCGGGTGGTAATTTATTCCAATCATAATCCTTGACTAACTCAAGCCATCTTCGTTGACGGAGATTTCAATCTGGCTGAGTAAATATATACTTGAGACTTTTGTGATCAGTAAAAATTTGGCAGCTCTTCCCGATGAGGTAGTGTCTCCAAATTTTTAGAGCATGAACCACCGCGGCCAATTCCAGATCATGAGTAGGGTAATTCCCCTCGTGGGGTCGTAGCTGTCGTGATGCATATGCTACTACCTTGCCGTCTTGCATAAGTACACATCCAAGTCCTTGTCTGGAGGCATCGTAGTACACATCAAAACTGCGGTAGATATCTTGAAGAGTCAACACAGGTGCGGTCGTCAGCCGTGTCTTAAGCTCATTGAAACTTTTCTCACAGTCCTCAGTCCATTCAAACTTCTTATCCTTTTTGAGCAGCTCTGTCATGGGTTTAGCAATCTTGGAAAACCCTTCAATGAAACGACGGCAATATCCGGCTAATCCAAGAAAACTCTGGATCTGTGATACGGTTGTGGGTGGTAACCAATCGAGCACATCCTTTACTTTGCTCGGGTCCATGGCTATACCTTCGGCGGATAGCACATGTCCGAGAAATCCAACTTGCTTGAGCCAAAACTCGCATTTACTGAATTTGGCGTATAGCTGATGGTCACGGAGGCATTGTAGCACGGCTCAGAGGTGTTCTTTGTGATCTTCTTCACTTTTTGAGTAAATGAGTATGTCATCGATGAAGACTACCACGAACTTATCGAGGAATTCCATGAATACTTTGTTCATCATATGCATGAAGAAGGCAGGGGCATTGGTGAGACCAAAGGACATAACTGTATATTCATAAAGACCGTACCGAGTGGTGAATGCGGTCTTAGGAATATCTTCCTTTTTAATCTTGAGTTGATGATATCCTGTCCGTAAATCAATCTTGGAGAATACCTTGGCCCCACTGAGCTGATCAAACAAGTCATCAATCCTTGGCAGCGGATATTTATTTTTGATGGTGACTTCATTCAGCTGATGGTAATCCACACACATGCGGAGGCTGCCATCCTTCTTGTCCACGAAGATAGCAGGTGATTCCCATGGTGAAGAGCTGGGACGGATATATCCTTTCTGGAGCATTTCATCAAGCTATTTCTTTAGCTCCACTAATTCTTATGAGGGCATCCGGTAATACTTCTTGTATAACGGTGCAGTTCTGGGCACAAGATATATTGCAAACTCAAGCTCTTGATCTGGTGGCATGCCTGGCAGTTCTTTTGGAAATACATCAGGAAACTCACTGAGCACAGGAATTAATTCCAACTCACCAGCCACAACGGAGGAGGCACTGCTTCACAGGCAGGTACTCTCGAGCACTCTTTGGAGCAGGACCTATCGAGAAGGAACGGTGTCGACAATCAATACACAATCATATGCAACAATATGATGCATGAATATGGCATGAATATGTGATGTGTTTTGAGCCAATGCATTTAGCATTCAACTTGGAAGAGATCCATTTGAACCAAAGGTTCAAATGCAACTCTAATATAAGTCCCTTTAAATGCCATAAGTGTGTTTTCATATATACATCATGTATAGGTTGGTTTGTCATGCATGAAAATGGCACAGATGGATAGATTGATTTTTTCTGATTATTTTACATATATAAATTATTTCAATCTGAGCTACGATTGAATTTCTATGAATTTTAGAAGTTTTACTAATTTTTGGAATTTCCTGATTTAATTTAAATCCAGAAAGGAATAAATGCGTCAGCATGACGGTGGCATGACATCAGCGAGTCAACCACGGCTGACTAGGTCAAACCTGACGTGTGGGGTCCACACGTCAGTGACACAGGGTTAAATAGGGGGTTAGTTTATCCTAGTTACAGTGTTAGTGGTGCTGGGGCCCACTGGTCAGTGTCAGGGGTTAGTTTAGGTGGTGATTAGCACTAAGCTAATCACCTGGCAGGCCAGGCCCGCACGTCAGGCCGGCGAAGTCGTCGGCGGCGACCTCAGGACGCGGCGACGTCCGCGTTACAGGCCACGGGGGCGGCGGCTAAGGGCACCGGAGCATACGCCGGGCTCTCGTGCATCTGGTGGGGCAGGTGGGAGGAGCTGGGGAGGCCGGAGCTCGCCGGAGCGAAGCTCGCGGCGGCGGCCGGAGCTCGGGCTCGAGCGGCTGCGGGCTACAGAGCACAGGGAGGCAGGAGAGGAGGGGAAACCGATGCGGGGGCTCACAGCGGATCGGCGGGCGTCGTTGGAGAGCTCGGGGAAGGGCTGGAGTCGGCGGGGCGGCGACGGGGATCCACGGCGGCCGGAGGCGAAGATGGCGACGGCGACGGCTCCACGGGGCGCTCCGGCTTGCGTGGCTCGGCGGAGAGCTTCAGAGCGAGGAGGCGGAGCTCCTGCACGTGTCGGAGGGGCGAGGGGGAGGCGGTGGCTGCGGCAATGGCGAGCGGCGGCGACGGTGGCGTTCGGTCGTCGTGCGAGAGAGCGAGGGAGAGGAGAGAATGGGCACGGGGGAGAGCGAGAGAGGCTTGGAGGGGGTGCGTGGCGTCGTTCGGGCGATCCAGGCGACGAGGGGAGAAGCAGGAGGTGGCGCGCATACGCGCGGGCGGCGAGCGCGTGCCCTTGTCCTCCTGGCACGAGGAAGGGGACGACTGGCACGGCCAGCTGGCTGGGCCGGCCTGCTGGGCCGCTGGGCCAGGCCAGGTAAGTTTCTCCCTTTTTCTAGTTTGTTTCTGTTTTCTAATTTTCTGACATTTGTTTGATTTAGTAAAAATACTAAACCATTTTATTTACTTCTGTCAATTTTTGTAGGAACTAGTTGGATTTCTCCAAAACTCCTCACCAATTAACAGAATTTTTGGACATATATTATATATATAGCAAATATATATAATATTCTTGAAGAGAAAATGAATATTTTTCATTTAATAAAAATATTCCTATGGTTATTTTGGGATTAATCAGAGAAGAAATGATGGCTTGTGGGAGAGGTGAGCCACTTGGGTGAAAATCATGGGTATGCCCAAGGGTTTAAATCCAACTGAAATGATTCAAAAACCCAAATTCAAATGAAAAGGTAATCAAAATCAGAAAAAGAAGAGGGGGCAAAAACCAGGCTGTCACAATGTGTCGGTGGAAAATGACACCTATGAGATCACTGGAATCCCTTCTGCGGTTGGCGGGCGCGAGGTTGTGCAAAGAGCGGGTCTAAGAGTCAGCACAAAGATCGTTTACCCAGGTTCGGGCCGCGAGGATGCGTAATACCCTAGTCCTGCTTTCGTGTATATTTGAGTGTTCTTGAGTTCTTGAACTAGCTACGGCGTGTGCCTCATTCAAAAGATCCGAATCCTCCTCCAGTACGCCTCGAGCCTCCTTTTATAGACAAAAGGGGTCGCCACAGTGGCACACAGGAGGTGGAAAGTTATACAATGTACGAGCTTATCGCCTGTCATTACAGGACAAGATGCATTAAATGCGCTCCTTAGGTGTCCCGTTGCTTTATCGGGGACGACAAGTAAGCTCGTCCCAGCTGTCGCTGCCTCGCCTGGCTCCGACGCGCGTCCGAGCTGATGAGGCGTTGTAGCACCACGTTGGCTGGCTGCTGGGCTAGTGCGGTGGCAGAGTCTTCACGAAGATCTGCATGCCACCACGCAGGTGCTGGCTGAGTTGGCCTGGAGGCCGCGCGTCGCCACGCAGGTGCCTGCCCAGCTGGTTGGCCTGGCAGCTGTATGGGAACGGCGGTGGAGTCTTGGTAGACGTCGGCCTGGCCGCGGCCCCGCTGATGTCCTCAGCAAGGGTCTTGCCGGGGCATCGCGGTCGTCCACGACAAGAATCTTGCCGGGGGTCTTGTGGATTTCCTCGGCCAGGATCTTGGCGAGGATCATCGTCTTCTGGTCCTCATCTGATCTTGTGTGCTGATGATCTTCATAAAGATCTGCATGCCACCATGGAGGTGCCTCCCGAGCCTTGGTTCCAATGTGGTTGATGGTGTTGGAACCCTTGGGCTCAAGGGTGGCGTGCTCTGCTGGCGTTGGGCAAGTTGTCTCCGCAAGGTTCTTGCCGGGGCCGCGGAGGCCGCCCTGGCAAGGGTCTTGCCGGGGGAGTCCACCTCGCCCTCTTGCTCTTTGTGTCTCTGTCTTGGCGTTGCTTTGCTTGTCTTGTGCTGCGGCTTCCTTCCTCTGCCCTGCTAGGTGTGGCCGCAGGTGTGGCTCTAACTGCCCGTGCACAAGTAAAGGGGTACAAAGGAGAGCCCCTACTTTTGTACATCGACAGGAGCCCCCGGGCCTGGGTCACACATAAGCGCAACGCGTTGTTGGGCTAGGCCCAAAACAGTGCCCGGGCAGGCGAGGCTGATTTTTACCGTAGTAACTACTTCGCACGCTGCGCTTCCCCACGACCTGCGTTGAATGCGCGTCGTGGGGTTCGTGCGTGACGTGGGGGTCATGCGTGGGGCGGTCGCTGCCCTCATGCGTCACATCACAGTGAATGGTAAAGAGGCAGCCCGCGCCTTCCCCATAAAAAAGGAAAAATTGCAGGCGCGCTGCTCATTTACCCACTGCGCCTCTTCAATCTCGGAACCGCCGTCCCCCCTTCTTCCTCAAAGCAAAAAACTCTCTTGCCTCTGCTCGCCGCCGCCGCCCCCATTGCTCCTGATTCTTCGCCCCCTCCAGCTGGCATGGCGCCCAAAACCAGCAGGGGCAAGGGAGTGGCGAAGGATGCCGGGGAGAGGGAGGCGCCGGAGAGCGAGTTGGCGGCGCGGCGGACGCAGCTCGCCTTCTTTCCTTCGACAGTCGATGCGGTCCACCTCCGGGACTACTTCAAGCCCCTGTGGGGGTGTGATACGAAGGGCACCCTGCCACACGCATCATCCCCGCCGGTTTCGCCGAGGCCGGCCCGAATCGGTACCCTTTCTTCGTCGATTACTTTTCCTGCGGGCTCTGCCCCCCTTTCTCCGATTTCTTCAATGACATCATGCACACCTATGGCTTCCACCTTCTAGATTTCACTCCAAACGCCGTGGCATGCATGAATCTTTTTGCCCATCTCTGCGAGGGCTTCGCCGGAGTGCATCCCAGCACGACACTCTTTCGCCACTACTTCTATCCTCGTATCCAAAAGGGAGGCGCCATCTCCGGTTATGTCGCCTGGATCCCAAGGAGCCAGGGGAAGGGGACCTATCCGGAGGGCACTCAGAAGGAGAGGTGGGAGGAGTGGCAGAGCCGGTGGTGCTGGATTGAGGAGGAGAACCCGCAGGAATTTTGCAGGGTTTGCCAGGCGCCGCCGGTTCGTAGGGATGATTGGGGCGATGTCGATGCCAAGGATGAGAAGTTCACGGTCGCCACCACCAGGATCCATCGCCTCACCGTGGCCGGGCTCACCCTTGAGATGATCGGGGCGGATTTCATCCGTCGCCGAATCGCTCCACTGCATAACAAGGGGAGGCCAGCCTGGCTTTTTCGGAACGCGGCCGACATCATGAGGCTTCATCCTGGCTTGAACCACAACTTCACGGTGATGGGGCATGCCCACTTGTGCCAGAGGCTTTTTCAGCTTGACGTGCACCGTGACGGCAGGGCTGAGAGGACCGGCAAGGTCGCCAAGGGGCCCTTGTTCGGGTTGCCGGCGGGGGTGGTCCCGCTGAGCAACAACTCTCGCCAAACCGACATCATTGCCATGATGCAGGACTTCAACGCGCACGACCTTGACCCAAATTGGGCCGACCCCGGGGTGGATCAGGTGCAGGAGTTCTTTGGCAGCCTGTCGGAGAAGTACGTCCATGATGAGCCAGTGCTTATCCGGGATACCACCAAGGAGGAGCTGGATTATACTGCCGCTAGGGTAGCGGAGGCGGAGCTTGCCCAGGAGGCCGGCAGCGCTGGCGCCATGGAGGACGAGGCCGGCGCGGCCGCGGAGGACAAGGAGCTCACCGGATGGGCGGAGTCTGCCGGGGAGGCTAGCAGCGCCGACACCGGGGCCCCTCTCATCGAAGATGTGGTAAACGAGTCGACCGAGGAAGAGGCTGAGGCTGACGACCCTCCGGCCTCGGGAAAAAGGCGTGTCCTGCGGCGGGCCGGTTCGGCCCAGCAGGACCGAGCGGCGGCAGGAGATCCAGGGGGAGTCCATGCGCCTAACAAGGGCCACGACAGCAAAGAAGGTGGTGAAAACCGTGGTGGCGAAGAAGAAAGTGGCTGCCTCCTCTTTGTCCAAGCGTCCTCGGACTCCACCCGCTTCTCCTCCTCCCGCAGATGTCGAGACGGAGGTCGTCTTCGATTTTAGGTATCTCAGCCCAAGGAGAAAGGGGAAGCCAGTGGAGGAGGAGGCGGAGGAAGAGTAAGTATCTCACCCCCCCCCCCCGCATTATCCCCTGACTTTACTCCTGTGTCATCTTTCCTTGACTTGATGTTGTCTCCACAGGGACACGGAGACGCTGGCGCAGAGGGTGGCTAAGAGGGCCAAGGCCTCGACGGGCGACAAGCCCCCGGCGGGTACTCCGAGTACGCCGCTGGTGGTGCAGAGCAGCCCGGAGAGCCGCCCTCGACGCAACCCCCGCTTCAGCCCCCAGCGTGAGTCCATCACTTACTCCTCCATTTGATGAACTTTGGGAGTGTGAATCTTTGGTGTTGATCTTGCCGGGTTTGCAGGAGAAGAACAACAGCAGGAGGAGCCGCCAAGGGCTACCCCCAACATGCCACCCCCGTCGACTACGCCGCCCGAGGGGCGTCCCCGGCAAGGGCATCCACCACCGAGCCCACGCCCATGGAGGAGGAGGAGATGAACTTGGGTGCCGGTGGTTCCACCCCGGCAACGAACGTTGGCGGGGAGGGCGCCACTTCACCCCAGCCTGGTGCAGGTGAGTTTGCTCACTTCCCATCCCTGTTCTTCCTTCTTCCTCTTGGGCCTTGACCTTGGCTCCGCCTCATTCCCTTTCTTGGTGTCCAGGCCCTTCCTCGGAGGACCGGGAGGACATCGACACCGTCATCGAGGACGTCGCCAGGGACGCCGAGGCCGAGGCCGAAAAGATCGCTGCCGAGGAGGCCACCAAGACCGCTGCTGAGGAGGCCGGCAAGGCCGCTGCCGAGGAGGCCGGCAAGGCTGCTGCCGAGGAGGGGATGGTTGATGATCAGCCTTCCTCCTCTGCTACCTCCGGCTCGGGCAAGTACCTGAAGGTGAGCGATGATCTGTTCGTCCACCTCCTAGGGACGGCGAACACCAGGGAACCCACGGAGGGGGAGGTGTTCGACAATGAGGTGCTCACCGCCGCCGGGCTTGAGGTTGTTGACGAACCGAGCGCCGGTGGCGGCGGTTCCCACGAAGAGGAGCTCCTTCGGGCCATGAGTGCCAATTTCCAGAAGTTCCAGGCGCTTCACCGTGCCTGCCTGGACAAGGCCAAGTCCAGGATGGCAGCGGTGGACAAGGCAGAGGCGGATCTCACAGGACGCATCGCCGAGACGCAGGCCTGGTTCCGCCAGACCCACGAGGAGCTGAAGGTCGCCCAGGATCTGCTGGCCGAGCGCAAACAGGAGCTCATTATGAAGCAGCCCGACATCGAGAAAGCTCAAGAGAGGGTGGCGGAACAGGCCGCCAAGGACGAGACCACTTGACGCCAGTACCAGGCCGAGCTGAACTCCCAGGAGGAGGACCTCGCCGCTCATGAGGAAAAGCTTGCCACCACACTTCGCGGCAAGGATGAGGAGATCGGGAAGCTTGTCGCGCAACGGACCCAGGAGCTGGAGCAGAAGCACAAGGAGGCGCTCGATGCTCAAGCTCTGGTCCATGCCGGCAAGGTGAAAGAGCTCAAGGTGGAGCGGGATGGGCTGAAGGAACAGGCTCTGAAGGTGGTGAAGGAGAAGGACACGCTCAACGGTGCTTTGGTGGAGGTGCAGGCCACAGTCCTCGGCAAGGCTGAGCAGCTCTCCAAGGCCAACGACTCCATCAAAGACCTGAAGCTGAAGCTGGAGGGTCTTGAGGGGACGCTTTCGGAGGTCAGGACCCGGGAGGTGACCCTGATAAAGGGTCTGGAGGAGGAGAGGCAGCTGCGGAGGAACGTCGCCGCCAACCACGAGGATTACGTGAAGGGCGAAAACCTCTGGATCAGACGCCTCGAGGACGTCGCCAGCAGGATCACCATGAAGCTGGCTGCCATGGGGATGCCAAACGTGAGGTACGCCCCGGAGCCGAACGTGAGTCCCAATGCCAAGCTGACTCTGTTCTTCGAGGGCGTTCTCGGAGCCCTGGAGCAGTTCCACTCCAACCAGGCGGCCTCTCTGGCCGATGAGGCCCGGAGGCTTTGCCGGGGTGCCATGACCAAGATCCTCACCAAGGTGGCGTACTGGAACCCCAACCTCGACTTCGACGCCGCGCTGGAGAGCTTGCCGGAGGGCGTGGACCTCACGGCACTCGAGGAGCACATCGAGCCCATCATCAGCCGCGTCGACGGAGTTCGGAGGATAGAGGGCCAGCGCCGGGACTAGGCACCCCGTTCCTTATCGGTGCTGCGAGTTCGAGACCAAAACAGATTTTATCTTAAGTTAGAACCGCAGCGATTATTAGATGTAATATAACTCTGCAGTACCTTGAAACGATGCATGTTATTTTCCCGTTTGATCTCCCTTTGTATGTCCACCCTACGTTAATCGGGCAGGCTCGCCGGCGCGTAAACCCAGGCCGCATCGCCTTGAGGACGGATCCCCAATAGCCTGCCGGGTGTGCTTGCTGCCAGGCAAACCACCTTACCGCTCTTAACGCGGCCGCTCGAACTATCGAGCGGGCTCGAGACAGAACGAGAGCGTTGCCAATTGCAGAAGGCCACCCTGCCGCTCTCGACGCAGCCACTCGAACTGTTGAGCGGACTCGAAACAGAGCAAGGGCGTTGCCAATAGTGGAAGGGCCCCATCGCGTGCAGGTTTTCCATACACAGGGCAAGATCTTTGAGGACGATAACCATATATATAAATAGGAATTGCTTGAAGTTTTGCATGACTTAGCTTTTCTGTCGTTGCGCGGGCGTTCACCGCATCTGCAGATGATGCCGCCCCTTTGGTCGTCTTCTTCCTTGGGGTGACGACCACGATGAAGCCGTTGCTCCAACCAGACCAGATTTCCACAACAACGCCCCCTACCAGGCGCGCCAAAGATGTCGGTGGAAAACGACACCTATGGGATCATTGGAATCCCTTCTGCGGTTGGCGGGCGCGAGGTTGTGCAAAGAGCGGGTCTAAGAGTCAGCACAAAGATCGTTTACCCAGGTTCGGGCCGCAAGGATGCGTAATACCCTAGTATTGCTTTGGTGTATATTTGAGTGTTCTTGAGTTCTTGAACTAGCTATGGCGTGTGCCTCGTTCAAAAGATCCGAATCCTCCTCCAGTATGCCTCCGGCCTCCTTTTATAGACAAAAGGGGTCGCCACAGTGGCACATAGGAGGTGGAAAGGTATATAGTGTACGAGCTTATCGCCTGTCATTACGGGACAAGATGCATTAAATGCGCTCCTTAGGTGTCCCGTTGCTTTATCGGGGACGGCAAGGAAGCTCATCCCAGCTGTCGCCGCCTCGCCTGGCTCCGACGCGCGTCCGAGCTGATGAGGCGTTGTAGCGCCATGTTGGCTGGCTGCTGGGCTGGTGCGGTGGCAGAGTCTTCACGAAGATCTGCATGCCACCACGCAGGTGCTTGCTGAGTTGGCCTGGAGGCTGCGCGTCGCCATGCAGGTGCCTGCCTAGCTGGTTGGGCTGGCAGCTGTATGGGAACGACCGTGGAGTCTTGGCAGACGTGGGCCTGGCCGCGGCCCCACTGATGTCCTCGGCAAGGGTCTTGCCGGGGCATCGCGGTCGTCCCCGGCAAGGATCTTGCCGGGGGTCTTGTGGATTTCCTCGACCAGGATCTTGCCGAGGATCGTCGTCTTCTGGTCCTCATCAGATCTTGTGTGCTTATGATCTTCACAATGATCTGCATGCCACCATGGAGGTGCCTCCCAAGCCTTGGTTCCAATGTGATTGATGGTGTTGGAACCCTTGGGCGCAATGGTGGCGCGCTCTGCTGGTGTTGGGCAAGTTGCCTCGGCAAGGTTCTTGCGGGGGCCGCGGAGGCCACCCCGGCAAGGGTCTTGCCGGGGGAGTCCACCTCGCCCTCTTGCTCTTTGTGTCTCTGTCTTGGCGTTGCTTTGGTTGTCTTGTGCTCCGGCTTCCCTCCTCTGCCCTGCTAGGTGTGGCCGCAGGTGCGGCTTTGACTCCCCGTGCACAAGTAAAGGGGTACAAAGGAGAGCCCCTACTTTTGTACACCGACACAATGCTCTTGTTAAAAGGCATGATCGCCTTAAGAAACTTGTGTTTGACCTAATTGTCATATGTGTCCTTGCTCCCATGGTCTTGGAGTCAAGATGCAAGATGTAGGAATGAAGTATGTCTACCAGAGGGGGTGAATGGGAGTTTTAAAATTTCTCCGGAAATATCAAAACTCTCGGAACCCAGCAGCGGAGCGAATGAAAACAATGTACAACGAGCGAATACAAACTAACGAATGGAAACTAAAAGCATGCATCGAGACAATTCACAAGATTGAAATAGTTCGAATGTAAAGAGGAGAAGCAGAGGTAACCAGTGATGCTCGAGGGAGACAAGGAATTTAGTAGACCCGTTCGCCCTTCTGCACAAGGACTATGTCTGGTTGGAGGGTTGTGATTTAGCACAGAAGTTAAACTCTCTTCGCCCTATTCTCCTCGACAATTGGTTCATCAACCAATGTCGTTCACTCGTGTAGATACTTGAGGCGATCTCTAAACCTTTACAGACTTCTTCTTCGAGAACCACAATTACTCTTGGTCTCTAAAGAAATTGACACCTAACCGTCTAGAGAGTTTGCAGCTCTCAAGAGTGATAGGCGGAGCATACTAGACTGAGATTCGAGTGATGCTGAACCACTCTAATTTTTTGGCTCTAGGGGTTTTCTCTCAGTGGATTTTAAACTCAAATCACTCTGGAGTGGATTTTCTCAACAATCTTCTCACAATCAAATGGAGCACCCACCGGACAATGTCGGTGCGGGTGGCTATTTATAGCTGCAGCCTTCCCTGGTGGGAAATGACCATTTTGGACACGCGGTCTAGACAATGGCCAACCGGCACGTTCACAATTGTCGGCTTTCAAGAGCAACGGTAAAATTACTTGAGGACCAAGTAATGCTAACTCCTTGGTCAGAGACAAATCTCTCACAGCGAAGAAGATCACAGTCTCTTGCTCGCAAGTATTTTCTTGGAACACAAAGAGATTTCTCTCGCAACTTTCCTAGGATTTGGGTTTAGCATCAGAGAATCAAAGCTTCGAATGCTACACCCCTCTTAGTAGTAAGGTGGTCCTGTGACTCAATAAAGAGAAGAGAAACAACGAAATAAATGCTATGTCTTCACTTCGTCTTCAATCTTCTCGGTCGCAGTCACTTCCTTCAGATGAGCACCAAACCAGTTGCTTCGCGTCAACAATTTTTGAGGGGTCGCTCTTTTTATCATAATCTTTGGTGATAATATTCACTTCCACTCAGGGGATTATCTTCGGAGTTTGAATGAAACTCCTCTTGACTCTACGGACCTGTTATGTGTGCACTAGCAAACACATAAGTCCCATACTATTTATGTCAACAAACTCCAAAACATAAGGAGGCAAATTATTGCACCAATAATCTCCCCCTTTTTTGACGATTGTTGACAAAACAGATAATCATTAAAGTGAACATAGATAAGTGACAAGTAATTCCAACAAGACTGATTAAGTGTTACTTTGCTCGATGATGAAATAGACTCCCCCTACATGTATGCAGGGAAAAAGATATGAGATTAATTCTCCTGCAAGTATTGAAGTATACAGAGGAAATTTCAATCATTCGAGACATTGATTCGCACTGATGACATATAATCCATCAAGATTGTAGTGCTATCATTCATAACTTCCGATAATAATTCCACCTGCAAAACAAATGCTTCGAGATAAATAGTGCAACAGGAGGGGTTATTAACATTACAACACAAAAGTTTTACAACTTAGAATAGATAAGCTTAAACCAGGAGTTGCAAACTCGCACGAAACCAAACAAAGAAACACAGAAAGCAAATCTATCGAGACTCGATGTAATTCTCCCCCTTTTTGTCAACTAGTGTAAAAAAGGTGACGAATAACATGAGTGCAAAAGCGCAGAACTTGGTTCACTCGGTGTCATCTCCAGAAGAATTGTCCAAGGTGATTTCGTCTTGGGAAGTGACTGTTGTAGCTTTGTCTTCAGCAGCAGCAGATTTTCCTTCAGGGATAACAACTTGGGGCTGAGAGGATGAGGGCATATTTTGGGTAGCCACATGAGGAACACGGGATAGCACATTGCCTTCGGTAGGTTTCTTCGTCGATGAGGTGGCTTCAGACTCTTCATGCAGTTTGCGAAGCTCGAGATGCAGAACATCAGTGGTTGGCTCACGACCAGGAAGAGGAGGGGTACTCTGATCTTGGAAATCATCAATAGTGAAGCCTTTGTCAATATAATCATAGAGCTCTTGGAGATTGACATTCAGGAGTTGTTTCTCAATAAAGAACTTGCGAAGCAATTTCTAGAGCCTCTTCTTGTTCTCATACGCAAATCAGATGCATGATTCTGGTTCGATTATTGAGAGCATTTAGCGTGGAGGCGAGATGTTCTTTTTCGCGTCAATCCTCTGCGATGTGCTGCAGCAGCAGTTGTTGTGTACGCAAACTAACTTCGAGTTGCGATGGAGGTTGAGGTGAAATATTTTGGTCGCACTGAGAGAGACGTGGCCCATCGATTTGCTTGTGATAAGCGTGAGGGCTCGACGCAGGTGATTTACCCGAAGAAATATCTTCCATGATTTGCAAGGTATCGCAAACAGGAGGTATGAAGCTTTTATGGCTTTCCTTCGCTAGATACACTGTGCGCATAGCATGATCAATAACTTTCTGGATCCGTGGCACGAAAACTTTGAGGCAGAAAGGATATTGAGCAGAATCCTTTAGAATACGCAGAAACATGTCCTCAACATCGAAGATATACCGCTCAGAGATTGCATAGTATTCCGAAGAACATCTGAGATGGACTTATCTACATTCATCCCGGCCATAGGGAAAATAGTGTAAGCGAGCATGTGATATAGCGTCTGATTCTCGAACGTTAAATGCTCCGGACGGGGAGGACCAGTGTAGTCACAAATCTTTTCTTGATCCATAGTGCACCGAAAATTTTCATCTGATATAACATTAATGTTGTGCACCCGAATTTCAGTGTCACCATTCTCAAAGCAAGGGAAATGGAAGTGCGAGACAAAATCAGTTGAAGTGCATTTGCTGCGTTTTCCTTCGGTCATCCACTCCATAATCCATTTTGAGCTGTCAGATTCATCACCAGAGATATATAGAGTAGCATAGAACTGAAGAATAATATCTCTGTTCCAAGGATACTCGAATTCGAATACCTTGGTGAGGCAGAAATCATCCAGATCTTGCAGCAACTAATTGAAGCAGCCAATATTTCGCATAATAGGGATGTTCGGGCATTCATGCGGATATATCTTTTTGTTGGAAATATGCCCTACTAGAGGCAATAATAAATTGGTTATTATCATATTTCCCTGTTCATGATAATCGTTTATTATCCATGCTATAATTGTATTGATTGGAAACTCAGATACATGTGTGGATACATAGACAACAACAAGTCCCTAGTGAGCCTCTACCAGACTAGCTTGTTGATCAAAGATGGCTATGGTTTCCTAGACATGAGTTGTCATTTGATAACGTGATCACATCATTAGGAGAATGATTTGATGGACAAGACCCAAACTATAAACATAGCATATGATCGTATCAAGTTTATTGCTATCGTTTTCTGCATGTCAAGTATTTGTTCCTATGACCATGAGATCATGCAACTCACTGACACCGGGGGAGTACCTTGTGTGCATCAAATGTCGCAACATAACTAGGTGACTATAAAGATGCTCTACAGGTATCTCCGAGGGTGTCTGTTGAGTTGGCATGGATCAAGAGTGGGATTTGTCACTCCGTATGACGGAGAGGTATCTCAGGGCCCACTCGGTAATACATCATCACAATGAGCTTGCAAGCAATGTGAATAAAGAGTTAGTGATAGGATCTTGTATTACGGAATGAGTAAAGAGACTTGCCGATAACGAGATTGAACTAGGTACGAAGATACCGACGATCGAATCTCGGGCAAGTAACATACCGATAGACAAAGGGAAACTGCATACGGGATTAGCTGAATCCTTGGCATCGAGGTTCGACCGATAAAGATCTTCGTATATGTGGGAACCAATATGGACATCTAGGTCCCGCTATTGGTTATTGACCGTAGAGGTGTCTCGGTCATGTCTACACTATTCTCGAACCCATAGGGTCCGCACGCTTAACGTTCGGTGACGCTAGAGAAGTATTGGGATATTCACGTTGGTGACCGAATGTTGTTCGGAGTCCCGGATGAGATCCCGGTTTTCACGAGGAGCTCCGGAATGGTCCAGAGGTAAAGATTTATATTCGGGAAGTCATATTTTGGCTACCGGAAAAGTTTTGGTTTTTACCAGTATTGTACCGGGAGGCTTCCGGAAGGCTTTAGAAGGTTCCGGAGGGTTCTGAAGGAGTCCGGAAGGGTCCCTCCAGCACCTAGGGCATGCATAGGCTCTAGGGGGCGTCCTATCCTTATTGGGCTAGGGGCACCAGCCCCAAATAGGCCCATGCGCCTAGGGGAAGGGAAACCCTAAGGGGGAGGGTCCTCCACTTGAGTTGGAGGGCACTCCTCCCCCTTGCACACCTCCCCTCCTTGGAGGAGGGGCTAAGGCTGCGACTCCAGGCCTCCCACACCTCTATATATAGTGGGGAGGGGCGATGGGGGCTGGGCACACCAATTCCCACGCCCTAGAGGCAGCCCTACCTCTCCCATTACTCCGTTTTCTCCTCATATCGCATCTACGGTAGCGCTTGGCGAAGCCATGCTGGGATTGCTCCACCATCATCTCCACCACGCCTTCGTGCTGGTTAAAATCCCATTTACATCTCCTCCCTCTCTTGTTTGATCAAGAAGGAGGAGATATCATCGAGCCGCACGTGTGCTGAACGCGGAGGTCGTTCGGCACTTGATCGGGAGTTCGTGGGACGGATCATGATTGGATCGCGAAGACGTTTGACTACATCAACCGCGTTTATTAACGCTTCCGCTTAGTGATCAACAAGGGTATGTAGATCTAATTTGTCCTCTCGTGGATGTTCATCTCCTAGATTGATCTTGGTAAGTGTAGGAAAGTTTTTGTTTCCCATGCATCGTTCCCCAACAGTGGCATCATGAGCTAGGTCTATGCGTAGTCGACATCATGAGTAGAACACAAAGGAGTTTGTGGGCATTGATATTCAGATTGCTTCCTTCCTTGGTCTTTTCTTGATTCGGCAGTATTGTGGGATGAAGCGGCCCGGACCAACTTTACATGTCCACGTACATGAGACCGGTTCCATCGACTGACATGTGACTTTGTTGCATAAAGATGGCTGGCGGGTGTCTGTCTCTTCTACCTTAATTGAATCGGATTCGACAAAGGCGGTCCTTGTAGAAGGTTAAATAGAAATTTGCATATCACCATTGTGGCTTTGCGTAGGTAAGAATCATTCTTGCTAGATACCCATAGCAACCATGTAAAACATGCAACAACAATTAGAGGACGTCTAACTTGTTTTTGCAGGGTATGTTGTGATATGATATGGCCAATGACATGATGAAATATATTTGATGTATGAGATGATGATGTTTGTAATAGTTTATATCGACTTGTATGTTGATGCATACAGCAACCGACAGGAGCCATAGGGTTGTCTTTAATTATTGTATGACCTGCGTGTCAATCATTAAGCGTTATGTAATGCTTTACTTCATTGCTAAGCGGTAGAAATAGTAGTAGAAGCATGGTTGGCGTGATAACCCTGATGGCGACACGATGATGGAGATCATGGTGTCATACCGATGATGATGGAGATCATGCCGGTGCTTTGGAGATAGAGATCAAAAGCACAAGTTGATGGCCATATCATGTCACTTATGATTTGCATCTGATGTTAATCCTTTTATGCATCTTATTTTGCTTAGGACGACGTTAGCATTATAAGGTGATCCCTCGCTAAAATTTCAAGATAAAATTCTGTTCTCCCCAAGTGTGCACCGTTGCGAAAGTTCGTCGTTTCGAAGCACCACGTGATGATCGGGTGTGATAGACTCTAGGTTCACATACAACGGGTGCAAGCCAGTTTTGCACATGCGGAACACTTGGGTTAAACTTGACGAGCCTAGCATGTACAGACATGGCATCGGAACACAAGAGACCGAAAGGTCGAACATGAGTCATATAGTTGATATGATCAACATGGATATGTTCACCATTGAAACCACCTCATATCACGTGATGATCGGACTTGGGTTGGTGAATTTGGATCGTGTTGCACTCGGACAACCGGAGGGATGTTGATTTGAGTGGGAGTTCTTAAGTAATATGATTAATTGAACTCATTATCATGAACAATAGTCTAATTTGTCTTTGCAAATTATGTTGTAGATCAATAGCTCGCACTGTAGCTCCCTGTTTTAATACGTTCCTAGAGAAAGACTAAGTTGAAAGATATTGTAAGCAATTATGCGGACTAGGGCCGTAGTTAGAGGATTGTCCTCACTGCTGCACAGAAGCCTTATGTCCTTGATGCACCGCTCGGTGTGCCAACCCCTCTAGCGTCGTGTGTGGATGTTGTGAACATCTGGCAGACACGTTCTGATGACTACTTAATAGTTTAGTGCTCCATGCTTTATGGCTTAGAATCGGGGCTCCAAAGGCGTTTTGAACGCCATGGAACATATGAGATGTTCCAAGAGTTGGAATTGGTATTTTAATCTCATGCCCGTGTTGAGAGGTATGAGAACTCTGACAAGTTCTTTGCCTACAAGATGGAGAGAATAGCTCAGTCAGTGAGCATGTGCTCAGAATGTCTGGGTGCTAAAAATCGCTTGAATTAGGTGGGAGGTAATCTTCCAGATAAGATAGTGATTGACAGAGTTCTCCAGTCACTATCACCAAGCTACTATAGCTTCGTGATGAACTATAACATGCAAGGGATGGAGATGATCCCAGAGCTGTTCGTGGTGCTTAAGGCCGCGAAGGTAGACATCAAGAAGGAGCATCAAGTGTTGATGGTTGACAAGACCACTGGTTTCAAGAAGGTCAAGGGCAAGAAGGGAAACTTCATGAATGGCAAGCCAGTTGCCGCCCCAGTGAATAAACCCAAGGTTGAACCCAAACCCGAGACTAAGTGCTTCTATTGTAAGGGGAACGGTCACTGATAGAGGAACTACCCCAATAGATAAGAAGGTTGGCAACTTCAACAAAAGTATATTTGATATACATGTTATCGATGTGTACCTTACTAGTACTCCTAGTAGCACCTAGGTATTAGATACATGTTCAGTTGCTAATATTGATAACTCAAAACAAAAGTTGCGGAATAAACGAAGACTAGCTAAGGGTGAGGTGACGATGTGTGTTGGAAGTGTTATTTGGTGTCTGCGTTGAGCATGAACATGATTAGATCGTGTTTATTGCGATACAGTTATTTATTTAAGTCAAAGAATAATGGTTATTCTGTTTACATGAATAATACCTTCTATGGTCATGCACCCAATGTGAATGGTTTATTGAATCTCGATCATAGTGATACACATGTTCATAACATTGATGCCAAAAGATGTAGAGTTGATAATGATAGTACCACTTTCTTATGGCACAACCGCTTAGGTCATATTGGTGTAAAGCGCATGAAGAAACTCCATGTTGATGGACTTTTGGAGTCACTTGATACATGCGAACCATGCCTCATTGGCAAGATGACTAAAACCCCATTTTCCGGAACAATGGAACGGGCAAGTGATTTGTTGGAAATCATACATGCTGATGTGTGCGATCCGATCAGTGTTGACACATGCGGTGGATATCATTATTTCCTCACCTTCACCGATGATTTGAGTAGATATGGGCATGTTTACTTAATGAAGCGTAACATAAGTCTGAAATGTTTGAAAAGTTCAAGCAATTTCAGAGTCAAGTTGAGAATCATCGTAACAAGAAGATTAAATTCCTATGATCCGATCGAGGGGGACAATATCTGAGTTATGAGTTATGGAATCACTTAAGAAAATGTGGAATTGTTTCACAGTTGATGCCACCTGGAACACCACAATGTAATGGTGTGTCCGAACATCGTAATCGTACCTTATTGGATATGGTGCATTCTATGATGTCTCTTGCCGATCTACCACTATCGTTTTGGGGTTATGCATTAGAGACAACTACATTCACTTTAAATAGGGCACCATCTAAGTCCATGGAGACGACACCATATGAATTTTGGTTTGGCAAGAAACCTAAGTTGTCATTTCTTAAGGTTTGGGGCTGCGATGCTTATGTCAAAAGGCTTCAGCCGAAAAAGCTCGAACCCAAAGCGGACAAATGCGTCTTCATAGGATACCTAAAAGAGACGGTTGGGTATACCTTCTATCTCAGATCCGAAGGCAAAGTGTTTGTTGCTAAGAACGGGTCCTTTCTCGAGAAAGAGTTTCTCTCAAAAGAATTGAGTGGGAGGAAGATAGAACTTGATGAGGTTGTTGAGCCTTTACTTCAACCAGAGAGTAGCGCAGCACAGAAAGATCGATGTTTCTATGGAACCTACGTCAGTTGAAGAGGAAGCTAATGATGATGATCATGAAGCTTCAGATCAAGTTACTATTGAACCTCATAGGTCGACAAGGGTACGTACAGCTCCTGAGTGGAACGGTAACCCTGTCTTAGAGGTCATGTTGTTGGACAACGGCGGACCTACGAGCTATGGAGAAGCAATGGTGGGAACGGATTTCGACAAATGGTTAGAGCCCATCAAATCTGAGATGCGATCCATGTATGAAAACAAAGTGTGGACTTTGGAAGTATTACCTGAAGGGCGAAAGGCCATTTAGAATAAATGGATCTTCAAGAAGATGGACGCAGACGTAATGTCACCGTCTATAAAGCCCGACTTGTGGCAAAGGGGTTTTCACAAGTTCAAGGAGTTGACTACGATGAGACTTTCTCACCCGTAGCGATGCTTAAGTCCGTCAGAATCATGTTAGCAATAGCTACATATTTCGTTATGAAATCTGGCAGATGGATGTCAAAACAGCGTTCCTTAACGGTTTCCTTAAGGAAGAGATGTATATGATGCAACCGGAAGGTTTTGTCGATCCAGAGAATGCTGAAAAAGCGTGCAAGCTCCAGCGATCCATTTATGGACTGGTGCATACATCTCGGAGTTGTACGCTTTGATGAGGTGATCAAAGCTTTTGGGTTTATACAAAGTTTGCAAGAAACTTGTATTTACAAGAAAGTGAGTGGGAGCACTACAACATTTCTGATAAGTATATGTGGATGACATATTGTTGATCAAAAATGATGTAGAATTTCTGGAAAGCATAAAGGGTTTTTTGAAAGGAGTTTTCAAAGGAAGACCTGGGTGAAGCTGCTTACATATTGGGCATCAAGATCTATAGAGATAGATCAAGACGCCTGATAAGACTTTCACATAGCACATGCCTTGACATGATTTTTAAGGAGTTCAAAATGGATCGGTCAAAGAAGGAGTTCTTGCTTGAGTTGTAAGGTGTGAAATTGAGTAAGAGTCAAAGTTCGACCACGACAGAAGAAAGAGAGAGGATGAAGGTCGTCCCCTATGCCTTTGCCATAGGCTCTATACGGTATGCCATGTTGTGTACCGCACCTGATGTGTGCCTTGGCACGTGTCTGGCAAGGGGGTACAAGAGTGATCCAGGAGTGGATCACTGTACATCGATCAAAATTATCCTTAGAGGAATAAGGAAATGTTTCTTGGTTATGGAGGTGATAAAGAGTTTGGCGTAAAGGGTTGCGTCGGTGCAAGCTTTGACACCAATCCGGTGCCTCTAAGTAGCAAACCGAATTCGTATAGTGGAGCAGCCATTTGGAATAGATCCAAGTGGAGCGTGGTAGCAGCAACTGCAATATGACATAGAGATTTGCGAAGTACGTGCGGATCTGAATATTGCAAACCCGTTAACTAAAACCTCTCTCACAACCATAACATGATCAAACCCAGAACTCATTGGGTGTTAATCACATGGTGATGTGAACTAGATTATTGACTCTAGTGCAGGTGGGAGACTGTTGGAAATATGCCCTAGAGACAATAATAAATTGGTTATTATCATATTTCCCTATTCATGATAATTGTTTATTATCCATGCTATAATTGTATTGATTGGAAACTCAGATACATGTGTGGATACATAGATAACAACGTGTCCCTAGTGAGCCTCTACTGGACTAGCTCATTGATGAAAGATGGCTATGGTTTCCTAGCCATAGACATGAGCTGTCATTTGATAACGGGATCACATCATTAGGAGAATGATGTGATGGACAAGACCCAAACAATAAACGTAGCATATGATCGTATCAAGTTTATTGCTATCGTTTTCTGCATGTCAAGTATCTGTTCCTATGACCATGAGATCATGCAACTCACTGACACCGGAGGAGTACCTTGTGTGTATCAAACATTGCAAGGTAACTGGGTGACTATAAAGATGCTCTACAGGTATCTCCGAGGGTGTCTATTGAGTTGGCATGGATCAAGACTGGGATTTGTCACTCTGTATGACGGAGAGGTATCTCAGGGCCCACTCGGCAATACAACATCACAATGAGCTTGCAAGCAATGTGACTAAAGAGTTAGCCATGGGATCTTGTATTATGGAATGAGTAAAGAGACTCGCCAGTAACGAGATTGAACTAGGTATGGAGATACCGACGATCGAATCTCGAGAAAATAACATACCGATAGACAAAGGGAAACCGCATACGAGATTAGTTGAATCCTTGGCATCGAGGTTCGGCCGATAAAGATCTTCGTAGAATATGTGGGAACCAATATGGGCATCCAGGTCCCGCTATTGGTTATTGACCGTAGAGGTGTCTCGGTCATGTCTACACTATTCTCGAACCCCTAGGGTCCGCACGCTGAACGTTCAGTGACGCTAGAGTAGTATTGGGATATTCACGTTGGTGACCGAATGTTGTTCGAAGTCCCGGATGAGATCCCGGACGTCACGAGGACTCCAGAATGGTCCAGAGGTAAAGATTTATATATGGGAAGTCATATTTTTGCTACCGGAAAAGTTTTGGGTTTTACCGGTATTGTTCCCGGAAGCTTTCGGAAGGTTCTAGAAGGTTCCGAATGGTTTCGGAGGAGTCTAGAAGGGTCCCTCCAGCACCTAGGGCGTGCATGGGCTGTAGGGGGGCATCCTGGCCTTATTGGTCCAAGGGCACCAGCCCCAAAGAGGCCCATGCGTCTAGGGGAAGAGAAACCCTAAGGGGGAGGGTCCTCCACTTGACTTGGAGGGCACTCCTCCCCCTTGGACGCCTCCCCTCCTTGGAGGTGGGGCTAGGGCTGCACCCCCAGGCCTCCCACACCCCTATATATATAGTGGGGAGGGGCGGTGGGGGCTGGTCACACCAATTCCCACGCCCTGGAGGCAGCCCTACCTCTCCCATTACTCCGTTTTCTCCTCAGATCGCATCTACGGTAGCGCTTGGTGAAGCCCTGCTGGGATTGCTCCACCATAATCTCCACCATGCCGTCATGCTGGTTGAGATCCCATCTACTTCTCCTCCCTCTCTTGCTGGTTCAAGAAGGAGGAGATGTCATCGAGTCGCGCGTGTGCTGAACGCGGAGGTGCCGTCCGTTCGGCACTTGATCGGGAGTTCGTGGGACGGATCGTGATTGGATCGTGAAGACGTTCGACTACATCAACCACATTTCTTAACGCTTCCGCTTAGCGATCTAAAAGGGTATGTAGATCTAATCTCTCCTCTCGTAGATGTTCATCTCCTAGATTGATCTTGGTGAGCATAGGAAATTTTTTGTTTCCCATGCAACGTTCCCCAACACTTCCTACTCTCATAGAGGACCCGAGAGTAATATATGGCTTGTTCCTTTGTCCAAAAGCGAGGCGATTCCAAAGTGCGCGACCCATCATACGGACTATCTTGAAAGAATTTGGGATGCGCATTCCATTGAAAGGAGGACCTTGGGCGCCAGCTCCTGATGAGAACAAGGTTTTTCTTCACGAGGATATGGGTATGTGAGTTCGTATTTAGGTGAGAGAAATTCATTGCCATATACAACGAAGTCAGTACGGTGAGCAGAAACAGATCTTCGTTTAGAGGGACCAACATCTGGCATTGTTGTCGCCGTGTCGATAGATAACTGCATTGCAGATGGAGCTGGTGGCACAATAGATGGAGCTGCAGAGGAAGTAGGCAGCAGAACAGGTTCCTTCACTATAGGCACTGAGGCCGAATCAAGCACTGGAGGTGGTTGAGGTTGTTCCACTGGAATCTATTGTTGCTGAATAGTTGGAGAGGATGAGACTTTTGGTGATTCATTAGCCGGATAAGCTTGGGGCTCGGAGCGAGGGATTTCACCTTCCTCAGAAAGAGTTTGTTGGGATGGAATATCAGCTTGAGCAGGGGAGACCACAGGCACTGATTCTGTTGGTCTTGGTGAGGGAGAAGCATCCGAGTCTTTGACTGGGGCACTGGTGCGCGTCGGTCCTAATAAACGGTTTTTAACCCCTTTCCGCGACGGCATCTCGAACCGTCGCTAAGTGAGTGTGGGCGATAGGAGGGTCCTTCCCACACGACCCAGAAACCGTCGGGGATATGCCCTCCTGGCACACACGTTCGGCAAAATGAGGTCGTGTGCAACCGGCGAGCGCTCAAATACGGAAATACGTACAGTATCGCTAAAAAATACAAATATACGGCAATGAATCCCTAATTTAAAAATCACATGTTATGAATTTGAAAGTAGGCAATAACTTATTTCATATCCAACCATGTTTATTACAAATATAGGTTCAACCACGAATCCATAATTCAATGCACAAGTACATATACTAAAGAACTACAGAAGCACCAAGTAAAGAATAATGAACCACAGTTGTACTAAAGACTGTAAAGAGAGAGGCAAAAGACATTCTGGTTGCTGGAGAAGGTGAAGCGGAATGCCCATATTGTGCCCTCCTCCATGCGTAAGGCGCGCACGACTCTAGGCCAACCCCTTGTGATGGCTGCCCGTCCATCCTTCACTGTCTTCATTAGGACTTCTCGATGCTCATTGTAGTCTGGATGAAATACTTTAACCTTCATTGTGTGTCCACCAATCATGTACTTTGCGAGGTAATCTTGAGTGAACTGCTTCAGGAACCACTGGGAACGAAAAAGATTCAGACATTGTTGTCTAACAACTCATTATGGGCAGTAAAAAGAAAAGCCTGCAGAGTTTGTAGTTACCATCCTACAGCTCACTGTTGTGTTGGATAGAGCATAAACAAATAATTTGCTTGCCACCATTCGTATCTTTTTGCTAATAATCCTTATTAGTTTCCTCACTTGATGCTTGTTCATCAATATCTCATTGCCCCAAACGCAAAAAGGGTCAATGCATGGATCCTTGCCAAGGGTATATGTACCTACAAGCAACAAGTCAATATTAGAAGCTAACTAGTGTCCAGGCCTGGATCTATATGCACTACATTATGGAATGACGGGGGGAGTACAAGCCGATGGATGAAGCTAACCTCGGCGGAAAATGGTGGCCACTCCCGTTGGTCCTGCATAAGTAGTGGAAAGGCATGATAAGTACAGCAATCTTAACATCAAACAAATATAGCAAAGGTAAACAACATCATCTACAAATGATAGCTTGAATGTTTTGGTTTCAGCATGCTGTTAAAGCAGATATAAAATGGAAGGCACTGTTACCGACAGCAGGCTTAACAGCCATCAAATATTGCAATTCAAACTGGTATTGTTGAAAATGAATAGAATGTACGTAATGCTTAAACATCACACTGGATAAATGTGTAAAACTGGAATAAAGGGCATGTGTTAACTACACCAGGAATAACTGGAACCATATATAGCCGTTCAAACTGGTATTGATCTAGTCGAGCGGCATAGTTCCGACTTGCACATAATGAACCACACATTGTGAATGACTAAAATAAACAAGACATAAATGACCAGTATAACAACCAAATATAGCCATTGAAAACTAGACAGTCTCACTTCAACCAACCTAACAAGCAAATACAGATAAACAGGGCATATGCTTGAAAACTGGACAAAATGCTCACTGCAACCAACCTTACTAGCAGATAAAGACAAACAAGGCATCTCCTTGATAACTGGAGAAATGCTAAAAAAAGCAACCTAACAACCAAATACAGATAAACAAGGCATTTGCTTGATAACTGGACAAATGCTAAAAAAAGCAACCTAACAACCAAATATAGATAAACAAGGCATCTGCTTGATAGCTGGACAAATACTCACTGCAACCAAACTAAGAACCAAATACAGATAAACAGGGCATCTGCTCGATAACTGAAAAAATGCTCACTCCAACCAACCTAACAACCAAATACAGATAAACAAGGCATCTACTCACTATAAACAACCAAATATAGCCATTCGTGAAACTGAAGTGGACAATTCATACTTAAACATCACATAGACCTATTGAACAATACATTTTTGCATAACTGAAATAATTAAACATGACACAGTTAAAGCACCGCACGGCAAATGCTACTACAACAAAGGGTACGGGTTGGCAAGCTAGAAAAAGTAATATTTGCTGATAGAATGTTGCCTCACATTTCATGGACGGGATCCTTCCAGTTGGAAGAGCACAGACCCATGGTGCGCTGTCTGATGTCACAGTGGGCTGTTTCACCTTGGAAGAACCTTCGTGGGTGCCCTCCTCGTGGCCGTGGTCGATGAGATCTGACTTGGCAATTGAGGATCCCAAGCCGCCGCCGTAGAACGTGTCCTTCAGTAGTGACAAAATGGGCTCGATGGCGTATAAAGCTCGCAAATCCTTGACCGCTTGGTGGAGGAGATCAGTGGCAGGGCCGTCGAAGAGATCGACGGCGGTTGAACTAGAGGGGTTGGGGATGGACCACTTAACCTATGACATGGCCCGCGTGAAGCCGTCGGTGTGGACGAGCTTGATGTCATAGCTAGCTTTCCCGAGATACAGTAATACGCTAGCCCGCTGACATGAAGCCTTCAGCATGGCAACGTATTTAACGTCTTCACCGACTTCCGTGGCGACATGTTACTCCGGGATCGACAGGTCGGGGCGAACGACGGCCACCTCGCCAACGTCCGCCAGAGAGGCCATGATAAACCTCTTCTTGGCCGAACGCTCGTCGGGCTCCCTGGGATACGTGGCCGAGCTTAGGCTGCGACATTCTGGAGCAGGGGATGTGGATCTGGCGGGGAGGGACACTGCAGGCCTCATCTAAAAACTCAGGGGAGTGGGGCGACGGTATGGGAATCGTTGGATAACCTGAACTTTATTATCTAAGATAGGAGAAACGGGCAGACCGGCAGGGTTGGCGGCGGCGCCGGCGGCGGCCGTGAGCTAGGGTTCGAAGGGGGGAGGGGGGTGTTTGAGGATACGCCGTGGCTACTAATTTTTTTAGTAATAGTGGGTGGAGATGGTGGTGGACGAGGGGCAGAGGGAGGGCGACGGTTCAAATACCTCGGCTGCTAAAATTTTACTATAAGGTTGGTGCTGGAGGAGTGTGGGCGATGGTTGAATACGACTGCTACTAAAATTTGGGTAAAGGAATTGATGCGGGGCAGGAGTGCCCAAGATCGCGCATGGTCCAATAACAATATGCGTGTATGATAATAAGGAAAAGTGGTGCGGATCCACCGATTTTTGCAACGTTCAAGGCGGGTAGTTTGTTTTTTATATTTCTAGCTAGCTGGTCTATCACACACGGTTCGTCCTAATTTCCAAATAAACTTACCCGCCTTTAGCTTCCACAGGTGGTGGTTTTATAGCGCACTTGCATCGCACACGGTTAAGCCAGTACCTCCACCCTTTGCTCGCGTTTGCGTGGTCGTGGTGATTTCAGCGCACTTGCATCGCACACGGTTGAGCGAGTACCTCCACCCTTTGCTCGCGCTTGCGCGGTCGTGGTGATTTTAGCGCACTTGCATCGCACACGGTTGAGCCAGTACCTCCACCTTAATTTGCTCGCGCTTGCGCGGTCGTGGTGATTCACATCGCACTTGTATCGCACATGGTTTAGATATTATACCCCGTGTCCGTTGAGGATCATCAGAGTCTTTGCAGCAAAAGATAATGTTAGGGAGGGTCAAAAGACAGCCACACCAGCATGTGGCCCAAATATATATGAGTGAAAAGGGTGGTATGTGATGTTCAAAATTCCAATGCACAACTTTGACCCCGCGGGCCCATGTTTGGGCGCGTCATTGAAGATCGACGAGAGGGGCCAGAAGTGAAGAACCACCTGGAAATGGCCAAATATATGTACGAATATTGGGGATGTTTAAAACTTTAAATACACAATGCATAACTTTGGTGGCACCTGCCTCGCAAACCTGAAAGCACCCTAACAACCACCTAGCTAGGATATATATAATGACATAATGTCGTACCTAGCTAGGATGCTTGGCCCACCACGTCCCACTTCGTGTCAGCGGGGCGGATGCACGTAATGATCAATACTTTGGTCATACATGCATGTCGCCATGACCTACCATAAGACGGACCAATGAATCTTTCGTTTAGTCAAATGACAGTTGTTGTTGTCGATAAACCGCTTGGGCCAATAGATTGAACCATGATAAACATCGCACGAGAGGGACCACAAAACCAGCACCTCTTGCATGCGGCCCAAAATGATGTACGTTGGGAAGGGGTGATGTGTGTTTTCAATATAGAATAATGTACAATTTAGATGTGGTGCCTACCTCTCGATACAGACAACAACCATGAAGGCAAGGTAGTTAAGGACGAGATACGTACATAGGGTTTGATGTAGGTCGAACCCAGCAATCCGAGCATCTGGGAGGGAATCCTGAAAATGCATGAGCTCGAGCTTTGGTTGACCAACATTTGACGGTGACCGGCCCTAACATGAACTAGGAGGAATCCATTCATGGCCAACACATACCCCTCATTATCGGTCAAAGGGATGATATATATACACTCGGGGAGCCCACAGATATCCGTGTCGTCACAAAAAACTGCGCAAGGGAGACGTGGTCGATCAGAAGACCCCGTATACACTGCATGCGACCTGAAAATATGTATGGGTATGATGGTGTATGATGTGTTTAAATCCCAAATGCACAACTTCGATGGGCCACGCCAAGTACATTACAAACCGAACATCGTACCCGACTCCAAGCCTAGTTCAATACCTATGATGTCAGTTTCCCAACTTCGAGGCGGCAGCGGGGGGGGGGGGTCGTCCCACGCATGCTCTCGAACTTTATTTTGTCTAGCATGGGACACATCTATATATATCTATACATCTATACACATATATAGTGTGCGAATAACTATGAAAGTTTCTCATTGGATGAAGCCAATCCGACGGTACAGAGATGGCAAATCCGAGCACTACTGGTCGTTGGATATCATATACATTCCACCAGATTCTGCCACATGTACAATCTAGAAGACTCCATGGTTGAACTTAAGCATAATGCACAAACCTCTAAACACAAGCACTTCTCCTTTGTTCTCTAGAATCTTCCATATCTTAATTGCGCAAACCTGTTTCTTTCTAAATGAATTTTCACCTTTTGTTTTTACCTTTACAATGCACAATTCCATGAATCTTAAAATATTTTTTTTACAAAACTAATTGATTTTGGATGAGATGAACTATAAGAATTAAACGAACATCTACATCATGCATATCTGGGAGAAGAGGCGGGAAACCGATGAGAGTAGTGGCGAGAAACGGTAGCCTGTTTTGAATGAAAACCTGGTAGAGAAGGAAGCGTGAGCTACACGACGCATGCGCATAGTGCTTACCCATGTACTGCATGTGCTGTCGAAAGGGCTCAGGGCTGCCGTTCGATCTGGGAGCATCCAACGGTGCACACGTATGATCCGTGGGGTTTGGGTTCTGGCCAGTCAGAACACAAGACTCAGATCGCGCGCGCAGCGGGGGCGGGGGGGGGGGGATATCATACGGAAACCAACATTCGGTGGAAACCGGTGAAAACCACGAGAAAAAGATGTTTTGAAGTTTCAAAAAAATGCGGGATGTTAAGAGGATGATGTTTTATTGGCACACAAAATTTCAAGTTGAAACACATTAAGAGATGTGAGCTATGAAAAAGACAAAATCAGTGTTGAATAGTGCCGAATAGTAATGTCACTATTCAGGGCGGAATTTTTCTTTTTCATAGCCCACATCTCGTAATGTTTTTCAACTTGAAATTTTGTGTCGCAATAAAACATCACCTTATTAACATCCCACATTTTTTTCAGATTTTTATGAAACTTTAAAATATGGTTTCCATGAAGTTTTCATTGAATATCGGCTTTCATGAGTGAACCATGTGCTATTTGAAAACATTTCGTGAGAAGAATCTCGCTTTTTAAATCCCTGTAAATCCAAAACTAAGCTGAAAATCATGAAACCTGCCATGGTGTCACGACATCGCACTTATATGTCGAGGAATTTTTTTCGTGCATTGTGGCGCAAGTTTTATTACAAGCCTCTTACAAACCGGAGCTTCTCTCAAAGAACCCTCGTGGTTTCGATAGGAAAATGTGTCCCCCTTGTGGGCGAAACGTAATCACTGCCTCTTTTCACCTTGTATTTTCTTCTACGGGCAACATGGAACGACAGGATATCCGTGCTGAAATTTAAACTTATTCAGGGTTCGTTTGGCCTTTTTATACACTAATTGAGTTTCCTAGGCATTTAATGTCCATAATTCAAATTTGAACTACAAATACACTCTCCAGTTCACCAAAATGGCTAGAAAAATTATACATGTGTCCTTGGGTGCATGTTTAGGTCCCATGCCAGGAATGGGAACGAATTACAACCATACTGGTGTCATGGCTCGTACTCAAACATTTCAAATCTCGGTTTTTAAGTCCCCATAAATCCTAAACTCACCAAAAAGTCATCAAAGGTGGCATGGTGTCACGTCATGGCACATATATGTCGTGGTAAAAACATTGTCCAATTTGGGCCAAGCTTTATTACAAACCTCTTACAAAAACTGGAGCTTCTCTCAAAGAAGCCTCATGGTTTTGATAGGGAAACGTGTTCCCCTTGTGGGCGAAACGTAATCACTGCCTCTTTTCTCCTTGTATTTTCTTCCATGGGCAACATGGAACCATAGGATATCCGTGCTGAAATTTAAACTTATTCAGGGTTCGTTTGGCCTTTTTATACACTAATTGGGTTTCCTAGGCATTTAATGTCCATAATTCAAATCGGAACTACAAATACATGCTCCAGTTCACCAAAATGGCTAGAAAAATTATACATGTGTCCTTGGGTGCATGTTTAGGTCTCATGCCAGGAATGGGAACGAATTATAACCGTACTGGTGTCCCGGCTCTTCCTCAAACATTTTGAATCTCGGTTTTTAAGTCCCCATAAATCCTGAACTCACCAGAAAGTCATCAGAGGTGGCAAGGTGTCATGTCATGGCACATATATGTCGTGGTAAAAACATTGCCAATTTGGGCCAAGCTTTATTACAAACCTCTTACAAACCGGAGCCTGTCGCAAGAACCCTCGTGGTTTCGATAGGAAAATGTGTCCCCTTGTGGGCCAAACGATAATCATTCCCTCTTCTAGCCTCGTATTTTCTTCCACACGCGACACGGAACAACTGGAGATTCGTGCTGAACTTTGAAATTATTTAGGGTTCGTTTGACCTTTTTTATTCTTTAATTGTGTTTTTTAGGCATTTAATGTCCATCATTCAAATCCGAACTACAAATACATGCTCCAGTGCACCAAAATGGCTAGAAAAAACGTACATGTTTCCTTGGGGTGCATGTTTAGGTCCCATGGAACGAATGGGAACGAATTCAACCGTCTCACCGTCCTGGCCTGGCCACAAACATTGCGAATCTCGATTTTTAAATGTTTGTAAATCCAAAACTCACCAGGAAATCATGAAACTTGGCATGGTGTCACTACATGGTATATATAGTTGTCCAATTTGGGCGAAGCTATATTACAAGCCTTTGACAAACCGGAGCCTGTCGCAACCCTCGTGGTTCCGGTAGGGAAACATGCCCCTCTTGTGGGCGAAACGATAATCGATGCCTCTTCTCGCCTTGAACTTTGTTTTCTAGAGGAAACATAGAATAACAGGAGTGTCGGGCTAAAATTTGAAACTGTTCAGGGTTCGTTTGGCAATTGTATATAAATTACTAATTACTAAGTTTTCTATGCATTTAATGTAGTCCATAATTCAAATTTGAACTACAACCACATGATCCAGTGAAGCAAAATGGGTGGGAAATCGTACATGTGTCATTGGGTGCATGTTTAGGTCTCGTTTAAGGAATGAGAATGAACTACAAACTCGTCGTCGTCCTGAAACAATGAGAATCTCTGTTTTTAAATCCCAGTAAATAAAAAAGTCACCCAAAAAACATGAAACTTGGCATGGTTTCATGCCATGGGACATATATGCCGTGGTAAAAAAATCGTCCAGTTTGAGAAGAGGCGCACACATTAGTAGCCAACAAAGTCCTTTTTGAAACAAAAAGCTGACACGTTAATATCGCAAACGGTTGTATTATTTTACCATGTCGAAATTTAACCATACTCAGTGGCGTGCGTGCAGCTGTTTGATATAGACGGGACGAGCGCGAGAAGTCCGCCGTGCAGGTTCGACGGGACGCGTGCATCCTGTCCACCTCGCAGGCTCGACGGGACACGTGCGAGCAGCAAGGCCGCCCATGCTCACCGAGAAGCGAGCTCTTTGACCTCCATGCACCAGCCGCCGCCCACCTCGCTCACAACTTCTCCATTAATGGGTTAATTAAAGCACCTGGACGGAGGGTGTTTGCTTGTGATCCCATGGTAGCATTAGCTTTGTTCGTGTTTTCAACTAGTATTCCGCCCTAATTTAAATTGCCACATAGGGCAACGGATAATACAACCACAAATAAAATGGCAACGGATAATACGACGACAAATTTACAATGGCGCACATAATAATTGTCTTACATATTCCGGATAATTTAAAATGCCACATGCGGCAAATCCCGAAAGACACGGGGGCAAGAGAAGAAGGAAATTGCAGACAACGATCTGGGTCGCTACTGTCTCTACTCGTCGATGGATCTCCGGGCGGCGAAATCCTCCAGCTCCTTCTTCAATTCCTCACGACTTTGCTTGAAAGCAGCCATGGATTCCTCCACCTCCTGCTCGCACTCGATCCGAGCTTCCTCAAGCCACCCATCAGTTCCTCGACGACCGCTTTTAGCGTCATCTCCGAGGCACTGCTCTGCTCATGCAGCATCTTCCAGCCGGCGGCCTCCTCCTCCTTCTCGGCGACCAACTTGAGGAGCTTCGCATTGTCATCCATGAGTTGCTCGACGAGGCCGGTCACCTTGTCAACCGAGGCATCGCTGATCTTGAGCAGCTTCATCAAGCCGTCGACCAGCTCCTGCTGCGTAGTGACGCCAGTGAGAATGTCGTCATCGCCGGCGAAGGACTTCAGGAACGCCGGCTTGTCGCGATGGCTGATGCCGCGAATGCGCTTGTGAGAGCCCTCGCGTGCCCGTGAGAGCTCGTTCGAGGGCTCCGCGGCACGCCCAGACATCTCTGCTGCGGCTACAGCTTTGCGGCGGGACCTCTCTAGTGCTTCCGCGGACTTGGTCTTTGCTGCCTGGTTATATGTCCACCCTAAACTCCTCCATCCCGGTCATGGCGGAATGACTTGACAGAGAAAACCAGTTTTGTGGGTGATGAGGAGAGGAACTGTGAAGTAATTTTCGAGTGGGTAGTTTTTATAGCCCGGTGCTAAGTGTGAACACATATTAGTTTGATAGGTGTGAAAAGATTTGCAATTACTTATTGCGTTGTAATCAACAATGTGACAAGAAACAAGGTCAAAATTTATTGATGGCAGAAGGTTGACCACGTGGTTGCTCGCCGTTGAGGCGGCCGCGGTGCGCTCCGCTCTGGCGTCCCTGCGCGCGCTCTGCTAGCCATTGAGGGAAAGTTACAATGGCAACTGTTAATAATTCTTAATAATTATCTTACATATTTAGGATAACTTAAAAGGCCAAATGCGGCAAGGCTCAGAACACTCACGACCTACATATGCATACAATTATAATAAAATATAAGCTAAAAGGCTGAGCTGGCTGCCTTCCGACGATGGTCTTCTCGGACTCCATGATCAGCATAGCACCCTTACTCCGAGTGTCCCGACCCGCCTCCGCCTACGGAGCTGCTGGCGCTGGGAGGTTCTTGGGGCTGCTAGGCCTCTTCCAGAAGAGCTTGACAGCGTGCAATCGCGCGCATGACAACTCCGCGGAACCGCTCCATTTCCATGTCTTTGTCCTGGTAGCAAATTCCGTCGATCACTTGCATCCTCAAGATATCACGTTGGCGATGTTCTACTTCATCGTGGACGTCAACTCCGCCAAGGATGCGCTCGAGCCTGGCCACCACATCATCGGGATCAAGGTTGACATGGCCTTCGCGGGCAATGATGTAGCCGTAGGCTGCCTTTATCTTAACTGAATCGTAGAGGTCATCTGCCCATTCCTTGCGGGGCATCAGGCTCTCGATGGGCACTAGTGACGGCGGCTCTTCGGGAGGGTCGTCGCTCATGCCACCGAGCAGCTCTAGATCTTTTGCACGGTGGATGGCAAACTGCTCATCATACCTCCTCTGCAATATGTCGATTGTGCTCCCAAGGACTGTGACGCCGATATCGCTACCGATGGGCCATTGTGCCTGCACCGGCCGATGAAGATCTTGCTCCCCGACCTGCTCCGGCTCATTCTCCTCGCCGAAGATGTAACGCACGTAGGCGTCGACGTCGAAGCTTTGGTCGTTGTCTGGCATGCTTGGAATAACTAATGGTAGATGGGTGAGGACTAGATCTTCGCAGAGTGTCGCGGCGGTGCGTTGCCGCCTGGGTTATATGCAGCAAGCCGTTAGCTGGGGGCGGGAAACCGGTGAGGGAATAGGCGTGGATTTTACAATTCATCCATGTGGAGCGCGGGAAGCATTCGCTGAAGCGTGGAAGACTAAGTGGAGCACACACACAACCCGAATACCGTATCCGGTGCCACGTGTTATTTATCACACAAGTGTTAACATAAGGAAACGTATGTGTAACTTACTAATCATCGCACACGAGTACTCGCAGACGCATCGTCTGCGATACTCCTAGCCACCACAAGCAACTAGTTTGCATTTTTCAAAGTTTTTTGTACACACAAAATCGCACACGAACTAACTGTATTAACCGTCTGTGTTGTAATTTCTCATCGCAAACAGTTCATCCGAGTCGGCTGTTTGCCACGTATCACACACATCTTGTTAAGTTGAACCGTTTCTGTTGCGTTCTGTAATCGAAAACAGTTCGTCCGAGTGAACCGTATGCCCTATATCACACACACCTTGATCTGGCTAACCGTTTATGTTGCACTCCCTAATAGCAAACGGTTCATCGGAGCAAACTGTATGCCATATATCGCACACACATTGATATGGCTGCCCGTTTCTGTTGTTCTGCCTCATCGCAAACAGTTCGAACGGGTTAACCGTATGCCCTACATGACACACGCAACTAAAATCTGAACCATGTTTGATGCGTCCTCCATCACAAACGTTTTACACATTTCTGACGGTTTTCACACACCACCGTTTGCGATTATGGCATCACGCACAGTTTCTCGAAGGGTCTCTGATCATAGTGTCGCATTAGCAGCATCCCGTAGTAGTGGGGGTTGCAAAGGAACAACTGGCTCAGGAGATTTTTCTTTCTGGTACCGAGCCTCTGGGCGATCAGGTGACTTTTCTATCGGAGCAGAAGGTACATTTTTCTTTGCACTTCTCTTTCGTTGCTTCCTCTTTTGCTGAGCAAACTTGATCAATGTGGCCTTTGACTAGATCATTGTAGCCAGTAACCTTTGCTTGATGCTCATCACAGATTTTGCGAACAATTTCATCTATATCCGTGTGAAAACGCAACCTTCTCATGGCATGGTTGATGCCTTTGTAGGAGTCTTTGAGTGCTTTAATGACGAATTTTGAAGATGCATTTTTCATTCGACCATCAAGGTCATTTAGTTCGGCAGAAAGAGTGTTGATTTCAACTGCATCTTCTCTCATTTCTTGAACAATGGTAGTGGCCTGTGAAATAACTTCAGGAGGGATAGGCAGAGAGGCCACTTCACCATCGAATGGATTTTCCACAAACTTATCAAGCTGTTCCATGATGAACATATGATCATAGTAGTGAGGAGCATCAGACTTTTCCATTGGAGCAGTTTGCACTGGAACTTGCTCGGAGGGAGGTTGAGAAGCCAACGGCTGAATTAATGTAGGAGCAAACTTAGTAGCCTTCTCCGTCGAAGCAGTAGCTTGAGGAGCCTTATGCTCGGTAGTAGGCGCCTTGATTTTCTTCAAGTCGGGCTTGGGAATTCATTCGCTTGGCTTTGTAGTACTCACAGGAGTGTCAACTACCAAATCCTTCAAATTGATAGCATCTGGATGATGAGTTGTATTCACATGCTGTTTCATAGTGACAATGGTAGCTAGAGTTTTCCTAGGAGTGATCTTCTTCGGTGGTGCTTCTGGAACCATAGGGACCAAAAGATCAGGCAACACCGTTGAAGTATTGATATTCAGTTCCTCGCTGAGAGTAGCAGCAACTTATTCCTTTGGGAGCGGAGGATCATCATCATCCAAAGAGTCACTTATGTCAAATTTATCGGCTAGTTCAGTTGTTCTCTTGTTTGGTGCACTCTTTCACTTTGATGTAGCAGTACTGGGATCATGCTTGTGTTTAGAGCGACCTTCATATTTGCCTTCGGCCTTTGCTTCTCTACATCATCTTTGAGAAGGCGACGATTTTCCTCTTCATGGGCCTTTTGCTTTTCAACCCTCTTAGCTCGCTTGATGGCATTTCGCTGACGCTTAGCAAGCTCATCGGGATAAGATTCGGGTGTGCGAAGGGAGGACTCATGAGCATTTGGTGGAGGCGGCGGTCTCTCCTGGGGATCATTTGGTTTAATGAGATAAATTTCCTGCAGTCACCCCATGGTGGATGAAATGCAAAGTTTTGAGCAAACTGAGGATGAAAAAAATTCATAACTGAACCATTTGTGCACCTAGTGACGTCGAATCCATTGCAGACGCTTATCTCTCTGCTACTTTGTTTCTCCTGGAACAGTATCATAACGATCATGGGAGATATATTCAGCTGTGTTTGTATACGCTTGTCTGCCACCCCTCTTCTTCTTCAGAGCATTCTCTTCTTGCTCGTCGGCATTTTGCTCGGTTCTTTGGGCCTACCGTTGGGCCCTTGGCATCTGGAGCTTTGGATTCGTCTGTTGTGCCCAGAACAGCATCATCTCCTTCAGCCAGGCTCGCTGGACGAGCCGAATCCTCAACTGACTGCATTTACTTGTGAATAACGATAGATGTGAGGGAAATGGGGATAGGGTTACAAATGGTCACAGCGAAGTTTTTGAGAAATAAAACATTTTGAGGATGTAGACTTTGAGAAATGTTTCGGATGAAAGAAATGTGTAGAACGAACTAGTAGGTTCGAAGAATATACTAGTTAACATGCTAAGCATTCCGTTCATACGAGACATAACACAAACATAGATATGATTTTTTGGATGCGAGGGACTTCTATAAACCACATCCGCACAAGTTACCTATCAGTAAAGATCTGAGAAATGCGGTAAACACATAGGTAATTCCTATCGCAGACGAACTCGTACAAGATGAATGGAAGAACGAGTTCGCACTACACATACCCTAACTCGGTGATGTGCAGCAACTACGGCAGCGCGGGGAGAAGAATGACTCCGACGACATCTTTCCGGCAGCAAAGCGGCGAAGATGATCGACATCGTCGAGCTCAAGGTGGAGCAGTGCGGTAGGGCTTTGGAAAGTGACAGTGGCGAAGAGGAGAAGTGGATTGTGGAAGGTAGGCGATGCAGTATATATATGCGAGGAGGAATAACAACATTCGGTGAATCTGGTCGAACAACCGCAGTCAAAGGACTATTGCAATTCAACGGACCAGGTAAAACGGCAACAGATGAAGAGCATGTGGCAACCGCCATCAAAGATTACGGTCCTGACTTGGGCGGGAAACCCCAAATTTCGGACGGCTTTCGCCAAAACAAATTAAGTTTGGCATGAACCTTTAACGTGGTCAAGTACACCAGATAAAGTATCGTTACCAGATGAAATTGAGCATTCATAATGGAACAACATAGACTGGAAGAGATAGAATAGAAGGAAAACATGATCCTAGGTATTTCACCTAGACAAAGAAACACAAACACCTGAGAGAAAAGCTATGAGTAAAATAAATTTGGACTAACACAAAAACCTTCAACCGAAAGGCAACTCAACGAAGGGAAATTGTGGTGGCGCAACCCACCTTATATGAATTGTATGACCCCCGAGCATCTCACAATTATCGTGGCGCTCGATTAGTCTAGTTCTTCGTTAATGTATTCACTCTCGGAAAGAAAATTTCACTTTGTCGAAATTTTCAAACTCTTCGAGTGTTGTGCACCCATTCCTTCTAAGATGTGGGAGTGATGGTACGGGTGCCGAGTCCAGCTTACTGCACGTTTGCGGAATCTAGGATATTTAGCTCACACCGTAACACACAGAATCTTTTCTCATCGAGAGGCTTGGTGAAGATATCAGCGAGATTTTTTCCAGTATTGACGTGGCTGATTGCTACCTCTTGAGCATGTGTTGGTTTTCCCTAGAAGAGGAAAGGGTGATACAGCAAAGTAGCATAAGTATTTCCCTCAGTTTTCGAGAACCAAGGTATCAATCCAGTAGGAGACAACGCACAAGTCACCTAGTACCTGCACAAACAATCAAGAATCTTGCAACCAACGTGATAAAGGGGTTGTCAATCCCTTCACGGTCACTCGCAAAAGTGAGATCAATAAAGATAGTAAGGTAAATATTTTTGCTATTTTTGTTGTATAGATTGGAAAGTAAAGATTGCAAAATAGTAAACGAGATTCAATGTAAATAAAAGAGATGCAATATAATAAGAAAGAGACCTGGGGGGCATAGGTTTCACTAGTGGCTTCTCTCAAGATAGCACGTATTACGGTGGGTGAACAAATTACTGCCGAGCAATTGATAGAAAAGCGCATAGTTATGAGAATATCTAAGGCATTGATCATGAATATAGGCATCACGTCCGTGTCAAGTACACCGAAACGATTCTGCATCTACTACTATTACTCCACACATCTACCGCTATCCAGCATGCATCTAGAGTATAAAGTTCATAAGAACAGAGTAACGCATTAAGCAAGATGACATGATGTAGAGGGATAAACTCAAGCAATATGATATAAACCCCATCTTTTTATCCTCGATGGCAACAATACAATAGATGCCTTGCTGCCCCTACTGTCACTGGGAAAGGACACCGCAAGATTGAACCCAAAGCTAAGCACTTCTCCCATTGCAAGAAAGATCAATCTAGTAGGTCAAACTAAACCGATAATTCGAAGAGACTTGCAAAGATATCAAATCATACATATAAGAATTCAGAGAAGAACCAAATAATATTCATAGATAATCTTGTTCATAAATCCACAATTCATCCGATCTCGGCAAACACACCGCAAAAGAGTATTACACCAAATTGATCTCCAAGAACATCGAGGAGAACTTTGTATTGAGAATCAAAGAGAGAGAAGAAGCCATCTAGCTAATAACTATGGACCCGAAGGTCTATGGTAAACTACTCACGCTTCATCGGAGAGGCAATGGTGTTGATGTAGATGCCCTCCATGATCGATTCCCCCTCCGGCAGATTGCCGGAAAAGGCCCCAAGATGGGATCTCACGGGTACAAAAGGTTGCGGCAGTGGAAAAGTGGTTTCATGCCCCCCTGATGTTTTTAGGGTATAAGGGTATATATAGGCGAAAGAAGTATGTCGGTGGAGCTCCATGGGGCCCACGAGGGTGGGGGCGCGCCTACCCCCTGGGCGCGCTCTCCTGCCTCATGGCCGCCTCGCGGAGTTCCAGACTTCAACTCCAAGTCTTCTGGTTTGCTTTTGGTCCAATAAAGATCATCGCAAAAGTTTCATTCCGTTTGGTATTCCTTTTCTGCAAAACTCTAAAATAGGCAAAAAAAACAGAAACTGGCACTCGGCCTCCGGTTAATAGGTTAGTCCCAAAAATAATGTAAAAGAGCATATTAAAGCCCATTAAACATCCAAAACAGATAATATAATAGCATGGAACAATAAAAAATTATAGATACATTGGAGACGTATCAAGCATCCCCAAGCTTAATTCCTGCTCGTCCTTGAGTAGGTAAATGAAAAAAACAGAATTTTTGATGTGGAATGCTACCTAACATAATTATCAATGTAATTTTCTTTATTGTGGCATGAATGTTCAGATCCGAAAGATTCAAGACAAAAGTTTAATATTGACATAAAAATAATAATACTTCAAGCATACTAACAAGGTAATCATGTTTTCTCAAAATAACATGGCCAAGGAAAGTTCATCCCTACAAAATCATATAGTTTGGCTATGCTCCATCTTCGTCACACAAAATGTAGAAATCATGCACAACCCCGATGACAAGCCAAGCAATTGTTTCATACTTTAGTATTCTCAAACTATTTCAACTTTCACACAATACATGAGCGTGAGCCATGGGCATAACACTATAGGTGGAATAGAATGGTGGTTGTGGAGAAGACAAAAAAGAGGAAGATGGTCTCACATCAACTAGGCATATTAATGGGCTATGGAGATGCCCATCAATAGATATCAATGTGAGTGAGTAGGGATTGCCATGCAACGGATGCACTAGAGCTATAAATGTATGAAAGCTCAACAAAAGAAACTAAGTGGGTGTGCATCCAACTTGCTTGCTCATGAAGACCTAGGGAATTTTGAGGAACCCCATTGTTGGAATATACAAGCCAAGTTCTATAACAAAAATTCCCACTAGTATATGAAAGTGAAAAAATAAGATACTCTCTATCATGAAGATCATGGTTCTACTCTGAAGCACAAGTGTGGAAAAAGGATAGTAGCATTGTCCCTTCTCTCTTTTTCTCTCTTTTTTTGTTTGGCTTCGTTGGCCTCTTTTTTTCATTGGCTTCTTTGGCCTTCCTTTTTTTTCCTCACACGGGACAATGCTCTAATAATGATGATCATCACACTTCTATTTATTTACGACTCAAGGATTACAACTCGATACTTAGAATAAAATATGACTCTATATGAGTGCCTCCGGCAGTGTACCCGGATGTTCAATGAATCAAGAGTGACATGTATGAAAAATTATGAATGGTGGCTTTGCCACAAATACGATGTCAACTACATGATCATGCAAGGCAATATGACAATGAAGAAGCGTGTCATAATAAACGGAACGGTGGAAAGTTGCATGGCATTGTATCTCGGAATTGCTATGGAAATTCCATAATAGGTAGGTATGGTGGTTGTTTTGAGGAAGGTAAATGGTGGGTTTATGGTACCGGCGAAAGTTGCGCGGTACTAGAGAGGCTAGCAATGGTGGAAGGGTGAGAGTGCGTATAATCCATGGACTCGACATTAGTCATAAAGAACTCACATACTTATTGCAAAAATCTACAAGTCATCAAAACCAAGCACTACGCGCATGCTCCTAGGGGGATAGATTGGTAGGAAATGACCATCGCTCGTCCCCGACCGCCACTCATAAGGAAGACAATCAAAGAAACACCGCATGCTTCAAATTTTTTACACAACGGTTACCATACGTGCATGCTACGGGACTTGCAAACCTCAACACAAGTATTTCTCAAATTCACAACTACTCAACTAGCTTGACTCTAATATCACCATCTTCATATCTCAGAACAATCATCAAGCATCAAACTTCTCATAGTATTCAATGCACTTATATGAAAGTTTTTATTATACCCATATTGGATGCCCATCATATTAGGACTAATTTTATAGCCAAAGCAAATTACCATGCTGTTCTAAAATACTCTCAAAATAATATAAGTGAAGCATGAGAGATCAATAATTTCTATAAAATAAAACCACCACCGTGCTCTAAAAATATATAAGTGAAGCACTAGAGCAAAATTATCTAGCTCAAAAGATATAAGTGAAGCACATAGAGTATTCTAATAAATTCCGATTCATGCATGTCTCTCCCAAAAGGTGTGTACAGCAAGGATGATTGTGGTGAACTAAAAATCAAAACTCAAATCATACAAGACGCTCCAAGAAAAACACATATCATGTGGTGAATAAAAATATAGCCTCAAGTAAAGTTACCGATAGACGAAGACTAAAGAGGGGATGCCTTCCGGGGCATCCAAAGCTTAGGCTTTTGGTTGTCCTTGAATTTTACCTTGGGGTGCCTTGGGCATCCCCAAGCTTAGGCTCTTGCCACTCCTTATTCCAAAATCCATCAAATCTTTACCAAAAACTTGAAAACTTCACAACACAAAACTTCAACAGAAAATCTCATGAGCTCCGTTAGTATAAGAAAATAAACCACCACTTTAAGGTACTGTAATGAACTAATTATTTATTCATATTGGTGTTAAACCTACTGTATTCCAACTTCTCTATGGTTCACACCCCCCGATACTACTCATAGATTCATTAAAATAAGTAATCAACGCACGAAAAACAGAATCTGTCAAAACAGAACAGTCTGTAGCAATCTGATTTGTTTGAATACTTCTGTAACTCCAAAAATTCTGAAATAAATTGGTGGACGTGAGGAATTTGTCTATTAATCATCTGAAAAAATAATTAACCTAAAAGCACTCTCCAGCAGCTAATCTCGTGAGCGCAAAAGTTTCTATTTTTTACAGCAAGATCGCAAAGACTTCACACATGTCTTCCCAAAGGTTCTACTTGGCACAAACACTAATTAAAGCATAAAACCAAATCTAAACAGAGGCTAGATGATTTATTTATTACTAAACAGGAACAAAAAGCAAAGAACAAAAATAAAATTGGGTTGCCTCCCAACAAGCGCTATCGTTTAACGCCCCTAGCTAGGCATAAAAACAAGAATAAATCTAGGTATTGCCAAAATAATGATAAGGCAAATCGCGAAAAATCATCTCATATTCCCTAAGTTCAGCAGCAAGTTTTCTTTGTGGCAGGAAAAAGTAATCAAAAGGGCTAAATTTAATGGGACAAAAGTCCCCAAGATCAAGCTTGGGATGTATTGGTTCCTCCTTTGGCCCCTCATATTGCACAACCAATTCATCATTATAAGCATTCTTTTGGCAAAAAGTCATGAGCCTTTGTTCAAGAGAAAAACCTAACCCATTGTTCTGAATAGCAAAATTATCATTAAGTTCAGAAATCCTATTAACTAGAACATCGGTACAAACCCTTTTTCTAAGGTTTTCATTATAAGCAACATGATCTAAAGATCGTAAACGCATTATGTCTTCTTGATTAAAAAGAATTGCTTCTATGGGAGGACGGCCAGCATCCACCCTATAATGCGCAAAAAATTCATTGGCCTCTTTTATTATAAATCTGAACTCATGTGCTAAAAAGATGGTAGCCGCTCGCTTAACAGAAGAATGCTCAATATTGGAAAATTCTAGAAAAATCCTTTGTATGCAAGGATGCCTGTGGATAAATTGTCTTTCAAGTTATACTACGAGCAAAGATATAGCATCCGCAAGACTACTAGTTCTATGAAGAATAGACCCACCCATAGTGAGCAAAGCACCGGCACAAGTAAAGAAATCTTGAATAACTCCTTTTCCAATAATATTACCACTACCAATATGAAACCTTTTAGTGTGTAAAATAGTAGGTTCTTCACGAGTATTATCAAAAGCATCAAAGTTTCCCCCATAGCATCAAAGTATTATCACGAGTATTGAGATCCAAAGAGATAGAAGAAGCCATCTAGCTAATAACTATGGACCCGAAGGTCTGTGGTAAACTACTCATGCTTCATCGGAGAGGCAATGGTGTTGATGTAGATGCCCTCCGTGATCGATTCCCCCTCCGGCAGATCGCCGGAAAAGGCCCCAAGATGGGATCTCACGGGTACAGAAGGTTGCGGCGGTGGAAAACTGGTTTCATGGCCGCCCTGATGTTTTTAGGGTATAAGGGTATATATAGGTGAAAGAAGTACGTCGGTGGAGCTCCGTGGGACTCATGAGGGTGGGGGCGCGCCAACCCCCCTGGGCACGCCCTCCTGCCTCGTGGCCGCCTCACGGAGTTCCAGACTTCAACTCCAAGTCTTCTGGTTTGCTTCTGGTCCAAGAAAGATCACCGCGAAGGTTTCATTCCGTTTGGACTCCGTTTGGTATTCCTTTTCTGCAAAACTCTAAAATAGGCAAAAAAACAGAAACTGTCACTGGGCCTCCGGTTAATAGGTTAGTCCCAAAAATAATATAAAAGAGCATATTAAAGCCCATTAAACATCCAAAACAGATAATATAATAGCATGGAACAATCAAAAATTATAGATACATTGGAGACGTATCACTGATAACAATATCCTCTCGAGCAACATGATCGCGAAGAAAATGATGTCTAATCTCAATATGCTTGGTGCAAGAATGCTGCACTGTATTGTGTGCAATTTTGATCGCACTCTGATTGTCGCACAATAGAGGAATCTTCTTGACCTTGATGCCATAATCCTTCAGAGTCTGCTTCATCCATAATAACTGAGTGCAACACACGCCAAGCAGCAATATATTCGACCTCAGCCATAGTGAGAGAGACACAATTCTGCTTCCTTGATGACCAACATACCAAAGATCTACCGAGGAAATGGCATGTCACCGAAGTAGATTTCCTATCAACCCGGTCACCTGCATAATCTGAGTCTGAATATCCAACGAGATCAAACTGTGCTCCCATAGGATACCATAAACCTAAGGTGGGGGTGTGAGCCAAATATCTCAGAATACGCTTGACCGCTTGGTGATGCAATTCCTTCGGCGCAGCTTGAAAATGAGCACACATACAAACACTCAACATAATATCAGGTCTGGATGCACATAGGTAGAGTAAAGAACCAATCATCGAACAATAAGCTCTCTGATCATAATCTTTACCGTACACATCTGCGTCTAGCAGACCATTCATGGGCATTGGAGTTTTGTAGCCCTTCAGTTTGCAATCTTGCATTTTAAACTTCTTCAGACAGTCTCTCAGATATTTCTCCTGAGATATGAAAATTCCCTTGTCTTGTTGATGTATTTGCAGTCCGAGAAAGAACTTAAGTTCACCCATCATAGACATTTGATATTTCTTGGACATCATTCGCCCGAACTCCATGCTGCAAGCATTGTTAGTACAGCCAAAAATAATATCATCCACATAAATTTGACACACGAATAGATCACCATCAATAGCATGTGTGAAAAGAGTGGAATCAGTGGATCCTGGCTTGAACCCTTTTTTGAGCAGAAACCTCTTCAAGGTGTCATACCAAGATCGAGGGGCTTGCTTCAGCCCATATAGAGCCTTTTTCAACCTAAAAACTTTGTTAGGAAAATGAGGGTTTTCAAAGCCAGGTGGCTGCCTAACATATACGTCCTCATCAATTTCAACATTAAGGAAAGCACTTTTCACATTCATTTGATAAAGCAGGATATCATTGTAGTTTGCATAAGCGAGAGGAATATGAATTGCCTCAAGGCGAGCAACAGGAGCATAGGTTTCACCGAAATCAATACCTTCTACATGTGTATACCCTAGAGCGACAAGACGTGCTTTATTTCTCACAAAAATGCCATTTTCATCTTGCTTATTCCGGAATATCCATTTTGTGCCGATGATATTGTGCTTCTTAGGATTCGGTTTGTCGACCAATTCCCATACATCATTCAATTCGAATTGCGCCAACTCTTCTTGCATGGCATTCATCCAATCGGGATCATTCATGGATTCCTCATACTTGGTAGGTTCTGTCAATGAGACAAAGGAGAAACTGCGACAGTAGTTAGCCAGACGAGTGTGAGAATGAGTTGTGCGTCGATAACCTGGATTCTCGAGATCTTCGAGAATTAATGCAGGGTCGACTCGACTAGCCATTCGCGGGTGAGGATTTTGATCTTGATGATCATTTTCATTTTCCTAAGCATCAACATTAGGATGAGCATTTGTGTCGCCATTTTCATCAGAATTTCCATTTTGATACCATTTTCATTCTGGTTGCCATTTGTGTTCGGAGCGGCATTTTCTTCGGCAGTGGCTTGGCGTGTTATGCTTTGAGTCATGGGGGCATCATCATCTGAAGTGTCAGGTACATTACCTTCAACTAGCCTGACGCTCCCAATGGCCATTTGCCAAATAGCATCCCAAATCGGTGGTTCATCTATCACATTAGGCAGGTGCTCCTTTTGGGAGCTATTAGATTCATCAAATTGCACATTTACCGTTTCCATAACTTTCCCGTGGTGAGAGTTATAACCACGATAAGTATGCGAGTTCGAGTAACCAAGAAGAAAACCTTCATGTGCCTTAGGTGCAAACTTGGAATTATGATTCATGTCACGAATATAGCAAGGTGCACCAAAAACACATAAATAAGAAATATTTGGTTTCTTGCCAGTGATGAGCTCATATGAAGTTTTCTTAAGGAATTTGTGAAGATAAACACGATTCACAACATGACAAGCAGTGTTAATAGCATCAACCCAGAAGCGAATAGGAGTTTTATACTCACTGAGCATTGTTCTCGCCATTTTGATGAGAGTTCTATTCTTTTGCTCAACAACTCCATTCTGTTGGGGAGTGTATGCGGCAGAGAACTCATGTGTTATACCATTTTCATTGAGAAAATCTTCGATATGAGTATTTTTGAACTCAGTACCATTGTCGCTTCTGACATGCTTAATTCACACGTCATATTCATTTTGGGCCTTCTTGGCGAATCTTTTGAAGATGTCTTGGGTGCAGCTTTTGTCTTTGAGAAAGAATACCCAAGTGTAACAAGAGAAATCATCAACAATAACCAGACCATAATGACTGCCTCTGAAACTTGCATACTTTTGAGGTCCGAATAAATCCATATGAGGAATTTCCAGAGGTCTTGTTGTGGTCATGGCAGTTTTTGATGAATGATGCTTCTTGGCCAATTTACCGGCCTGACTCGCACCATAGAGACGATCCTTGTCGAATTTTACATCAGGAATGCCACAGAGATGATTTTTCTTCACGAGAGTCTGAAAATTTCTCATACCTGCATGATCATGTCTTCGGTGCCACAGCCATCCCTCGGTTGCTTTTGCAAGCAAACAAGTTTGGACTGAGGGACCCTTAGAGAAATCCACAATATATAAATCACCTTTTCTATTTTCCTTGAAGATGAAGGAATTGTTAGAGGCCATATAGACGATGGATTTGGATATAGAAAATAGAACTAGCATGCCTAGATCACAAAGCTTGCCAACTGGCATGAGATTGAATCCAAGATACTGAAAGAGTAAAACATCATCACTGCTCTTGTCTTTGGATATAGCAATTTTCCCTAACCCAGTTACCTTTCCTTTGTTGTTGTCGCCAAAAGTAATATACTTGTGAGATGAAGTAGTTAAGTTGGGGTCGACAAACAACGACTTGTCTCCGGTCATATGACTACTGCATCCACTATCCATTATCCATTCGGTACACCCGGAGACATAGTCCTGCAGAGGAATTAGGCTTTCTTAACCACCCACATCTTTGTAGGTGGCTTCGAAACAAAAGAGGAAGCAGGATATGATTTCTTTCGATAACTGTAATTGTTACTCGAAGAAGTGCGAGCATAATCGAAGGAATGGGCATTGAAATTCTTTCCAGACGAATGAGTATAGTGGTTCAATGAGGTATGCATGTACTCATTCTGTCGAACTTTTTTAAGTAAGTAATGAGGATTTTCTGCATGCATGGTTAGAGGCATAGTAATAGGCAATGCTTCGATAGTTTTCTTGGGCACCCAGATAGCTTTCTTTGGGGGGCCATTCCTGTTGTTTGGTCCAACATAGCGAGCAACAGCCTCACCACATTGGTTTTTGAACAGCTTATAGTTGTCCAGAGAATCATCATAAGAGTATTCAGGGATAGGAGTCATATCCCGAAGGTAAAGCTGGATCGAGTGTTTTGCTCCTGGCAGGCACCCACACAGTGCGAGGATATTGATCAGGTTCCCAGTAGGAGCCATTTTCATTCAGTTTCCTTTTGAATCCGATACCTTCTTTCCTGGGATTTTTGTGAAGAATGGATTTCTTCATAACATCACAAAGGGTTTGATGCCCTTTGAGAGACTTGAACATCCCTATCTGAATAAGATCCTTCAACTTAGCATTCTCATCAGACACAGAACCACTTTCCTCAACAGAGGGGTTACCATTCACAAAAGATTCAGCAGTGCTGCGTTCAAGGCATTTTAAGCAAGGTGGTATAAACACTTCAGGTTTCTCTTTGAGTTGTTGGGTGAGAAGAGAATTTTCTCTGATCATGTCATCGTGAGCCTCTCTCAGCGAATCGAGTTCCTGTTTCCTTTCCAGGTAATCATAAGTCAATCTCTCCTGGTCGACCGAGAGAAAATCATGATGATTTGATAGTTCTTCCATTCGTGACTTGAGAGCGGAATGCTCTTCTGTCAACGACTGATTTTTCGCCATCTCCTCAACCAACAACCCTTCAAATTTCCTGAGGGTTTTCTCAATTTTCTCAAGAGAGTTTTTTTGTATATTAGCAATTTTGATCAGTTTAGCATGGTCATCCTCATCCGTAGAATATTGATCGCTGGAGTGAACCTTGTGATGTTTGGAGGATACCTTTTCTTTCGAAGCTTTGGCCATGAAGCATTAAGCAGGAGATTCGTCGTTGCTTTAATGATTCTCGAAGAAGTCTGTCGTAGGGGAGGAGGCACATGCTATACCAGCCATGCCGGAATCATAATCCTCATCAGATTCATCATCTTCTTCGGAGTCAGATGACTCTTCTTCATCGGAGTCCATCTCCTAGCCGATGTACGCCTTGGCCTTGCGAGAGGTATTCTTGCGGTTCGAGGAGGACTTGGAGGGATTCCTTAGTAAGATCTTGATGAAGACTTAGAGGCGAAGCCGTCCTTCTTCTTGAAGAACTTCTTCGTTTTCTTCTCATCATCGGAGTCGTAGTTCTTACTCTTGCCTTTGCTATGGTTGTTTCCTGAATCATATCTTCCACTGGCACAGATTTCAGATTCCTAGAGAGGGCAGTCCGAAATGAAATGTCCTGGCTTTTTGCACTTGAAGCAGGTGTAATCTCCAGTAGGTTTTGATGAAGATTTTGAACCGCCAGAGTTGCTGGATCCTTTCTTCTGAAACTGGTTCTTCCTGTGAAGGCACTGGAATCTTTTTGTAATTAATGTGAGGTTTTTGCTGATCCTTTCTGGGTCATCTGAATCTTCTTCGGCATTTCCTTCTAAGGAAGAATCAGCCACAACCTTGAGCGCATGACCTTTGCGGTGACTTGAGCCATAGAGATCTCTCTTTCCTTCTTCTTGTTCCTCGTGGGTGTTTAGCCTTTCCATGGTATCAGCATAGTCGAGAACTTTGAAATCAGCTCGTTCTGTAATCATCAAAACAAGTGTGTCGAATGAGCTGTCAAGAGATCGGAATGGTTTCTTCACAACTTCGTGATCAGTGATGTCTTTGGCACCGAGACCTTGTAGCTTGTTTGCAATGTCACTTAGATGATCGAAAGTTTGCTGATAGCTTTCATTTCCAATTCGCTTGAAACGATTGAACTTCACCCGAAGAGTACCAATGCGAGCTTCTTTCTGAGTTGAGATACCCTCATTTATCTTTTCGAGAATGTCCCACAATTCCTTTGTATTTTCACACTGACGATAGCGAAGAAATTGAGCACGAGAGAGATGTGTAACGCCCACGATGCGGCTATATCTCCCACATGTCGAGGCACGACTTAGAGGCATAACGCATTGTAGGTATTGTCGCAAGAAGAGTCATCTTCACACAATCCCATGTAATGAACAAGAATGGGATAACGAGAGTTGGCTTACAATCGCCACTTCACACAATACATAAATTAAATCATACATCATCCAAAATCCACACATAGACCGACTACGGTCAAATCCAAATGAAAATAAGATAACCCCAAATTCTAGATCCCCGATCGTCCCAACTGGGCTCCACTACTGATCATCAGGAAACGAAACATAGTAACGACCACGTTCCTCGTCGAACTCCCACTTGAGCTTGGTTGCGTCACCTGCACTGGTATCGTCGGCACCTGCAACTGTTTTGGTAGAATCTGTGAGTCACGAGGACTCAGCAATCTCACACCCGCGAGATCAAGACTATTTAAGCTTATAGGAAAGGATGGTGTAATGAGGTGGAGCTGCAGCAAGCACTAAGCATATATGGTGGCTAACATACGCAAATGAGAGCGAGAAGAGAAGCAACGCAACGGTCGCGAAGCTAGAAATGATCAAGAAGTGATCCTGAAACTACTTACGTTCATGCATAACTCAAACCGTGTTCACTTCCCGGACTCCCCCGAAAAGAGACCGTCACGGCTACACACACGGTTGATGTATTTTAATTAAGTCAAGTGTCAAGTTCTCTACAACCGGACATTAACAAATTCCCATCTGCCTCATAACCGCGGGCATGGCTTTCGAAAGATAACACCCTGCAGGGGTGTCCCAACTTACCCCATCATAAGCTCTCACGGTCAACGAAGGATAAACCTTCTCCCAGGAAGACCCGATCAGTCTCGGAATCCCGGTTTACAAGACATTTCGACAATGGTAGAACAAGACCAGCAAAGCCGCCCGATGTGCCGACAAATCCCGATAGGAGCTGCACATATCTCGTTCTCAGGGCACACCGGATAAGTCAAGCTACGAGTAAAACCAGGCCTCTAGTTTCCCCGAGGTGGCCCTGCAGGCTGCTCGGTTCGGACCAACACTCGAAGGAGCACTGGCCCGGGGGGGGGGGGGGGTTAAATAAAGATGACCCTTGGGCTCGCGAAAACCCAACGGAAAAAGGCTTAGGTAGGCAAATGTAAAACCAAGGTTGGGCCTTGCTGGAGGAGTTTTATTCAAGGCGAACTGTCAAGGGGGTCACATAAATCACCCAACCGCGTAAGGAACGCATACTCAAGGAACATAATACCGGTATGACGGAAACTAGGACGGCAAGAGTGGAACAAAACACCAGGCATAAGGCCGAGCCTTCCACCCTTTACCAAATATATAGATGCATTAATTAAACAAGAGATATTGTGACATCCCAAAATATCCACGTTCCATCATGGAACCAACTTCAACTTCACCTGCAACTAGCAACGCTATAAGAAGGGCTGAGCAAAAGCGGTAACTTAGCCAAACAACGGTTTGCTAGGAAAAGATGGTTAGAGGCTTGACATGGCAATATGGGAGGAATGATATAGCAAGTGGTAGGTAGCGCAGCCTGGCAATAGAACGAACAACTAGCAAAGCAAAGATAGAAGTGATTTCGAGGGTATGGTCATCGTGGCTGCAAGGTTCTCAGAGTTGTCGAAAGCTTGATCCTCGTAAGCGTACTCAACAGGTTCCTCGTTCATGAACTCGTCTCCCGGCTCTACCCACAGCAAGAACACAAGCAATGGAACCACAATCAATCACGGGAAAACGCACAAGCAACATGATGCAATACATGCATGATATGCGGGATATGATATGCGATGCGTATGCGTGCTCCGGAAGAAAAAGGATGAACAAGGCAGTAACTTGGCAAACCAAGTATGCCACTGGAAAGATGAGACGATCAAAATCGATATAAAGATCACCGGAAACGGATGCACGGTTTGCAAATGGCAAGCAAAACAAGAATGACACGATTCTGCGATTAACAGCATGATAGCACATAGAATACATCAAGTAACTATGCTACAGCACCCCAACATAGCAACAAAGCATATGGCAGTAATCTACAGGAGATGCTTGACAAAAGATGAACACTGAGCTACGGCTAGATCACAACATAACCGGTTCAAACAAGCATGGCAAAAGTGCAAAAGATATCAGGTTAGCAGACTTAGAGAAAATACTGGACATTGCTGAAACAGCATCAGGTAGCAATGTTCAGAGCAAGCAATCCACATGCTACAGGAACTTAACATAAGAAAACAAGGCATTGCATGAATCTACTAAATGCATAGAACAAAAGTCTTTACTGGCCATGAGCCAAAAAGGCACAGAAGATATGATGGCACCCATGTAAACATAGCAAGTTTCGTTAACAGGTTTCAGACTTGGCAGAAAACAGAGCATGGCATTAATAGAATTATGAAGGCATCTTTGTGAGCTCGATTCACTCATCACAAAGCAATGCATGACAAAACAAGCATACCTACAGAAATATGGCATGTTTATGAAGCTAACCATGGCAAGCGCAAGTTCATAGCATGTATGGATCAACTACAACAACCTTGGCAAAATTGGATATCATGTTAACATTCTGCCAGGAACATTTTATAGCAAAAGTAGAGCAATATTAAGACATGCTAGGGCACTCCATAATTGCAAACAGGGGCATGGATGGATATAGCACAACTATATCTACAAAACATCTTTACTGAACATACTCAAAAGAAGCATGGATCTCACTGTAGACACATGGATACATGGCAACAAAATAACAGCAGATAAAGGACTTAGCAAAATCCTAAGTCCCTAAAAACAGAAACAGTTTGCATGCTTGTGCTAGTCACCACATAGATCACAAAAATACATGGCATACACCTATGTCAAGATGACATGGCATAGATCAAAACACCTGTAGAGCCTATGCCCATAAGATGCACACATCAAATGCAACAAAAATAACAAAACATCAAGTTCTGATAATTAACAGCAGGAAACATCATATAGCACTCTTGCACCAGAGATTTGGGCATCAAGATGGACTCAAACGAGCATGGCCCAATGGAACAAAATGAAGAGCATCTCGAGGCGAACATTTCGATATATCATGCACGCAAAACGAAGCAGTATGCAGTGAGATATGCTGCAATGAACATGAGCACATAATGTGAAATATTCGGGACTTGGAGGATTTCGGGGGTCAACCTAATCCCAGATCTGGATCGGGAGCTGGCACGGAAGTCGAGGCAGAAGCACGAGCTCGCCGGAGATCGAGGACAGGTACGCCGGAGGGGACGAGGCCGGAGCGGCGGGGCGCGGCGCCGGCAGGAGGTCGGAGGAGGTGGCGGTCGCGGGCTTCGGCGGAGGAGCTCTGGCGCGGCGAACGGCGGCGACCGGCCGGCGGCGGCGCGGGCTGGTGGACGGCGGCGGACGCGAGGCGGCGGGCAGCCGCGGCGACGGCGGATGGCGGCGAGCGGCGGCGGAGATCTGGGGCGCGGGGGAGCCGCGGGAGGCGCCGGCGGATGCGGACGGCCGCGGGTGCGGGGACGCAAGCCGCGGGGGTCGGCGGACGCGCCCGGCGGGCCGGCGGCGGAGGGACGGTGCGGTGCTGACATGGCGGCCTCTCACTGGAGTGGGGCGGCGGCGGGTTTCGTCCGGCGGCGCGCGGACATGTCCGCCGGGCGAGAGGGAGCAGAAGGCTAGGGTTTGGACGCAAATTTCGGAGAGGGAGGTGCTTATATAGGCATAGGGAGCTAGGAGAGTCCAAATGAGGCATGGTTTTCGCCCACACGATCGTGATCGAACGACCGAGAGCATGGAGGGGACTTAGAGGGGTTATTGGACTGTTTGGAGGGGGTTTTGCTGCAACACACAAAAGGACTTTGCGGTTACCTGGTTAACCGTTGGAGTATCAAACGACCTCCAAATGGAACGAAACTTGACAGGTGGTCTACCAGTGCTGTACCAAGGCCACTTGGCAAGACTCGGTCCATTCCGAGAACGTTTAACACCTGCTCACGAAAAGAGACAAGAGGGGGTGCGCCGGTGCATGTGGGAGTGCCGGATTGCAAAACGGACAACGGGGAAAATGCTCGGATGCATGAGACGAACACGTATGCAAATGGGATGCACATGATGACATGATATGAGATGCATGGCATGACAAAATGCAAAACGAAAGACAAAACCCAACCACGGAGGGAATATCATAACACATAGCCGAAAATGGCAAGAGTTGGAGTTACAAATACGGAAAGTTACATCCGGGGTGTTACAACACTCCACCACTACGAGAGGATCTCGTCCCGAGATCTAGGACTGAAAGAACTCCGGATATTCGGAACGGAGGTGTTCCTCGCGCTCCCAGGTGGCTTCTCGGTCGGAATGGTGCGACCACTTCACTTTCAGGAATTTGATAGACTTGTTGCGAGTCTTGCGCTCAGTTTCTTCAAGAATAGCAACGGGGTGCTCTTGATAAGTCAGATCTTCTTGGAGGTCAATCTCTTCGAAGTTGATGGTGCGCTCAGGAGTCTTGAAGCACTTGCGAAGCTGTGACACGTCGAACACATCGTGCACGTTCGCGAAGTTGGAGGGAAGCTCAAGTTGATAGGCGAGGTCGCCTCTTTTGCCAATGATCTTGAAAAGACCAACGTATCTAGGGGCAAGCTTCCCTTTGATACCGAAGCGACGAGTGCCTTGCATTCGAGAGACGCGGAGGTAGACATGGTCTCCGATCTCGAAAGGCACATCACGGTGCTTGCTATCATAGTAACTCTTCTGGCGCGATTGCGCGGCTTTGAGATTCTCACGGATGACTTTACACATTTCTTCAGCCTCTGTGATTAAGTCATTGCCAAGAAGTTGGCGTTCACCAGTCTCTGACCAATTGAGAGGAGTACGGCACTTTCTGCCATAGAGAATCTCAAATGGGGCCTTGCCCGAACTCGCTTGGAAGCTGTTGTTGTAGGAGAATTCGGCATATGGAAGACAATCTTCCCATTTCATGCCAAAAGAAATGACACAAAGTCGGTCCGTGCCATCCTTCTTCTGGACAAAAAGAACACCACAACCCCATGGAGATGAACTTGGTCTGATCAAACCCAGACGCTCTTGTTCATCGAGCTGTTTCTTCAATTCCTTCAGCTCCTTGGATCCAAGCTTGTAAGGACGCTTGCAAACGGGTTCCGTGCCAGGCTCAAGATCGATAACGAACTCAACTGGCCGGTGCGGAGGCATACCCGGAAGCTCTTCTGGAAAGACATCTTGGTACTCACAAACGACTGGAATTTGAGAAATAGCATCCAACTCGCCCTTCTCATTGAGAGAAAATAACCGAATGGTTTCATCACGAGCGGCATAGATGATAACATCCTCAGAAGAGTGTGTCAATTGAATTTCCCTGGCAGCACAATCAAGTTGAGCCTTGTGCTTAGAAAGCCAGTCCATCCCGAGAATTAGATCAATATCCGAGTCACCAAGAACCATTGGAGAAGATAAAAATTTATAGTTTCCCATCTTGATGGAAACATCCGGAACCACCAAACTAGAGCTCAAACATTTACCCGGAGAAACGACATCCATGGGTTTACCCAAATGTGAACAAGTGAATTCATGCTTGGCAAAAAACAGTCTTGACATGAAGCAAAGCGAAGCACCAGTATCAAATAAGACTTTTGCAGGAATTTCATTAACTGAGAGATTACCCATTATCACATCAGTAGATTCCTCCGCTTGAGCTGCATTCATCATGTTCACCTTTGCAGACTTGGGATTATGCTTGACCACTGCATTGCTGGAAGATCTCACGGGAGGAGGAGGCGGAAGACGCCTTTGGTTGAAGCACTTGTTAGCATAGTGACCTTTCTGCTGACACTTGTTGCAAGTCACCTCTGAGAGTGGACGATGATAAGGAGCATTCGACTTTGGAGCTTGATTCTGAGACTTGTTCTGATAGCCAGGGTTGGGTGGGTGGGAAGATCCATGGCCACCTTTGTTCTTCTGCTGCAAAGGCTGACGAAATGGAGGAGGAGGAGGCAAACAGAACTTCTGTTGCTTCGCAGCCACTAGTGAGGAAGAAGAAGACTGAACTGCGTCCCTGACTCTCTTCTTAGAAGCCTCACACTTGAGCTGAGCAGCCTGTTGCTTCAGTGCCATATTGTAGAAATCATCATACTTGGTCGGCTCAAAAAGCACGAGAGGCAATTGCAGATCTTCTCTAAGGCCACCTATGAATTGATAGATCATGCTCTTTTCATCAGGAACATCTTGCTTAGCGAAGCGAGCGAGTTTCTGAAACTGGGTATTGTATTGATACATGAACATGCTGCCTTGCTTGAGATTGCGGAACTCCTCACACTTGCTCTCAACAACACTTTGTGGAATGTGGTGAGCTTTGAAGTCTCGGCGGAAATCATCCCAGGTAATCACACGACCTCCTCTGGAATCTTTGTATTGTTGATACCACTCGGCAGCTTGATCCTTGAGTTGGAAAGAAGCGAACTTGACAAAGTCCTCAGGCCTGACATTGCTACATTCAAAATGCTTGTTGATGTCCACGAGCCAATCATCGGCGTCTGTGGCCTCGGCACAGTAGCTGAAAGACTTCGGCTGATTTGCGAGGAACTGGTTGAGGGTAGCGAAGTGAGGCTGATTGTTGCCTTGGCCTTGATTTCCTTGGTTGCCTTGCCCTTGGGTGCGTTCTTGCAAGAGTTGCAAAATCATCTGAGCATTGGCGTTGGTGGCTGCCATGATAGCTTGCCATGCCTCCGGAGGCGGAGGGTTCGCCTGACTCCCCTCATTGCGTTCCGGATTTTGACGCGTTGGCGGAGCCATCCTGAAGAGGGTGACATCCGTTAGCATCTTGATAGACAAACAGACAAGTTGACTCAACGGATAGAAATTGCAACATATAGTATTCACAATAAACATTCGAACGAGGATGAACGAATGAATTCCATAGTAAATCATCACACTTCCATTAAGGTGAGAAGCCACTTGATAAGAGATTGATGAATAAAATAACAAGGTACGAGTGGAACAAATAAGTGGTAAGGATTACCGAATCACAAACCAAGTATCTGCGGGAAGAAATGCTAAGAGCTACTTGAATCCCACCTATAAACTCCCGAAACTTTCTGGTTATGCAATCTGGTGTTGGGGATACAGGGGAGACAAAATATATCACCCAAACTAGCAATCCCTAGATCCAGCTGTATCCATCCGTCAACACATAACCAAGAAACCTTCGGAAATCGTGTACCTCAACCTTCGAAAAGCATCCGTTATACGAGTTATGGCAATACTCCCTAACTCCCGCCCCAGTACTGGGTGGCGTCGAGGTGATCTCACCAACAACTGCATAAAAGAGATTTTCGATGTCGGCGAAACTCAGGTATTCCAGAACTGCAACGATAAAATTGTGACCACAACACCTCGGAGCTCAACTCCCCGGGACACTGCCACAACCCCTAAATGTCAGGAGGCACCAAGAACAATGTTCTCGTCACAAAACCATCGGAACGATTCCAACATACCCGCGTGATCCTAAATTTTTTTAGTGAAATTTGAGGAGAGAAGAGTCAAAACTTCTACGTCAGGAGGCCTCACCAGAGCGACGAAGGGACTGAGGAGTAAAAAGAATCCTACTCTCCGATATATATAATCCTAAGACTCAAAACATTTTTGTTCTAGACTCAACAACGCCAGCGATTCGATCAAGCAGGGGGCTCCTAAGTCGGGGATGGCTCTGATTACCAACTTGTAATGCCCACGATGCGGCTATATCTCCCACGTGTCGAGGCACGACTTAGAGGCATAACCGCATTGTAGGTATTGTCGCAAGAAGGTTCATCTTCACACAATCCCATGTAATGAACAAGAATGGGATAACGAGAGTTGGCTTACAATCGCCACTTCACACAATACATAAATTAAATCATACATCATCCAAAATCCACACATAGACCGACTACGGTCAAATCCAAATGAAAATAAGATAACCCCAAATTCTAGATCCCCGATCGTCCCAACTGGGCTCCACTACTGATCATCAGGAAACGAAACATAGTAACGACCACGTTCCTCGTCGAACTCCCACTTGAGCTTGGTTGCGTCACCTGCACTGGTATCGTCGGCACCTGCAACTGTTTTGGTAGAATCTGTGAGTCACGAGGACTCAGCAATCTCACACCCGCGAGATCAAGACTATTTAAGCTTATAGGAAAGGATGGTGTAATGAGGTGGAGCTGCAGCAAGCACTAAGCATATATGGTGGCTAACATACGCAAATGAGAGCGAGAAGAGAAGCAACGCAACGGTCGCGAAGCTAGAAATGATCAAGAAGTGATCCTGAAACTACTTACGTTCATGCATAACTCAAACCGTGTTCACTTCCCGGACTCCCCCGAAAAGAGACCGTCACGGCTACACACACGGTTGATGTATTTTAATTAAGTCAAGTGTCAAGTTCTCTACAACCGGACATTAACAAATTCCCATCTGCCTCATAACCGCGGGCATGGCTTTCGAAAGATAACACCCTGCAGGGGTGTCCCAACTTACCCCATCATAAGCTCTCACGGTCAACGAAGGATAAACCTTCTCCCAGGAAGACCCGATCAGTCTCGGAATCCCGGTTTACAAGACATTTCGACAATGGTAGAACAAGACCAGCAAAGCCGCCCGATGTGCCGACAAATCCCGATAGGAGCTGCACATATCTCGTTCTCAGGGCACACCGGATAAGTCAAGCTACGAGTAAAACCAGGCCTCTAGTTTCCCCGAGGTGGCCCTGCAGGCTGCTCGGTTCGGACCAACACTCGAAGGAGCACTGGCCCGGGGGGGGGGGGGGTTAAATAAAGATGACCCTCGGGCTCGCGAAAACCCAACGGAAAAAGGCTTAGGTAGGCAAATGTAAAACCAAGGTTGGGCCTTGCTGGAGGAGTTTTATTCAAGGCGAACTGTCAAGGGGGTCACATAAATCACCCAACCGCGTAAGGAACGCATACTCAAGGAACATAATACCGGTATGACGGAAACTAGGACGGCAAGAGTGGAACAAAACACCAGGCATAAGGCCGAGCCTTCCACCCTTTACCAAATATATAGATGCATTAATTAAACAAGAGATATTGTGACATCCCAAAATATCCACGTTCCATCATGGAACCAACTTCAACTTCACCTGCAACTAGCAACGCTATAAGAAGGGCTGAGCAAAAGCGGTAACTTAGCCAAACAACGGTTTGCTAGGAAAAGATGGTTAGAGGCTTGACATGGCAATATGGGAGGAATGATATAGCAAGTGGTAGGTAGCGCAGCCTGGCAATAGAACGAACAACTAGCAAAGCAAAGATAGAAGTGATTTCGAGGGTATGGTCATCGTGGCTGCAAGGTTCTCAGAGTTGTCGAAAGCTTGATCCTCGTAAGCGTACTCAACAGGTTCCTCGTTCATGAACTCGTCTCCCGGCTCTACCCACAGCAAGAACACAAGCAATGGAACCACAATCAATCACGGGAAAACGCACAAGCAACATGATGCAATACATGCATGATATGCGGGATATGATATGCGATGCGTATGCGTGCTCCGGAAGAAAAAGGATGAACAAGGCAGTAACTTGGCAAACCAAGTATGCCACTGGAAAGATGAGACGATCAAAATCGATATAAAGATCACCGGAAACGGATGCACGGTTTGCAAATGGCAAGCAAAACAAGAATGACACGATTCTGCGATTAACAGCATGATAGCACATAGAATACATCAAGTAACTATGCTACAGCACCCCAACATAGCAACAAAGCATATGGCAGTAATCTACAGGAGATGCTTGACAAAAGATGAACACTGAGCTACGGCTAGATCACAACATAACCGGTTCAAACAAGCATGGCAAAAGTGCAAAAGATATCAGGTTAGTAGACTTAGAGAAAATACTGGACATGGCTGAAACAGCATCAGGTAGCAATGTTCAGAGCAAGCAATCCACATGCTACAGGAACTTAACATAAGAAAACAAGGCATTGCATGAATCTACTAAATGCATAGAACAAAAGTCTTTACTGGCCATGAGCCAAAAAGGCACAGAAGATATGATGGCACCCATGTAAACATAGCAAGTTTCGTTAACAGGTTTCAGACTTGGCAGAAAACAGAGCATGGCATTAATAGAATTATGAAGGCATCTTTGTGAGCTCGATTCACTCATCACAAAGCAATGCATGACAAAACAAGCATACCTACAGAAAGATGGCATGTTTATGAAGCTAACCATGGCAAGCGCAAGTTCATAGCATGTATGGATCAACTACAACAACCTTGGCAAAATTGGATATCATGTTAACATTCTGCCAGGAACATTTTATAGCAAAAGTAGAGCAATATTAAGACATGCTAGGTCACTCCATAATTGCAAACAGGGGCATGGATGGATATAGCACAACTATATCTACAAAACATCTTTACTGAACATACTCAAAAGAAGCATGGATCTCACTGTAGACACATGGATACATGGCAACAAAATAACAGCAGATAAAGGACTTAGCAAAATCCTAAGTCCCTAAAAACAGAAACAGTTTGCATGCTTGTGCTAGTCACCACATAGATCACAAAAATACATGGCATACACCTCTGTAAAGATGGCATGGCATAGATCAAAACACCTGTAGAGCTCATGCCCCGAAGATGCACACATCAAATGCAACAAAAATAACAAAACATCAAGTTCTGATAATTAACAGCAGTAAACATCATATAGCACTCTTGCACCAGAGATTTGGGCATGAAGATGGACTCAACCGAGCATGGCCCAATGGAACAAAATGAATAGCATCTCGGGGCGAACATTTCGATATATCATGCATGCAAAACGGAGTAGTATGCAATGAGATATGCTGCAATGAACATGAGCACATAATGAGAAATATTCGGGACTTTGGAGGATTTCGGGGGTCAACCTAATCCCAGATCTGGATCGGGAGCTGGCACGGAAGTCGAGGCAGCAGCGCGAGCTCGCCGGAGATCGAGGACTGGGACGCCGAAGGAGACGGGGCCGGAGCGGCGGGGCGCGGCGCCGGCGGGAGGTCGGAGGAGGCGGCGGTCGCGGGCTTCGGCGGAGGAGCTCGGGCGCGGCGAACGGCGGGCGGCGGCGCGGGCTGGTGGACGGCGGCGGATGCAAGGCAGCAGGGAGCCGCGGCGGAGACGGATGGCGGCGAGCGGCGGCGGAGATCCGGGGCGCGGGGGAGCCGCGGGAGGCGCTGGCGGCCGCGGGTGCGGGGCCGTGGGGGCCGGTGGACGCGCCCGGCGGGCCGGCGGCGGAGGAACAGCACGGTGCTGACGTGGCGGCATCTCACTGGAGCGGGGCGGCAGCGGGTTTCGTCCGGCGGCACGTGGACATGTCCGCCGGGCGAGAGGGAGGAGAAGGCTAGGGTTTGGACGCAAATTTCGGAGGGGGAGGTGCTTATATAGGCATAGGAAGCTAGGAGAGTCCAAATGAGGCACGGTTTTCGCCCACACGATCGTGATCGAACGACCGAGAGCATGGAGGGGACTTAGAGGGGTTATTGGACTGTTTGGAGGGGTTTTTGCTGCAACACACAAAAGGACTTTGCGATTACCTGGTTAACCGTTGGAGTATCAAACGACCTCCAAATGGAACGAAACTTGACAGGTGGTCTACCAGTGGTGTACCAAGGCCACTTGGCAAGACTCGGTCCATTCCGAGAAAGTTTAACACCTGCTCACGAAAAGAGACAAGAGGGGGTGCGCCGGTGCATGTGGGAGTGCCGGATTGCAAAACGGACAACGGGGAAAATGCTCGGATGCATGAGACGAACACGTATGCAAATGAGATGCACATGATGACATGATATGAGATGCATGACATGAACAAAATGCAAAACGAAAGACAAAACCCAACCACGGAGGGAATATCATAACACATGGCCGAAAATGGCAAGAGTTGGAGTTACAAATATGGAAAGTTACATCCGGGGTGTTACAAGATGGCCACCAATTTATCTTTAGCTTGTTCGTCCATCCGAATGAGTTTCTTCTCGCGTTCAGTGTGGACCTGGGGCACTTCAACCATGAATCCAGTCTGCACCACGTTCCACATAACATCATCAATAGCTTGAAGACGGATCTTCATCTTCTCTTTCCAGAAGGATAGTCTGTCCCATCGAAGATAGGAATCTTGAGGTGTGACTTGTAGCTCACTAAAGACATACTTAAACTCCAAGGTGGTTAGACCAAAATGAGCAAAGCCAAGGAGTACCTTGCTCTGATACCAATTGTAGGAATGAAGTATGTCTACCATATGGGGGCGAATGGGAGTTTCAAAATTTCTTCGGAAATATCAAAACTCTCAGAACCCAGCAGTGGAGCGAATGAAAATAGTCTAGAGCGAGCGAATACAAACTAATGAATGGAAACTAAAAGCATGCATCGAGACAATTCACATGATTGAAACAGTTCGAATGTAAAGAGGAGAAGCAGAGGTAACCAGTGATGCTCAATGGAGACAAGGAATTTGGTAGACCAGTTCGCCCTTCTACACAAGGACTACGTCTAGTTGGAGGGGTTGTGATTTAACACAGAAGATAAACTCTCTTCGCCCTATTCTCCTCAACAATTGGTTCATCAACCAATGTTGATCACTTGTGATAGATACTTGAGGCGATCTCTGAAACTTTATAGACTTCTTCTTCGAGAACCACAATTACTCTTGGTCTCTGAAGAAATTGACACCTAATCGTCTAGAGAGTTTGCAGCTCTCAAGAGTGATAGGCGGAGCGTACTGGACTTAGATTCGAATGATGTTGAACCACTATCTAATTTTTTGGCTCTAGGGGTTTTCTCTCGGTAGATTTTAAACTCAAATCACTCTAGAGAGTGGATTGCTCAACAATCTTCTCACAATCAAATGGAGCAGCCACCGGACAACGCCGATGCGGGGTGGCTATTTATAGCCGGAACCTTCCCTGGTGCGAAATGACTATTTTGGACACGCGGTCCAACCAATGGCCAACCAACACGTTCACAACGGTTGGATTTCAAGAGCAATGGTAACATACTTGAGGACCAAGTAATGCTAACTCCTTGGTCAGAGACAAATCTCTCGCAGCGAAGAAGATCATAGTCTCTTGCTGGCAAGTATTTGCTCAGAACACAAAGAGATTTCTCTCACAACTTTCACAGCATTTGGGTTTAGCATCAGAGAATCAAAGCTTCGAACGCTACACCCCTCTTAGTAGTACAGTGGTCCTGTGACTCAATAAAGAGAACAGAAACAAAGAAATAAATGCTACGTCTTCACTTTATCTTCAATCTTCTCGGTCATAGTCACTTTCTTCGGACGAGCACCGAGCCAGTTGCTTCGCATCAGCAATTTTTTAAGGGTCACTCTTGTTATCATAATCTTCGGTGATAACGTTCACTTCCACGCAAGGGATTATCTTCAGAGTTTGAATCAAACTCCTCTTGACTCTAGGGACCTATTACTCTGTGTGCACTAGCAAACACATAAGTCTCATACTGTTTATGTCAACAAACTCCAAAACATAAGGAGGCAAATTATTGCACCAAACACAAGAGCCATCAACCGCTGGTAGAGATCTTGGGGATCTTCACCTTCATTCATGACAAAATCATCGGTCACATCCAGTATGACCTCAAAGTTGGAGCATTGAATGCTCGAGCTTCGCTTGTACAAAGAGTTGGTTTGCTCCCATGCATCTTTGGCAAGAGTGAATGGTCGCAAGTGTGGGAGCTCTTAGGGGGGCATGAATGCTTGGAGAATGAACAAAGCGGATGTGTTGACTTGGTTGTCCACTTATTCTCTTGGTGTCAAGTTTCTTGGATCATATAGATGATAGCCTTATTCAATGATCCTCCAAAGTTGAGTAGAGGAGTTGTTCAAATGAGACTTAATTTGAAAACCCCAATTAGTGAAGTTAGTCAAATAAAGTCTAGGAGGAGGGCCATGATTGTATATATGCAGCGAGGGAAGCGGAAAACAATAGGCCGGAGGAGGGCGACCTTGGCACGGATGCCCGACCCATTTTTCCCTAGGGAGATTGGACCCCAAGCCCCTAGTTGCATCATTGGCGGAGTCGGCATCCACGCCCGAGGAGGAAGCATCCACTACCTTTTTGGGAATGGTCACGACTGTGGGTAAGACCGATAGGAATTTTGACAACAGACCTTTCACCTGACTTAGAATTGATGTTTTAGGTGAGTCCATGGACCCATTCAAAACATCTCTAGTAATTATCGTGTTGTGCGGGATGGGAACAACAACTTGTTGAGGTGGAAGTTGTTGAAGGATAACTAGGTTACCATCAACCACACCATCATCATCATCCATACTCTTTAGGTGGTGAAGCCCTAAATAAAGAGATGAGGCTCTGATACCAATTGAAAGGATCGGTATAGTCGACTAGAGGGGGTTGATAAGGCGACTAACGGAATTTTAATCTCTTTCACAAATTTATGGCTCGACAATAAATTAGGTTTTCTAGAGATGCAACTATGTGGACAACCTATATGACGAGCAATACAGGTAACAAGTCAAGCAAGAGTAAACACAAGATATAAACTTGCACAAAGTAAAGGACCGAAATAACCGCAAATGGAGTCGATGAAGACGAGGATGTGTTTCTGAAGTTCCCTCCTTTGGGGAAGGTACATATCCGTTGGAGGGGTGTGGAGGCACGATGCATTCCAAGTGTCCCAGGTACTCACCCTATTCTCTCACACTCTCGCACACAATGCAACACTACTGCAGGATGCTGCTAACACGACACGACAATCAGAGACCCTTCGACGTAACTGTGTGCGATGCATTAATCGCAGATGATGATGGAATAAAACCGTCAAAAAAGATACAAAATGTTTGCGATGGCGTAGCCAACAATCACGTTTCAGATTTTAGTTGCGTGTGTGATGCATGTCATACAGTTCACTCGAATGAACTGTTTAGGATGAGCTTAACAACAGAAATGGGCAACTAGATGAAGGTGTGTGCTATATACGACATACAGTTCACCCTGATGAACTGTTTGTGATGAGCAAAGACAACAGAAACGGTCAGCCAGATCAAGGTGTGTGTGATATACGACATACAGTTCACTCGGATGAACTGTTTTCAATTAGGCAACACAACAGAAATGGTCAGCCAAATCAAGGTGTGTGCGATAGAAGGCATACGGTTCATTCTGATGAATTGTTTACATTTAGCCAAGAGAACATAAATGATTCAACTTAACAAGGTGTGTGTAATACGCGGCAAACAGGTCCGTAATCAGAAATGTGTGCGAAGACCGATAATAACACAGACGAGTGCTACTAATAAGCCGTGTGTGTTGTGGGCAAACGCTTGCTGGTATACAATTGTCAGTGATTGATGACATCATCACCGACGGGTTCCCTAGTATGGTCCATGTGGATGTCATTGCACACAGAACAACAACATATGTACTTATAACTTATAAGGACTTGATTCCATAAACAAATTGAACATCCAATTACATAGGTGGCTAGTATACACATGACCTTTGCACACACTAAAGTATGTTCCAAAATGCCTAGAAAACTCAAATAATGTGTAAAAGGCAAATGTAACCCTGAATAATTTCATATTCTCTGTAAAATAAATCGAGGCGGGAAGAGACAACATATGTCATTTCACATACATTGGTGACAAGTTCCCTCTCGGAACCATGAGGCTTTTTGAGAGAAGCTCCGTTTGTAAGAAGTTTATACCAAAACTTGTCCCAAATTGGACTAATTTTTTGCCACATCATAGTACCATGCCAAGTTTCACGATTTTTAGGCGAGTTTTGGATTTACAATAATTTTAAAACCAGGTTTCTCAATGTTTACTGTCAAGTCGACACCGCCTTGGATAGGCTTTTTCCTCGTGGGTCCCAAATGTCAGAATCCAAATATGTCACTACCATGCAGCTTTTCTTATTAAGAATTATAGCCCATTTTGTGTGCTAGCTGAAAATAAGTTTGTGGGCGTTGCGGGGGCTAAGAACTTGCGGGTTCTGTAATCAAGAAAGATCTCAAGGATCCGACGAGAGTGATGTTCTTTCCCTATGTTGAGATTGCTCATAATATTTATGTCTTAATTAAAGAAATGGCAAGCCATTAGCCCAGTGTGAAAGAAAAATATGGGTCAAAGCCGAGTTGAAAAGGGTAACAATATCTAACTCCAGCTTACAAACGTTCCAAAAGCACGAGGATTAATTGTTCATCAGGTTTAGACAAAACCTAGATTAAACAGGGCAATAACATCTAATTATACCAAAGTTTTGGGCAGCCACAATCAAATGGATCGGTCTGATCCATAAAATCAAGACCCCTGGCCAGAAATTCTACAAGTACATGAGGACAAGTTGTTGCACATAGAAGTCGAGCATGTTCAGAAGCCCTTTTGTCCACCTGAAACTTCTTTTTATGCTGTTAAACACTTGCAGTCGTGAGAAATTTTTCATTACGAAACTTAATCCTCACGAACAATAGTTCCCTCGCATTCAACATGAAGAATGTGACAAAGCTAGTGTTTGAAGGGTTGGATGCATATCCTTCCAGCGTTACTGTCGTCAAATGAATGTCATGAGATCTGAAAATCCTGGTGCTTCTTGAACCATTGATTGGTTATACCTTTTTCTCCTTGTGTTAGTGCCTAAATAGAGATGAAGATAGAAAACAGTTAATTTCTCAAAAAGAGTATGTTGAAAGAGCGATATCTGAACAACTAATTATAGTACATTATATATGGGCTTTCAATGTGCGTGAAATCATCACCTTTATATACAAATTCTCCAGACATGGAAAGCATTGCAGCAAGCCAATAATCGTGTTCAGATCAAAACACCACATACTGATATGTAAGGTCTTGATAGAATCCACCACCATTGATAGGATGGACAAGCTCTTCATTGAGCATAGAACATAATATTAGTACCAAAAGTGTACTCCAAGATGATACTTAACTTATGCGCACAAATGAAAAATGCAGACTACACCAGTGTACGTGAATAAGATACAGTACCTCAATAGGTGTGAAGCCAAACACCATCTTGAACCATCTAAAAGGATAACGAATTGCACCCAAGGTCTCTAGTTTAGGCGCAGAGACCACATTTATTTGCGAAGGTACTATACAAGAATCAAGGAGCAACCTTTGAAGTGACGGGGCATCTTTGATGATTAAATCATGTCCGAGAAAACAAATTCCCATGCTTACAAGGTGAGGAGACTTTATTTTGAGACAACGGATACGAATTTCTATTCCAAAAGCAAGCATCAAGTGCTCCAGGGTAGGGCAACTGGAGTGGATGATGTTGTGCAGTGCGGCCTCCGATACATCAACCAACACAAGCACAAGTTTTTTAGCAGTGGGAGTCGAATCATTTGTACCAGATCGTCTGCTAGATGGCACTGGGCGAAGGTGGTGGTGTGGAGAGAGGAGGAAAACCACGAGATGGACATCGTGTTGGGGAACGTAGCAATTTCAAATAAATTCCTACGCACACACAGGATGATGGTGATGCATAGCAACGAGAGGGGAGAGTGTGTCCACGTACCCTCGTAGACTAAAAGCGAAAGCGTTATGACAACGCGGTTGATGTAGTCGTACGTCTTCACGATCCGACCGATCCAAGTACCGAAAGCACGGCACCTCCGAGTTCAGCACACGTTCAGCTCGATGACGTCCCGCGAGCTCCGATCCAGCAGAGCTTCGCCAGAGAGTTCCGTCAGCATGACGGCGTGGTGACAGTGATGATGATGCTACTGACGCAGGGCTTCGCCTAAGCACCACTACGATATGACCGAGGTGGAGTATGGTGGAGGGGGGCACCGCACACGGCTAAGAGAGATCAACTGATCAACTTAGTGTGTTCTAGGGTGCCCCCTACCCCCGTATATAAAGGAGCAAGGGGGAGGCCGGCCGGCCCTTGCAGGGCGTGCCAGGAGGAGGAGTCCTCCTCCTAGTAGGAATAGGACTCCCCTTTCCTACTCCTACTGGGAGGAGGAAAGGAAGGAGGAGAAGGAGAAGGAAGGAGAGGGAGGAAAAGGAGGAAAGTGGGGGCCGCCCCCCTAGTCCAATTCGGTTTGGGCTAGGCCGCGCGCCCTGCCTCCTCTCTTCCACCACTTGGCCCATGAGGCCCATTACTTCTTCCTCGTATTCCCGTAACTCCCTGGTACCCCCGAAAATACCCGAATCACTCGGAACCTTTCCAATGTCCGAATATAGTCGTCCAATATATCGATCTTTACGTCTCGACCATTTCGAGACTCCTCGTCATGTCCCCGATCTCATCCGGGACTCCGAACTACCTTTGATACATCAAAACACATAAACTCATAATACAAATCGTCACCGAACGTTAAGCGTGCAGACCCTACGAGATCGAGAACTATGTAGACATGACCGAGACACGTCTCCGGTCAATAACCAATAGCGGAACCTGGATGCTCATATTGGCTCCCACATATTCTACGAAGATCTTTATCGGTCAAACCGCATAACAACATGCGTTGTTCCCTTTGTCATCGGTATGTTACTTGCCCGAGATTCGATCGTCGGTATCTCAATACCTAGTTCAATCTCGTTACCGGCAAGTCTCTTTACTCGTTCCGTAATGCATCATCCCGCAACGAACTCATTAGTCACATTGCTTGCAAGGCTTATAGTGATGTGCATTACCGAGAGGGCCCAGAGATACCTCTCCGATATATGGAGAGAAAAATCCTAATCTCGATCTATGCCAACTCAACAAGTACCATCGGAGACACCTGTAGGGCACCTTTATGATCACTCAGTTACATTATGAAGTTTGGTAGCACACAAAGTGTTCCTCCGGTATTCGGGAGTTGCATAATATCATAGTCATAGGAACATGTATAAGTCATGAAGAAAGCAATAGCAATAAACTAAAACGATCAAGTGCTAAGCTAACGGAATGGGTCAAGTCAATCACATCATTCTCATAATGATGTGATCCCGTTTATCAAGTGTCAACTCATGTCTATGGTTAGGAAACTTAACCATCTTTGATCAACGAGCTAGTCAAGTAGAGGCATACTAGTGACACTCTGTTTGTCTATGTGTTCACACATGTATTATGTTTCCGGTTAATACAATTCTAGCATGAGTAATAAACATTTATCATGAAATAAGGAAATAAATAATAACTTTATTATTGCCTCTAGGGCATATTTCCTTCAGTATCCCACTTGCACTAGAGTCAATAATCTAGTTCACATCGCCATGTGATTTAACATCAATAGTTCACATCTTTATGTGGCTAACACCCATAGTTCACATCGACATGTGACCAACACCCAAAGGGTTTACTAGAGTCAGCAATCTAGTTCACATCGCGATGTGATTAACACCCAAAGAGTACTAAGGTGTGATCATGTTTTTCTTGTGAGATAATTCTAGTCAACAGGTCTGTCACATTCAGATCCGTAAGTATTTTGCAAATTTCTATGTCCACAATGCTCTGTACGGAGCTATTCTAGCTAATAGCTCCCACTTTCAATATGTATCTAGATCGAGACTTAGAGTCATCCAGATCGGTGTAAAAGCTTGCATCGACGTAACTCTTTACGATGAACCTTTTGTCACCTCCATAACCGAGAAATATATCCTTATTCCACTAAGGATAATTCTGACCGCTGTCTAGTGATATACTCCTAGATCACTATTGTACCCTCTTGCCAAACTCATGGTGAGGTACACAATAGGTCTGGTACACAACATAGCATACTTTATAGAACCTATGACTGAGGCATAGGGAATGACTTTCATTCTCTTTCTATCTTCTGCCATGGTCGGGCTTTGAGACTTACTCAATTTCACACCTTGTAACACAGGCAAGAACTCTTTCTTTGACTATTCCATTCTGAACTACTTCAAAATCTTGTCAAGGTATGTACTCATTGAAAAAACTTATCAAGCGTCTTGATCTATCTCTATAGATCTTGATGTTCAACATGTAAGCAGCTTCACCGAGGTCTTTCTTTGAAAAACTCCTTTCAAACACTCCTTTATGCTTTGCAGAATAATTCTACATTATTTCTGATCAACAATATGTCATTCACATATACTTATCAAAAATGTTGTAGTACTCCCACTCACTTTCTTGTAAATACAGGCTTCACCGCAAGTCTGTATAAAACTATATGCTTTGATCAACTTATCAAAGCATCTATTCCAACTCCGAGATGCTTGCACCAGTCCATAGATGGATCGCTGGAGCTTGCATATTTCGTTAGCACCTTTAGGATTGACACAACCTTCTGGTTGCATCATATACAACTCCTCTTTAATAAATCTATTAAGGAATGCAGTTTTGTTTATCCATTTGCCAGATTTCATAAAATGCGGCAATTGCTAACATGATCCGGACAGACTTAAGCCTAGATACGAGTGAGAAACTCTCATCGTAGTCAACACCTTGAACTTGTCGAAAACCTTTTGCGACAATTCTAGCTTTGTAGATAGTAACACTACTATTAGCGTCCGTCTTCCTCTTGAAGATCCATTTAATCTCAATGGCTCGCCGATCATCGGGCAAGTCAATCAAAGTCCATACTTTGTTCTCATACATGGATCCCATCTCAGATTTCATGGCCTCAAGCCATTCCACGGAATCTGGGCTCATCATCGCTTCCTCATAGTTTGTAGGTTCGTCATGGTCAAGTAACATGACCTCCAGAACAGGATTACCGTACCACTCTGGTGCGGACCGTACTCTGGTTGACCTATGAGGTTCGGTAGTAACTTGATCTGAAGTTTCATGATCATCATCATTAATCTTCCTCACTAATTGGTGTAGGCATCACTGGAACTGATTTCTGTGATGAACTATTTTCCAATTCGGGAGAAGGTACAATTACCTCATCAAGTTCTACTTTCCTCCCACTCACTTCTTTCGAGAGAAACTCCTTCTCTAGAAAGGATCCATTCTTAGCAACAAATGTATTTCCTTCGGATCTGTGATAGAAGGTGTACCCAACTGTCTCCTTTGGGTATCCTATGAAGACACAATTCTCCGATTTGGGTTAGAGCTTATCAGGATGAAAACTTTTTCACATAAGCATTGCAACCCTTAACTTTAAGAAACGACAACTTAGGTTTCTTGCTAAACCATAGTTCATACGGTGTCGTCTCAACGGATTTAGATGGTGCCCTTTTTAACGTGAATGCAGTTGTCTCTAATGCATAACCCCAAAACGACAGTGGTAAATCGGTAAGAAACATCATAGATTGCACTATATCCAATAAAGTACGGTTATGACGTTCGGACATACCATTACGCTGTGGTGTTCCAGGTGGCGTGAGTTGCGAAACTATTCCGCATTGTTTCAAATGAAGACCAAACTCATAACTCAAATATTCTCCTCCACAATCAGATCGTAGAAACTTTTATTTTCTTGTTACGATGATTTTCCACTTCACTCTGAATTTATATGAACTTTTCAAATGTTTCAGACTTATGTTTCATCAAGTAGATATACCCATATCTGCTCAAATCATCTGTGAAGGTCAGAAAATAACAATACCCGCCGCGAGCCTCAGTATTCATCGGACCACACACATCAGTATGTATGATTTCCAACAAATTTGTTGCTCGCTCCGTTGTTCCGGAGAACGGTGTTTTAGTCATCTTGCCCAAGAGGCATGGTTCGCAAGCATCAAGTGATTCCAAAAGCCCATCAGCATGGAGTTTCTTCATGCGCTTTACACCAATATGACCTAAACGGCAGTGCCACAAATAAGTTGCACTATCATTATTAACTATGCATTTTTGGCTTCAATATTATGAATATGTGTATCACTACGATCGAGATCCAACAAACCATTTTCATTGGGTGTATGACCATATAAGGTTTTATTCATGTAAATAGAACAACAATTATTCTCTAACTTAAATGAATAACCGTATTGCAATAAACATGATCAAATCATATTCATGTTCAACGCAAACACCAAATAACACTTATTTAGGTTCAACACTAATCCCGAAAGTATAGGGAGTGTGCGATGATGATCATATCAATCTTGGAACTACTTCCAACACACATTGTCACTTCACCCTTAACTAGTCTCTGTTCATTCTGCAACTCCCGTTTCGAGTTACTAATCTTAGCAACTGAACTAGTATCAAATACTGAGGGGTTGCTATAAACACTAGTAAAGTACACATCAATAACATGTATATCAAATATACCTTTGTCACTTGGCCGTCCTTCTTATCCGCCAAATACTTGGGGCAGTTCCACTTCCAGTGACCAGTCCCTTTGCAGTAGAACCACTCAGTCTCAGGCTTAGGTCCAGACTTGGGTTTATTCACTTGAGCAGCAACTTGCTTTCCGTTCTTCTTGAAGTTCCCCTTCTTCCCTTTGCCCTTTTCTTGAAACTAGTGGTCTTGTCAACCATCAACACTTGATGCTTTTCTTGATTTCTACCTTCGTCGATTTCAGCATCACGAAGAGCTTGGGAATCGTTTCCGTTATCCCTTGCATATTATAGTTCATCACGAAGTTCTAGTAACTTGGTGATAGTGACTAGAGAACTCTGTCAATCACTATCTTATCTGGAAGATTAACTCCCACTTGATTCAAGTGATTGTAGTACTCAGACATTCTGAGCACATGCTCACTAGCTGAGCTATTCTCCTCCATCTTGTAGGCACAGTAATTGTCAAAGGTCTCATACCTTTCGACATGGGCATGAGTCTGAAATACTAATTTCAACTCTTGGAACATCTCATATGCTCCGTGGCAATTTAAAAAGCGTCTTTGAAGCCCCGATTCTAAGCCGTAAAGTATGGTGCACTAAACTGTCAAGTATTCATCATATTGAGCTTGCCAAACGTTCATAACGTCTGCATTTGCTCCTGCAATCGATCTGTCACCTAGCGGTGCATCAAGGACATAATTCTTCTGTGCAGCAGTGAGGATAATCCTTAGATCACGGATCCAATCCGCATCATTGCTACTAACATCTTTCAACTTTATTTTTCTCTAGGAACATATCAAAAATAAAACAGGGGAGCTAAACGCGAGCTATTGATCTACAACATAGATATGCTAATACTACGAGGACTAAGTTCATGATAAATTAAAGTTCAATTAATCAAATTACTTAAGAACTCCCACTTAGATAGGCATACCTCTAATCATCTGAGTGATCACGTGATCCAAATCAACTAAACCATGTCCGATCATCACGTGAGATGGAGTAGTTTTCAATGGTGAACATCACTATGTTGATCATATCTACTATATGATTCACCCTCGACCTTTCGGTCTCAGTGTTCCGAGGCCATATCTGCATATGCTAGGCTCGTCAAGTTTAAACCGAGTATTCTGCGTGTGCAAAACTGGCTTGCACCCGTTGTAGATGAACGTAGAGCTTATCACACCCAATCATCACGTGGTGTCTCGGCACGACGAACTTTGGCAACGGTGCATACTCAGGGAGAACACTTTTATCTTGAAATTTAGTGAGAGATCATCTTATAATGCTACCGTTAATCAAAGCAAAATAAGATGCATAAAGGATAAACATCACATGCAATCAATATAAGTGATATGATATGGCCATCATCATCTTGTGCTTGTGATCTCCATCTCCGAAGCACCGTCATGATCACCATCGTCACCGGCGTGACACCTTGATCTCCATCGTAGCATCGTTGTCGTCTCGCCAACTATTGCTTTTACGACTATCGCTACCGCTTACTGATAAAGTAAAGCAATTACAGGGCGATTGCATTGCATACAATAAAGCGACAACCATATGGCTCCTGCCAGTTGCCGATAACTCCGTTACAAAACATGATCATCTCATACAATAAAATATAGCATCATGTCTTGACCATATCACATCACAACATGACATGCAAAAATAAGTTAGACGTCCTCTACTTTGTTGTTGCAAGTTTTACGTGGCTGCTACGGGCTGAGCAAGAACCGTTCTTACCTACGCATCAAAACCACAATGATATTTCGTCAAGTTAGTGTTGTTTTAACCTTCAAAAGGACCGGGCGTACCACACTCGGTTCAACTAAAGTTGGAGAAACTAACACCCGCCAGCAACCTGTGTGCAAAGCACGTCGGTAGAACCAGTCCCGCGTAAGCGTACGCGTAATGTCGGTCCGGGCCGCTTCATCCAACAATACCACTGAACCAAAGTATGACATGCTGGTAAGCAGTATGACTTGTATCGCCCACAACTCACTTGTGTTCTACTCGTGCATATAACATCTATGCATAAACCTGGCTCGGATGCCACTGTTGGGGAACGTAGCAATTTCAAAAAAATTCCTACGCACACACAGGATCGTGGTGATGCATAGCAAAGAGAGGGGAGAGTGTGTCCACGTACCCTCGTAGACCGAAAGCGGAAGCGTTATGACAACACGGTTGATGTAGTCGTACGTCTTCACGATCCGGCCGATCCAAGTACCGAAAGCACGGCACCTCCGAGTTCAGCACACGTTCAGCTCGATGACGTCCCGCGAGCTCCGATCCAGCAGAGCTTCGCCGGAGAGTTCCGTCAGCACGACGGCGTGGTGACGGTGATGATGATGCTACCGACGCAGGGCTTCGCCTAAGCACCACTACGATATGACCGAGGTGGATTATGGTGGAGGGGGGCACCGCACACGGCTAAGAGAGATCAACTGATCAACTTGTGTGTTCTAGGGTGCCCCTGCCCCCGTATATAAAGGATCAAGGGGGAGGCCGGCCGGCCCTTGCAGGGCGCGCCAGGAGGAGGAGTCCTCCTCCTAGTAGGAATAGGACTCCCCTTTCCTACTCCTACTAGGAGGAGGAAAGGAAGGAGGAGAAGGAGAAGGAAGGAGAGGGAGGAAAAGGAGAAAAGGGGGACGCCCCCCTAGGCCAATTTGGTTTGGGCTAGGGGGGCCGCGCGCCATGATCCTCTCTTCCACCACTTGGCCCATGAGGCCCATTACTTCTTCCTCGTATTCCCGTAACTCCCCGGTTCCCCAGAAAATACCCGAATCACTCGGAACCTTTTCGATGTCCGAATATAGTCGTCCAATATATCGATCTTTACGTCTCGACCATTTCGAGACTCCTCGTCATGTCCCCGATCTCATCCGGGACTCCGAACTACCTTCGGTACATCAAAACACATAAACTCATAATACAAATCGTCGCCGAACGTTAAGCGTGTGGACCCTACGGGATCGAGAACTATGTAGACATGACCGAGACACGTCTCCGGTCAATAACCAATAGCGGAACCTGGATGCTCATATTGGCTCCCACATATTCTACGAAGATCTTTATCGGTCAAACCGCATAACAACATGCGTTGTTCCCTTTGTCATCGGTATGTTACTTGCCCGAGATTCGATCGTCGGTATCTCAATACCTAGTTCAATCTCGTTACCGGCAAGTCTCTTTACTCGTTTCGTAATGCATCATCCCACAACTAACTCATTTGTCATATTGATTGCAAAGCTTATAGTGATGTGCATTACCGAGAGGGCCCAGAGATACATCTCCGATATACGGAGCGACAAATCCTAATCTCGATCTATGCCAACTCAACAAGTACCATTGGAGACACCTGTAGACCACCTTTATGATCACCCAGTTACGTTGTGATGTTTGGTAGCAAACAAGGTGTTCCTCCGGTATTCGGGAGTTGCATAATCTCATAGTCATAGGAACATGTATAAGTCATGAAGAAAGCAATAGCAATAAACTAAAACGATCAAGTGCTAAGCTAACGGAATGGGTCAAGTCAATCACATCATTCTCATAATGATGTGATCCCGTTTATAAAGTGACAACTCATGTCTATGGTTAGGAAACTAAACCATCTTTGATCAAGGAGCTATTCAAGTAGAGGCATACTAGTGACACTCTGTTTGTCTATGTATTCACACATGTATTGTGTTTCCGGTTAATACAATTCTAGCATGAATAATAAACATTTATCATGAAATAAGGAAATAAATAATAACTTTATTATTGCCTCTAGGGCATATTTCCTTCACATCGGTGGTGAGGGCACAGATACATCGGTTCGTGGTATGTTACATACATAGTCATGGTAGAACTCAAGCTACTCGAGTTTTTTGAATTGACGGGATGTCAGCCAGGCGCCCACCGTGCAGGGTATGTCCAGCACGTAGCATGCCGGGATGGGAATGCGTTGAACGGGGCCCTGGTGGGAGGAGATCATGGCTCCGGGGAGTTCAGAATCATCATCGACAGATAGCTAACGACAATCGAGATTAAGAGGCGCAGCGCGCCACTGAGTGTGCTACCGAGACGGGAGGACTTGTGTGTGGCAGCCATCCTTGGTGGGGATAAGGGAGATGATCTCATGAAGGATGGCAGGAGATCACCGATGTGGTCCGCCGGAGATTCTACGGGTTCTTCAGATCCAGGGGGCCCTGGCCGCTTCTGGTCGCACTACCGTGTGCAAGATCTACAACTGACAGCGCCGCTGGCCGGAGCCTCATCTATGTACATACCAATCTGAAATAAAAATGGCAGAAACATATATGTAGGACATTCAAAATCAATTCTCAAGATCTGGAAGAAAAAAAGGTACAAACATATATGTAGGACACTCAAAATCAATTCCCAAGATCTGGAAAAAAAGGCACAAACATATATGTAGGACATTCAAAATCAATTCTTAAGATCTGGCCATGAATTATTAGCACACACGCTAACCCTAGTCGGATTATTAGCAAATCATGTGTACTCTGATTTCATGGACTGAGAGAACATAACCATAGGATTTGTATTCGAAATAAAATAGAGGGGGTGGGGAGTAACCAGACAAAACACATGATATGTTTGCCACACAAATGGGTATAGATGACTAACCGGTTTTTCATCGAAGTCGCAGTCGTTGCCGGAATTGCTGTGGACCTCCGGCTCCGGCTGGGGGCGGGGGGCACGACGGCGCCGACGAAGTAAAGGTCATGTTGATGCGCCCGCGAGACCTCGTCGGTGGCGACGACAACCTCTGTGCCCAGCTTCACGCATTGCATGGGTGCTTCACTAGCCCCGGCGTCGCCTCTCCCTTCGATGGTGCGCTTCGGCGGCATCCTCATACACTCCAGACGGCGGTGACCACTCTGGACCAGGGGTGCGGCCGCCTATTATGGCCAGTGGCTCGGGCGCGCCATTAATATGGAGCAGTGGGAGCAAGGGGGGCGGCGGTCAAAGGCTGTCTTGCCTCCCGGATAGCCTGCGCGGCGGACTTCTGGCATGCCTACCATAATTTCACACAGCTACTCGCACACCTCCCGATGACACGGCGCAGCGAAAACGCCTCCCGCTAATTCACACGCCTGCACGCACGCCTCTCGATCTGTCTACACGGCGGACTACTGGCATGCGTCCCGTCAACTCACACCTGCTCGCACGGCAGACGGGGCATGTGGCGCCACGTATATTGTTTTTCTTTTTTGATGATTAGTTCTGCCGCTTTATTTCTTAACCGAAGCATGGCACGTATATATTGCTGGTGTAACGCACACGGTCCGAATATATAATCCGTATGTGATATTTGTTGCCAATTATTAACAATCTCCCGTTTGTAAGAAGATTATATCAAAACTTGTCTCAAATTTGACGAAAAATATAATATCACAGTCTACTGGTGTCCATATGACACCACGATAAGTTTCATGAATTTCAAGTAAGTTTTGGATTTACTAAAATTTGAAAATCAATATTCTCAATGTTTTGAAATCTCTTGCACGGGGAAACATGCACCCAGGGTGTAGCGACCAGACCTCAAACAGTCTAATCTCTGTGCATCAGTGTCATCCCTGGATCGGTAATGCTGACAGGCACAGTACTTGAAGGATTTATAACAGAGTAGCAATCACACACTCATTACATAGAATGTCTCAAAAGAGAACTTATTACAATAAATATGGCTTGAGGCCATCTAATACGATAACAGCGGAAGGCTTGGAGTATAAAGTGAGTCCATCAACTCCAACGGCATCACTGAGTGAAAGACCACGACCTAAGGCTCCTTACTCGTCGTCTGAAAAGTCTGCAACATGATACGTTGCAGCCCGAAAACGGGTCAGCACATGGAATATGCTGGCAATGTAACACAAGAGAGTAATGAACAGAATAAAGCTATCACTATATGCATATATGGCTGGTGGAGGCTATATGGTTAATATGTTTTGCGAAAAGCCAATTTTTTCCTACAACAAAGGAATAAATTTTTATTTAACTATCATGGTGGTTGTTAAACATTGAGGATGGTAAACCCCATCTCAATCCCAATTAAAAGGTAATTAATAACCCAATCAAAATTAATCTTGTCATAGAGTGATGAGATCCACATGATAATCCAAGAACCAGATACTCAAGATGTCCATAACCGGGGACACGGCTAATCATGATTAGTTTGTACACTCTGCAGAGGTTTGTGCACTTTTCCCCACAAGACTCGATCTCCTCCGTTGGATTTCTCGCACTACATGATGTTTGAGAAACGGATGACCGAGCCACGGTCATTCCGAAGAGGTCCCCTTAACCGATAGATAGGCTTGTACACCTACAATCCCCTACATCTGCTAGCCCATCATGGAAAAGTATCCCACAACTTAGTCAACTATGCCAGAGCCCATAATGGCATGTGGCTGCACACAGAAGTTTCTAGCATGAATAATCTTATGATCCCTTTGAGCCTGGGTGGCAGTCCATAGTAGAATCACAAGGTACCCCAGGATTTCCAAAAATACAGGCAATCACAGGAATTCCCCAGGTGCCTCAATCCACCCAGATGTGTATTAAAGTTGCCACCTTAAGTTAACCATTAATTAACAATACTCACATCTGTCATGAATACACTCAAACCCAATCCACGTCTACGAGCATAGCATAGTAGTATAAGAAACGTAGAAGTAACTCCCAAGGTTTGATAATAAACAGGTGAATAGGTACTACCTCATCTACTTCCCAAACCCACAATTTAAATCAGATCCTAACCATGCAATTGTTTGAGGCTTGATCTAATGCAATAAAACTGGGTAGTAAAGAGGTATGATCAAAGTGTTACTTGCCTTGCTGATGATCCGCAAAACCTAGAGACTCGTAGTAGCACGCTTCACACTCCGGGTACTCTATCGCAAACAAAAAAGCATACAATATGCAATCAAGCAAGGGCACGGCTAAAACTCAAATAAGAGATCTAACTAGAAAGTTCAACTTAAGAACTCTGGTTTGCAAAAAGAATCAAATCAAACGAAGCAACAAAACTCAAACGGCGAAAGAAACAAGCTTCATTTACTAATCTGGACTAAAGTCAAATTTTACAGTAGCAAAATCTTGTTCAAGTTGGTTAAACAGAAAGAGGGCTTCAAGACGACACTCTAAGCGCTTGAATCGCCTGATTCCGATAAACGAGCGAAAAGTTAAACTAAAACGAAACTCGGATCAGAAATCGCGATCGAAAATAATCGCGGAAAATCCGAGAAATGGAAAAACTGACGAACAGGCTAACGAACGAATGTTCGCTGTCTGCGGCTAAATGGTGAAAACCGTTCGTTAAAACGAACGTACGAACGGGCGTTCGCTAAATAACTAAACCGAACAAATAAAACCGAACCGATCTAATCTAAAAAAACGAATCTAGGTTTTCTAAAAAAAGGTTGACCAAAAAAATAAAACGGAGACGAACGGCGGCGGCGGCGGTCCGGCGAGGCGGGGCGGCTCCGGCGGCGGCGGGCTTCGGCGCGGGGCGGCGGCGGGCGACGGCGGCGGCTAGGGTTAGGGTTTGGGCGCGGGCGCGCGGCGGGCCGGCGGCTGGGCCTTGGGGCGGCTCGGGGCAGCGGCTTATAAAGCCCCCCCCCCCCCGGACGGAGTCCCGCTCGGGTACGGCCCGGAGTCGGTTTCTCTTTAAAAAAAATTCCAACGTGCAGAAAAAGAGAGAAAAGAAGTACTAAACGGACTCCAAAAATCCCGAAATAAAATTTCCCCGTCCTCTAAAAATAGGCCGGACAAGGTGAACATTTATTTGGGCCTAAAATACAATTTTGAAAAACGCATATTTTTCCTAATTCAAATAAAATAGCGATAAAACTCCGGATAAAAATCTTATTTGATTTTAATATTAAATCTCCAATATTTCTTTATTTTGAGGAAGTCATTTTATCCTCTCTCTTTTTATTTTTATAAAAGAAATATTCAAGAGAAAATAATTAAAATCAAACGATCCTCTTTTCAAATTCGAGAAAAACTCGAATATGAAAATAATGAAATCCCCAACTCTCTCCGCGGGTCCTTGAGTTGCGTAGAATTTCTAGGATCAAACAAAAATGCAAATAAAATATGATATGCAATGATGATCTAAGGTATAACATTCCAAATTGAAAATTTGGGATGTTACAAACCTACCCCCCTTAAGATGAATCTCGCCCTCGAGATTCGGGTTGGCCAGAAAATAGGTGAGAGTGATCCTTCCGTAGGTCTTCCTCTCGTTCCCAGGTGGCTTCATCTTCAGTATGGTGACTCCACTGAACTTTGCAGAACTTGATTACTTTGATGCGTGTGACACGGCTGGCAAACTCAAGAATCTTAACTGCCTTCTCCTCGTAGGTCAAATCGCTATCCAACTGTATCGCTTCCAGCGGCACTGTATCTCTCAGAGGAATATCAACCATCTCTACGTGGCACTTCTTCAACAGAGAAACGTGGAACACATCGTGAACTCCGGACAATCCTTCGAGTAATTCCAACTTGTAAGCAACTTCTCCCATACGTTCCAAAACTTCGTATGGTCCCACAAAACGTGGTGCTAACTTTCCCTTAACTCCAAAGCGCTTCACTCCTCGAAGTGGGGATACACGAAGATACACTTGATACGTCTCCAACGTATCTATAATTTATGAAGTATTCATGCTATTATATTATCCATCTTGAATGTTTTATGGGCTTTACTATGCACTTTTATATTATTTTTGGGACTAACCTATTGACCCAGAGCCCAGTGCCAGTTCCTGTTTTTTCCCTTGTTTCAGTGTTTCGAAGAAAAGAAATATCAAACGGAGTCGAAACGGAATGAAACCTTCTGGAGAAGTTATTTTTGGAAGGAAAGCAACCAGATAGACTTGGAGTGCACGTCAGGAAAGAAACGAGGGAGCCATGAGGTAGGGGCGCGCCCACCCCCTATGGCGCGCCCTCCACCCTCGTGGGCCCCTCGTGGCTCCCCTGGCGTACTTCTTCCTCCTATATATACCCATATACCCTAAAACGATCGGGGAACAGAATAGATCGGGAGTTCCGCTGCCGCAAGCCTCTGTAGCCACCAAAAACCAATCGAGACCCTGTTCCGGCACCCTGCCAGAGGGGGATCCCTCACGGGTGGCCATCTTCATCATCCCGACGCTCTCCATGACGAGGAGGGAGTAGTTCACCCTCGGGGCTGAGGGTATGTACCAGTAGCTATGTGTTTGATCTCTCTCTCTCTCGTGTTCTTGAGGTGGTATGATCTTGATGTATTGCGAGCTTTGCTATTATAGTTGGATCTTATGATGTTTCTCCCCCTCTACTCTCTTGTAATGGATTGAGTTTTCCCTTTGAAGTTATCTTATCAGATTGAGTCTTTAATGATTTCAGAACACTTGATGTATGTCTTGCCGTGCGTATCTGTGGTGACAATGGGATATCACGTGATCCACTTGATGTATGTTTTGGTGATCAACTTGCGGGTTCCGCCCATGAACCTATGCATAGGGGTTGGCACACGTTTTTGTCTTGATTCTCCGGTAGAAACTTTGGGGCAATCTTTGAAGTACTTTGTGTTGGTTGAATAGATGAATATGAGATTGTGTGATGCATATCGTATGATCATGCCCACAGATACTTGAGGTGACATTGGAGTATCTAGGTGACATTAGGGTTTTGGTTGATATGTGTCTTAAGGTGTTATTCTAGTATGAACTCTTGAATACATCGATCCGAAAGAATAACTTTGAGGTGGTTTCGTACCCTACCATAATCTCTTCGTTTGTTCTCCGCTATTAGTGACTTTGGAGTGACTCTTTGTTGCATGTTGAGGGATAGTTATATGATCCAGGTATGTTATTATTGTTGAGAGAACTTGCACTAGTGAAAGTATGAACCTTAGGACTTGTTTCCTAGCATTGCAATACCGTTTACGCTCACTTTTATCATTAGTTACCTTGCTGTTTTTATATTTTGAGATTACAAAAACCTATATCTACCATCCATATTGCACTTGTATCACCATCTCTTCGCCGAACTAGTGCACATATACAATTTACCATTGTATTGGGTGTGTTGGGGACACAAGAGACTCTTTGTTATTTGGTTGCAGGGTTGTTTGAGAGAGACCATCTCAAGCTACGCCTCCCACGGATTGATAAACCTTAGGTCATCCACTTGAGGGAAATTTGCTACTGTCCTAGAAACCTCTGCACTTGGAGGCCCAACAACGTCTACAAGAAGAAGGTTACGTAGTAGACATCAGGCAGTTTCTAGCGCCGTTGCCGGGGAGGTGAGTGCTTGAAGTTATATCTCTAGATCTTGCAATCGAATCTTTTAGTTTCTTGTTTTATCACTAGTTTAGTCTATAAAAGAAAACTACAAAAAAAATGGAATTGAGTCTACCTCATACGCTTCATCTTTTTAATATCTTTCGTGACTATGATGGGACGGAAAATTGTGCCAAAGTGTTAGAAGAAGAATGCATTAGAATGTTTGGCACTAAATATTTGAATGATGAGCATGCTTGCAATGTTGTTAGTATGAATTCCTTGAATATCCATGATGATAATGATATGCAAAGCCACAAGCTTGGGGGAGCTATGTTTGATGAAGATGATATGTTTAGTCCCCCAAGTTTTGATGAGCAAATTTATTATGATGAAAGCATGCCTCCTATCTATGATGATTATTGTGATGACACGTATGCCATAAAGAATAATGATAACCATGAAACTTGTCATCTTGATTTCAATTTTCATTCCCATGATAGTTATTTTCTTGAATTTGCTCCCACTATTCCGAATGAGAAGAATTTTGCTTATGTGGAGAATAATAAAATTTCTATGCTTGTAGATCATGAAAAGAATGCTTTAGGTGCTGGTTATATTGTTGAATTTATTCATGATGCTACTGAAAATTATTATGAGGGAGGAATATATGCTTGTAGGAATTGCAATAATATCAAGTTTCCGTTCTGTGTGCTTAAAGTTTTGAAGTTATGCTTGTTTTGCCTCCCTATGCTAGTTGATTATTGTTCCCATAAGTTGTTTGCTCACAAAATCCCTATGCATAGGAAGTGGGTTAGACTTAAATATGCTAGTCATATTCTTCATGATGCTCTCTTTATGTTTCAATTCTTATCTTTTATGCGAGCATCATTGAAATCATCATGCCTAGCTAGGGGCGTTAAACGATAGCGCTTGTTGGGAGGCAACCCAATTTTATTTTAGTTTCTTGATTTTTGGTTCTGTTTAGGAATAAATAATCCATCTAGCTTCTGTTTAGATGTGGTTTTGTGTTTTAATTAGTGTTTGTGCCAAGTAGAACCTTTGGGAAGACTTGGGTGAAGTCTTTATGATCATGCTGTAAAAAAACAGAAACTGTAGCGCTCACGAGATTAGCTTAAAATTTTTACTGGAGAGTTATATTTAGTTGATTCTTTTTGCAGATGATTACTAGACAAATTCCTCAGGTCCACCAATTTATTTTAGAATTTTTGGAGTTCCAGAAGTATACGTTTGATACAGATTAATACAGACTGTTCTGTTTTTAACAGATTCTGTTTTCATTGTGTTGCTTGCTTATTTTGATGACTCTATGGCTAGTAAAATAGTTTATAAATCATAGAGAAGTTGTAATACAGTAGGTTTAACACCAATATAAATAAATAATAAGTTCATTACAGTACCTTGAAGTGGTGTTTTGTTTTCTTTCGCTAACGGAGCTCACGAGATTTTCTGTTAAGTTTTGTGTTGTGAAGTTTTCAAGTTTTGGGTAAAGATTCGATGGACTATGGAATAAAGAGTGGAAAGAGCCTAATCTTGGGGATGCCCAAGGCACCCCAAGGTAATATCCAAGGACAACCAAGAGCCTAAGCTTGGGGATGCCCTGGATGGCATCCCCTCTTTCGTCTTCGTTCATCGGTAACTTTACTTGGAGCTATATTTTTCTTCACCACATGATATGTGTTTTGCTTGGAGCATCATTTTATTTTGTTAGTATTTTCTTTCTGTTACTTAGAATAATGTTTTGCATCTCTATTTTCAATAAAAATGTCAAGGATAGCCTTTACCATGCTTATTTTGCAAGTATACATGTTGCTGTTTCAAAACAGAAAGTTTACCGCTGTTGCAAAAATTCCCTAGAAAAGTCAGAATGTAATAAAATGTTGAAACCTTTTGCATAATAATATCTGATAAATTTACCACAGTGGGAATTTTCTTTAATAATTTTTGGAGTTAGGGAAGTATGATGAATCTTGCATTCTTTACAGACTGTACTGTTTTGGCAGATTGCTGTTATGTTGGCATTGTTTGCATATGTTTGCTTGTTTAATGATCCTATTTGAGGATAGGACTATTAAATATGCAGAGGCATTTAGTATGCAATGTTGAATAATAATTTTAGTGATTTGCTACAGTATAGTATGATAAAGTTTTTGCATTGGTTTATACTAACTTATCTCACAAGTCCTTGTTGAGTTTTGTGTGGATGAAGCTTTTGAGATTTAGGGAGACCGTGATATGAGAGGAATTAAGGAGACACAAAAGCTCAAGCTTGGGGATGCCCAAGGCACCCCAAGATAAAATTTCAAGAAGTCTCAAGCATCTAATCTTGGGGATGCCCCGGTAGGCATCCCACCTTTCTTCTTCAACAATTATCGGTTAGTATTGGTTGAACCTATGTTTTTGCTTCTTCGCATGATGTGTGATATCCTTGAAATGTCATTTATTTTGTTTTGCTTGCTGTTTGAATAATATCCCAAGATCTGAAATTCTTAAATGAGAGAGAGTCTTCACATAGCTACATAATTATTTAACTACTTATTGATCTTCACTTATATCTTCTTGGAGTAGTTTTTCATTTACTCGTGTGCTTCACTTATATCCTATGAGTAAATAGTTGAATGATTTGAATGTCATAAATTATATATGTTTCATATGCTTATCCCATGCGGAGTAATGACTCCACATATAAGAAGTAGAGGTGGTAAATTTATTGAAGGTTAGCAAACATTGTATTGGTCACTTGAACAATTCATGAAAGAATATTGAAGGAAGAGAGATTTCACATATAAATATACTATCTTGGACATCTTCTATGATTGTGAGCCCCATTAATTATTTTCAAACCTGAGCAAATTAGTTGAAGTTGGACAAGGAAGACAACATAATGAGTTATGCTTGGGTATATTTGTATAGAAGTTATATTGTTATGGATCCTATAACATGTGGTGCTTGCTATTTAGAATCCTTTGCTAGCCAAAATATCTGTACTAAGCGGGAATACTGCTTGTGCATCCAAATTCCTTGAACCAAGTTTCTTCCATGAGTGTCCACCATATCTACCTATATGCGGTGTTTACCTGTCGTTCCAAGTAAATTTGCATGTGCCAAACTCTAAACCTTCAAATAATAATCTGTTTTGTATGCCCGAATCGCTCATGTAGCGACTAGGGCTAGCAGTATCTTCCATGCTAGGTGGGTTATTCTCACGATGAGTGGACTCCGCTCATTAGTCACGAGAAAATGGCTGGTAACTGGGATGCCCAGTCCCATGATCAAAAGATCGAAATCAAATCAAAAATAATTGCAAACAAAACTCCCCCAGGATTGATGTTAGTTGGAGGCACCCGTTGTTTCGGCCAAGCCATGGATTGATGATTGTTGGTGGAGGGGGAGTAAAAATCTTTACCTTTCTGTTTGGGAACCGCCTATAATGTATGTAGTATGGAAGATATTGGGAACTCTTGGTCGTTATCTTGACAATGAAAGCATAACTCTCAAAATTATTTTCATCTCTGTTTTTGCTTCGACCTCTGGCAACTCTGCAAATCCCTGCTTCCCTCTGCGAAGGGCCTATCTTTTACTTTTATGCAAGGGTCAGTAGTATTCCTTCTCATTCCAACCTACTCTTTAGTTGGCAAGCATCATGTGATGGAAAGATCTAAGCATATAGGGCCATTCAAATATATTTGAGCATGAATTATTAGGTTGACATTACCCTTGAGGTAAAAGGTTGGGAGGCGAAACATTAAGCCCCTATCTTTCTCTGTGTTCGATGAATACTTTTTTTCTAAAAATATGCTTTGAGTGGTAGCAATCATGGAAGACTAAATGATAGTTGAGTATGTGAAGTTTGCTGAATCAAAGCTCTGACATAGACTCTTCCTGAAAAAAGATGAATTGCAATTGTTTGATGACTGAGAACATAGTTTGTTAGTTTTCAAGAAAGTTTATGATCTATACATTAACATGTGAATAGTTTGTTACTTGATCATGAAAAGTTCTATGAGTTGAGCTACTGTTATGACATATAATGATGCTAGAAAAGGTGATTGAAATTATCATTGATCAAACTTGTGCACCTGCTAGCATTCACACTTCATAAATTATTTCTTTTATCATTTACCTACTCGAGGACGAGCAGGAATTAAGCTTGGGGATGCTGATACGTCTCCAACGTAGCTATAATTTATGAAGTATTCATGCTATTATATTATCCATATTGAATGTTTTATGGGCTTTACTATGCACTTTTATATTATTTTTGGGACTAACCTATTGACCCAGAGCCCAGTGTCAGTTCCTGTTTTTTCCCTTGTTTCAGTGTTTCGAAGAAAAGGAATATCAAACGGAGTCGAAACGGAATGAAACCTTCTGGAGAAGTTATTTTTGGAAGGAAAGCAACCAGATAGACTTGGAGTGCACGTCAGGAAAGAAACGAGGGAGCCACGAGATAGGGGGGCGCGCCCTCCACCCTTGTGGTCCCCTCGTGGCTCCCCTAACGTACTTCTTGCTCCTATATATACCCATATACCCTAAAACGATCGGGGAACAGAATAGATCGGGAGTTCCGCTGCCGCAAGCCTCTGTAGCCACCAAAAAGCGATCAGGACCCTGTTTCGGCACCCTGCCGGAGGGGGGATCCCTCACGGGTGGCCATCTTCATCATCCCGACGCTCTCCATGACGAGGAGGGACTAGTTCACCCTCGGGGCTGAGGGTATGTACCAGTAGCTATGTGTTTGATCTCTCTCTCTCTCTCATGTTCTTGAGGTGGTACGATCTTGATGTATCGCGAGCTTTGCAATTATAGTTGGATCTTATGATGTTTCCCCCCCTCTACTCTCTTGTAATGGATTGAGTTTTCCCTTTGAAATTATCTTATCGGATTGAGTCTTTAATGATTTGAGAACACTTGATGTATGTCTTGCCGTGCGTATCTGTGGTGACAATGGGATATCACGTGATCCACTTGATATATGTTTTGGTGATCAACTTGCGGGTTCCGCCCATGAGCCTATGCATAGGGGTTGGCACACGTTTTCGTCTTGACTCTCCGGTAGAAACTTTGGGGCAATCTTTGAAGTACTTTGTGTTGGTTGATGAATATGAGATTGTGTGATGCATATCATATGAGCATGCCCACGGATACTTGAGGTGACATTGGAGTATCTAGGTGACATTAGGGTTTTGGTTGATATGTGTCTTAAGGTGTTATTCTAGTACGAACTCTTGAATAGATCGATCCGAAAGAATAACTTTGAGGTGGTTTCGTACCCTACCATAATCTCTTCGTTTGTTCTCTGCTATTAGTGACTTTGGAGTGACTCTTTGTTGCATGTTGAGGAATAGTTATATGATCTAGTTATGTTATTATTGTTGAGAGAACTTGCACTAGTGAAAGTATGAACCTTAGGCCTTGTTTCCTAGCATTGTAATACCGTTTACGCTCACTTTTATCATTAGTTACCTTGCTGTTTTTATATTTTGATATTACAAAAACCTATATCTACCATCCATATTGCACTTGTATCACCATCTCTTCGCCGAACTAGTGCACCTATACAATTTACCATTGTATTGGGTGTGTTGGGGACACAAGAGACTCTTTGTTATTTGGTTGCAGGGTTGTTTGAGAGAGACCATCTTCAACCTACGCCTCCCACGGATTGATAAACCTTAGGTCGTCCACTTGAGGGAAATTTGCTACTGTCCTACAAACCTCTGCACTTGGAGGCCCAACAACGTCAAGAAGGTTACATAGTAGACATCAACACTCTGTCTCCAACTTCGTAAACTGTCTCCTTGCGTTTAGAAACTGTATAACTCTTCTGCCTGGGCTGGGCTACCTTGAGTCTTTCGCGAATCAGCTTAACCTTCTCCTTAGACTCTTTAATCAAATCTAGTCCAAACAACTGTCGGTCTCCAACTTCGTCCCACAACAACGGTGTTCTGCACCTCCTTCCGTACAGTGCTTCGAAAGGGGCCATCTTCAAACTGGCTTGATAACTGTTGTTATAAGAGAACTCTGCATACGGCAAATTATCGTCCCAACTAGATCCATAGTCTAGCGCACAAGCTCTCAACATGTCCTCCAGAATCTGATTGACTCTCTCAGTCTGTCCAAGAGTGGTTCCCAAAGTTTCATGCAACTTATTCCAAAACTTTGAAGTAAACTGGGTTCCTCTATCTGATACAATGGTCCTCAGAACTCCATGCAGACATACGATCCTGGTCATGTATATCTTTGCCAACTTAGCACTGGTGTAAGTGGTCTTCACTGGGATGCAATGAGCTACTTTCGTCAAGTGATCGACTACAACCCATATCGAGTCATAGCCTGAATGAGTCCTGGGTAATCTCGTGATAAAATCCATGCCTGGCTTGTCCCACTTCCATTCGGGTATCGGCAATGGTTGTAGCAATCCTGTTGGCTTCTGATGCTCTGCCTTCACTCTCTGACATACATCACAAACTTCTACATACTCTGCAATATCCTTCTTCATTCCGGTCCACCAGAAACTATCCTTCAAATCCAGATACATCTTGGTATTTCATGGGTGAATCGAATATGGCGAATCATGGGCCTCTTGCAGAATCAACTTCCTGATCTCCTGATCATTCGGCACATATACGCGGTCCTCAAACCATAAGGTATCGTGCTCATCCTCATGAAATCCTTTCGCTTTTCCTTTGCTCATTCTTTCCTTTATTTCGGCTATCTCCTTGTCCGTCTTCTGAGCTTCTCTGATCTTATCCATCAAAGTAGACTGAATCTCTAAAGCTGCTACATAACCTCTCGGAACTATCTCCAGACATAGGTCGCGAAGGTCTTCTGCCAACTCCTTGGGTAATTCTCCGGTCATGAGTGTATTGACATGACTTTTTCGGCTCAACGCATCAGCTACTACGTTAGCCTTTCCGGGATGATAATGTAATCTCATATCATAATCCTTAATGAGCTACAACTATCTCCTCTGCCTGAGATTCAACTCCTTCTGCGTGAAGATATACTTCAAACTATTGTGATCCGTGTATACCTCACAATGGTTTCCGATGAGAAAATGTCTCCATGTCTTCAATGCATGCACTACGGCTGCTAACTCCAAATCATGCGTAGCATAATTTAACTCATGGGGTTTGAGCTGTCGTGAGGCATATGAAACAACTCTTCCCTCCTGCATAAGTACGGCTCCAAGTCCTCGACGAGAAGCGTCGCAATACACTTCATAATCCTTGCGTTGATCTGGCAGAATCAACACTGGTGATGTAACCAAGCGTCTCTTCAACTCCTGAAAACTAGCCTCACATTCCTCAGTCCATTTGAACTTAGTGTCCTTCTTCAACAACTCCGTCATAGGCTTTGCAATCTTTGAGAAATTCTCAATGAACCTCCGGTAGTATCCTGCGAGTCCAAGGAAACTCCGGATCTCTCCAACTGTCGTGGGTGACTCCCAATTTGTCACAGTGACAACCTTGGTGGGGTCTACGCTATTCCTTCTCCGGATATAACATGTCCAAGGAATCCAACTTCCTTCAGCCAAAACTCACACTTGCTGAACTTGGCGTATAACTGATATTCTCTGAGCTTCCCAAGTGCCAAACGCAAGTGCTCTTTATGTTCTTCATTCTTCGAGTAGACCAGAATGTCATCAATGAACACCCCGACGAACTTATCCAAAAACTCCATAAACACCTTGTTCATCATGTTCATAAAATAGGTAGGTGCGTTAGTCAGGCCAAATGACATAACGGTATACTCATATAGCCCATACCTTGTGGTAAAAGTTGTCTTAGGTATATCCTGCTCTCGAATCTTCAGCTGGTGATACCCTGATCGCAGATCAATCTTGGAAAACACCTTAGCTCCTTGCAGCTGGTCAAACAAATCATTGATCATCGGTAGTGGGTACTTGTTCTTGATCTTCACTTCATTCAATCCTCGATAATCAACAACCATCCTTAACGATCCATCCTTCTTCTCCACTAGAAGTACTGGGGATCCCCAAGGTGACGAACTTGGGCGGATATAACCTTTATCCAGTAACTCCTTAATCTGCTTCTTAATTTCCTCCAAATCCTTTGCGGGCATTCTGTATGGTCTCTTAGATATTGGCCCTGTGCCTGGCAAAAGCTCAATCAAAAACTCAATGTCTCTATCCGGTGGCATGCCTGGCAACTCTTCTGGAAATACATCCGGGAAATCCTTTACCATTGGTACTTCCTCCTGTACAACTCCTGATAAGGAATTTACTTTAGTCCTATTCGGCACATGCTGGGATACATACTTGATCCTTCTTCCTTCTGGGGTGGTGAGCAAAATCATCTTACTGGCGCAATCGATGTTTCCTCCATACATCGATAGCCAATCCATAACCAGAATCACATCCAAACCTTGTGATTCCAAAATTATCAGATCTGAGGGGAAACATGCCTACCTATGGTCAATGGCATCTGAAAACATCCTTGGCTTGCCATATACTCTGCTCCTAGCGAGCTTACTAACAAAGGTGTACTAAGAACTTTGGTGGGCAGTTTATACTTATCCACAAATCCCCTTGATATGTATGAATGCGATGCACCCGTATCTAAAAGAACAACTGCAGTAAATGTCTTAACCAAAAACTTACCTATTACTACATCTGGTTGAGCTTCAACCTCTTCCAGGTTAACGTGGTTCACTTGTCCCTTGTTGAAAGGGTTGGGCTTCTTCCCAGAGCTTCCATTGCCGTTTCCATTCTTAGCTTCAGGACATTCATTGGCGTAATGTCCGGTCTTCTGACACTTGTAGCAAGTAACGTGGCTTAGATCTTTCTTGGCGGGTGTTGCCGGGTTGTTACGGTTCTGTCCGCTACTTCCTCCATTACCATTCCCATTCTTGGGGCCACTATGATTGTGCGAACTTCCTCCATTATGAGTGTGGCCTCCATGGTTATGAACAAGTCTTCCCGAGTTCGGGGGTGAAACGGGGTCTCTGCTGAGCTCCAGAATTATACTTCCCTTGTCCATACTTCCTCTTGCGGCTGTCAATCTGCTGCTGCTTCCCTTCAAGCATGAGAGCTCTATCCACCAACTCCTGGTAGTTATTGAAATTTTCCACCATCAACTGCATGCTCAGCTCATCATTCAGTCCTTCCAGAAACTTCTCCTTCTTAGCTGCATCTGTAGCGACGTCATCCGGGGCATAACGTGCTAGCTTACTAAAGTCATCCACATACTGGCCAACAGTGCGCCCTCCTTGGCGTAAGTTGCGAAACTCACGCTTCTTCATGGCCATAGCTCCTGCTGATACATGGGCAGTGTGAAAAGCTTGCTGGAACTGGTCCCATGTCACAGTGTCAATGGGGTAAGTGACTATGAAATTCTCCCACCATGATGTTGCGGGTCCATCAAGCTGATGTGCGGCAAAACGCACTCTCTCCGCATCTGTGCATCCTGCAGTAGTCAACTCCCTTTCAATCTTGCGGAGCCAATCATCTGCAACAATCGGCTCGGTGCTACTAGAGAACACCGGCGGATTCAGCCTAAGAAAACGGGCTAAGTGATCAACTGGTGGTGGTGGTGGTGGGTTGTTGTTGTTTTTGTTCCCCTGGTTCTGATTCTGGACTAGTATCTGCATCAATGCATTCTGTTGCTGGATCAACTGAGTGAGCTCAGGTGGGAAAGCAAATCCATTGTCGCGTCTCGGAGGCATCTGCTGGGTTTAGAAAAGATGAGAAAACATAGTAGAATGAGGTCTAGGGGAAAACACTACCCATATGCACATGAGACAAACACAAACATATCACTCAATCAAATCAAACAAGGGCATACAATCGGTCTAGAACTATCGTTACAAAAGTGCTTGGACTATACTATATACATGGTGGAATACTACTACTGATATGGTGGTCGACTAGAAAAATTGATCGGTCGAAGACTCCATGATATCTGCTCCAGCTTCATCAATATAGTCATCATCGCTATCGTCAGGGTTCGAGTCAGTGTCGTCGATGATGATGTAGTTCTCCGGGCAAGTGGAATCGTCGTCTTCTCCTCCTGGCGCGGGGTCTCCCATGAAAACTCCTAGCTTCCTTGTCAGGTCGTCATTCTTCTCCAATAGTGTGCGATTTCCTCCTCATATCATCGCGTGTAGACTTGAGTTCTTCCTCCAGTTCCGTGATCCTTGTCATCGCCTTCTTCAAATCTGTCATGCCTGCGCACATCTGGTTCTCCTAGTGTCGAATGTGCTGGTTTAACTCCTGGATGAAAGCAGCAATCGATCTATCCTTCCTGGTGCTGATCATCTCCCATTGGTCATCTCGGCGCCCACAAATCTAGTAGACAGTATCCTTGAGATCCTGGTGGTAAACTTCTCCAATGCGTCCCATGGTGATGTGGGCTGCCATACTCTTTCCTAGACTCTAGGTTGATGCATCAAAGGAAAACTCTATGGGCTCAGTGACTGGCGTGAATGTCCTTCCTGGAACTTGAACTTGAATCATCCAGCTCTCCTCTTCTGGTAAAGTGGTGTTGTAAGTCCCGGTGAAGCTTGGTATTCCGATGTTCAGGTACCTAGTGACTTCCTTCAAGTGGCGTCCAAAAGGGGTGTCTTCATCCGGTTGCGTGAACCTGATCCTTGCATCCGCCATCCAAAAGAGTAGAAAATGGAGAGGAGTTAGAAATGAGAAGAGAGTAGTGATCTAGGGCTTTAGCTTAGTGGTCGTGTCCTACAGTCAGCGTGTGCTCTGATACCATCTTGTAGCGACCAGACCTCAAACAGTCTGATCTCTGTGCATCGGTGTCATCCCTGGATCGGTAATGCTGACACGCACAGTACTTGAAGGATTTATAACAAAGTAGCAATCACACACTCATTACATCAAATGTCTCAAAAGAGAACTTATTACAATAAATATGGCTTAAGGCCATCTAATACGATAACAGCGGAAGGCTTGGAAGATAAAGTGAGTCCATCAACTCCAACGGCATCACTGAGTGAAAGACCACGACCTAAGGCTCCTTACTCGTCGTCTGAAAAGTCTGCAACATGATACGTTGCAGCCCGAAAACGGGTCAGCACATGGAATATGCTGGCAATGTAACACAAGAGAGTAATGAACAGAATAAAGCTATCACTATATGCATATATGGCTGGTGGAGGCTGTATGGTTAATATGTTTTGCGAAAAGCCAATTTTTCCCTACAACAAAGGAATAAATTTTATTTAACTATCATGGTGGTTGTTAAACATTGAGAATGGTAAACCCCATCTCAATCCCAATTAAAAGGTAATTAATAACCCAATCAAAATTAATCTTGTATAGAGTGATGAGATCCACATGATAATCCAAGAACCAGATACTCAAGATGTCCATAACCGGGGACACAGCTAACCATGATTAGTTTGTACACTCTGCAGAGGTTTGTGCACTTTTCCCCACAAGACTCGATCTCCTCCGTTGGATTTCTCGCACTACATAATGTTTGAGAAACGGATGACCGAGACACAGTCTTTCCGAAGAGGTCCCTTTAACCGATAGATAGGCCTGTACACCTACAATCCCCTACATCTGCTAGCCCATCATGGAAAAGTTTCCCACAACTTACTCAACTATGCCAGAGCCCATAATGGCATGTGGCTGCACACGGAACTTTCTAGCATGAATAATCTTATGATCCCTTTGAGCCTGGGTGGCAGTCCATAGGAAAATCACACGGTACCCCGGGATTTCCAAAAATACAGGCAATCACTGGAATTCCCCAGGTGCCTCAATCCACCCAGATGTGTATTAAAGTTGCCACCTTAAGTTAACCATTAATTAACAATACTCACATCTGTCATGAATACACTCAAACCCAATCCACGTCTACGAGCATAGCATAGCAGTATAAGCAACGTAGAAGTAACTCCCAAGGTTTGATAATAAACAGGTGAATAGGTACTACCTCATCTACTTCCCAAACCCACAATTTAAATCAGATCCTAACCATGCAATTGTTTGAGGATTGATCTAATGCAATAAAACTGGGTAGTAAAGAGGTATGATCAAAGTGTTACTTGCCTTGCTGATGATCCGCGAAACCTAGAGACTCGTAGTAGCACGCTTCACACTCCGGGTACTCTATCGAAAACAAACAAGCATACAATAAGCAATCAATCAAGGGCACGAGTAAAACTCAAATAAGAGATCTAACCAGAAAATTCAACTTAAGAACAATGGTTTGCAAAAAGAATAAAATCAAACGAAGCAACAAAACTCAAACGGCGAAAGAAACAAGCTTTGTTTACTAATCTGGACTAAAGTCAAATTTTACAGTAGCAAAATCTTGTTCAAGTTGGTTAAACAGAAAGAGGGCTTCGAGACGAAACTCTAGGCGCTTGAATCGCCTGATCCGATAAACGAGCGAAAAGTTAAACTAAAACGAAAATCAAATCAGAAATCGCGATCGAAAATAATCGCGGAAAATCCGAGAAAAAGAAAAACTGACGAACAGGCTAACGAACGAACGTTCGCTGTCTGCGGCTAAACGGTGAAAACCGTTCGTTAAAACGAACGTACGAACGGGAGTTCGCTAAATAACTAAACCGAAAAAACCGAACCGATCTAATCTAAAAAAACGAATCTAGGTTTTCTAAAAAAACAAATGGTTAACCGAAAAAAATAAAATGGAGACGAACGACGGCGGTGGTCCGGCGAGGCGGGGCGGCTCCGGCGGCGACGGGCTTCGGCGCGGGGCGGCGGCTGCAGGCGGCGGCGGCGGCAGACGGCAGCGGCTAGGGTTAGGGTTTGGGCGCGGGCGCGGGGCGGCTGGCGGCTGGGCCTTGGGGCGGCTCGGAGCGGTGGCTTATAAAGCCCCCCCGGGCGGAGTCCCGCTCGGGTACGGCCCGGAGTCGGTTTCTCCTTTAAAAAAAATAATTCCAACGTGCAGAAAAAGAAAGAAAAGAAGTACTAAACACACTCCAAAAATCCCGAAATAAATTTTCCCCGTCCTCTAAAAATAGGCCGGAAAAGGTGAACATTTATTTGGGCCTAAAATGCAAATTTGGAAAACGCATATTTTTCCTAATTCAAATAAAATAGCGATAAAACTCCGAATAAAAATCTTATTTGATTTTAATATTAAATCTCCTATATTTCTTTATTTTGAGGAAGTCATTTTATCCTCTCTCTTTTTATTTTTATAAAATAAATATTCAAGATAAAATAATTAAAATCAAACGATCCTCTTTTCAAATTTCGAGAAAAACTCGAATATGAAAATAATGAAATCCCCAACTCTCTCCGCGGGTCCTTGAGTTGCGTAGAATTTCTAGGATCAAACAAAAATGCAAATAAAATATGATATGCAATGATGATCTAATGTATAACATTCCAAATTGAAAATTTGGGATGTTACACAGGGACACACATATGATTTTGCAATCCATTTTGGTGCACATGTAGCTCAAATTTGATTTTTGCACATTAAATCCCTAGGAAATCAATCAATATATAAAAACGATCGAATGTTCACTGCAGAAAAAGTTTGACATGCCTCAGAGTGGCGGCGGTGGTGCGGGATGTGTGTGTGTGGGGGGGGGGGTCCAGCAGTACACTACGAGTCGTGAGCCTCCGTGTGGGATTGATCATTTTGTGAGTCATATATGCCACATCAAAGTCGTGAATTTGTTATTTAAAACATTACACAACCCTTTCATACATACATGTTCGGGCCATATGCATGCATTAATTGGTGGTCCTCTCGGACACTCCCTCGTGCGGTTATCAGCGATGTGCCCATTCGTTAGCCCGCAAAGGTTTTCAGTTTCCACCGACAACGAGAGGCATTTGACCAAATTAAAGGTGGATTCATGTTCGCATGCGTGTTACGGTGTGGATCATGGTGAGATTCCATATCAAAGTTTGGGCATGTGCGTACACATGAGTCCCTCCCATCGGCTCGAAGTGAGGGGGCTACCCGTCGTGAACCTCCGTGTAGTGCGTTTCCAGTTTTTGAAGCATGTGCCACATCGAAGTTGTGCATTGGGTATTCAAACATCACACAACACACTTCTTTTGGGGACATGCATGTGGTGGTTGTCCTATGACACTCACTCGCATGTGACTCTCTCCATGGGCCCACGAGGTCGTCGTCGATCAGTTGAACCTACAGTGAGAGAGAGGTTAATTTGACCAACAAGGATGGTTCTTTTTTGGTTTGTGTTACATATATGCACGGTCGGAGTATGTAGTACATGTCAAAGAGGGGGCAACATGTATACTATATATGCGTCATAACCTTGCTCCATGTGGGGACTTTACAGTTCCCGATCGAGGCAGGTGCCACATCAAAGTTGTGCATTGGTATTCAAACATCACGCAATACCATGCAGGTGGTGGTTGCCCTATAGGAACTCACTCGCGTGCGGCGCTTCCATCTGTGGGACCGCGAGGTTGTCCTCCATCACTTTGACCCAACAAGAGAGAGGTTAATTTGACCATCAAGGAATGATTCTTTTTGGTTGGTGCTATAGTAGGAGTATATATATACCACACGTCAAATGGGGGGTAGCACATACCACGCATCATGCATGAACCTCGCTCTCTGTGGGGACTTTTCGGTTTCCACACATATATAGGTGCCACATCAAAGTTGTGCATTGCGTATTCAAACATCACACAAACACCTCTTTGGGCCACATGTAGATGGTGGTTTTCCTATATAGGACGCTCACTCGCATGCAACATACGCTTCGCTCTTGTGGGCCCGTGAGGTCGTCGTCCATCACTTTGACCCAACGAGATAGTGGTATATATAGTTTGACGAACAAGGAGGATTAATTCTTTTAGGGCTGTTACGGTAGAGTATATATATAGTAAGTGTCGAAGGGGGGATAGGACCAACATATAATAGGTGTCATGAACCTCACTCCTTACGGATTTCGAGGCAGAGATGCCACATCAAAGTTGTGCATTAGGTATTCAAAACATCGTAACCACACACCTCTCCATATATATATATATGTTTGGCACACATGCATGCGATGGTAGTTGTCCTCTCGCACTCACTCACACGGTTATCGGCGATGCTTCCATCTGTGCGCCCGCTTGGTCCATCACTTTCACCGACAGCGAGAGAGGGTTAATTAATTTGACTTAGGAGGGGATTAATTTTTTGTTTGTCTCATGGTATAGGTCATAATTAATAGCGCAAGTGTACACATGAATCCATCCTGCTGGATCAAAGTGGCGGGGAGGCGAGCACACGACACGTCATGAACCTCTTGCTCTGTGTGGGGACCTGTGCGATTTTCAATGCATGCACCACATAAATGTTGTGCATTGGGTATTCAACACATATGCACGCATCACGCACCTCCATAAATATGTTTGGGACGCATGCATGCAATGGTTGTCTTTGGACACTCTCACTCGCTTGGTTATCGGCGGCAAGCCTATATATATTCGTGGGCCCACGTGGACGTCCATCATTTCGATCGACGACGAGAAAGGTTACCAGGGTGGATTCTTCTTCTTTGGTTCGTGTTACCATATAGTAGGTCGACCATTCCAGGCCTAATTAACCAAGTTTGAGTGCATGTTACGCGTCGTGAACCCTCTCTCACTGTGGGGATTTTACGGTTCCAAAGCATGGTGCCACATCAAATTTGCGCATTGGGTATTCAAACACCACACACCACTTCCATATACATATGTTTGGGCCACATGCACAGATGGGTTTTGTCTTCAGGCACTCCCTCGCGAGGTTATTAGCGACAAAAGCTAGCACATTTTGTGGGGCCGTGTGGACGTCCATCACTTTGACCAACAAAGAGCGAGAGAGGTTATACGACCAAGTTGGATTCTGCTTGGTCCGTGTTACAATACATCTTGGTGAGATCCCCCCCCCCCCCGACGTGTGTGTGTGGGGGGCTTCTTTGCACTACCTGCAACCTCCGTGGGGTCGGGGAAGTCCGGTTAATTTGCGAGGCACATGTGCCACATCAAAGTTGTGAATGTAGTTAAATATCACACCGCACCCTTTTCATACATATAGTAGGGCCACCCGCAGGTGGTTCGTATGTGGTCTCACCCATCTCGCGCCACAAAGCACACATTTGTGGGTCGACACACGGTCCACCTTTGTCCGGAAGCGAAAGGGAAAGTTTGACCATGATGGACTCCTATAGGTTTTGTGTTACGGTAGGGTGAGATTTCAGACCTAGCTATTTGGGGGCATGTGTTCATAGCTAGGATTCCGTTACCGCCGACACGAAGTGGGGTTCGTAGGAGGTGGCTGACTAGCAATACTGTGCGCTTTGTGCGACAGGTGCCACATTAAGGTTGTGCATTGGGTATTTGAACATCAAACCACCCTTTTGATACATATATTTGTTCCACATTCAAGTGTGTTTGTTTTCTGACCCTTTCCCGCGTTATTCTTTTGCCAAATTTATAAACAACACACGAGTTGGATGCAGCAACCGTCTGCGATTGGGGACGCAAAAGACACAGTTTGCTCAGACTACCTATGTGCCACGCCCGTTCCCCTGTCACTCACATCAGCATAGTAGATTGGGCTCAATCCGCTCTTGAAAATATCTACTACCTCGCAATCTCGAAAATATCTACCGCCTGGAAGGGTTTTATGTTTGATAGCACACGATTAGTATGTGTGGACCATGTGCAATTTGTGTTACTCCCGCTCTGCTTCAATCCATTGATTCAAAATTTTAGTAGCCCCGACATTTTACTCCCGCCTCTGCATCCCTCGCAATCTCAAACATATCTGCTCGCCCTTGATTCAAATTTTCTGTAGCCCCAACTTGTTACTCCCACCTCTGCATCCCTCGCAATCTCAAAAATATCTGCTCGCCCATCATCCAAATTTTTAGTAGCCCCGGCATTTTACTCCCGCCTCTACATCCCTCGCAATCTCAAAATTATTTGCTCGCCCTTGATCCAAATTTTCAGTAGCCCGGCTTTTACTCCCGCTAGTAAAATTTTCAGTTGCCGCGGTATTTCCTCAAACACCACCTTGGCCGCCCTTCCACCCCCCCAAAACCTCCGCTCACACAGACACACACCACCCCTCCCTCGCTCGAAACAATTGGTAGGTCGCCGCCATCGCTGTTGCCATCGCCTCCATCCTCAACCTCTGCCTTTGTGACAGGGAGCTCAAGGAGCCAATGGCCCAAAAGAGGTTTATCACGGCCTCTTTGCCCGACGTCGGCAAGGTGGCCGCCGAGGTGTCCTCGTCATCCTCTGCGGGCTCTTTATCAAGCAGTCATCGCCGGTCGCCCGATCCGCCCACCACCGCGCCCCTACGCCGGTTGGAGGACTTCCCCGTCCTCCCTCGAGCCCGGCCGCCGATGAGGTCCTACCACGGGGTCTGACAGCGATGGTGGGGGACGTGGGTTGCGGAGATTATGGATCGGGAGACCCACACCCGCCGGTGGCTCGGTAGCTTCCACACGGTCGAGCTCGCGGCCATGGAGTATGACCGCTGGTAGGTCCGCTAGCACGGCGTGGCGGCTAGGCTCAATTTCCCCTCTGGAACATGTCCGATTGACCTTCTCCCGCCGAACCCAAGGGTGGTGAGCTCGTCTATGGCGCGGGAGGACCGTGAGGTGACGGAGCACCTCGAGGCCGAGGCCGCCGACGAGGCCTACATGCATGAGCTTCAGTCGGCAGCACTCGGAGCTCATGGAGGTGGAGCGGATGATCTTTGACAGCGTGGAGGGTGGAGTGGTTGTCGTGCTCTCCTTTGATGATGAGGTTGAAGGCGGCAAGGACAACAGCGCAGAGGGCGTCGAGGTGGGCGGCGAGGACAAGGAGATCGACGTCGACGAGTGGAGGAGTGTCTTCCCCAACGACCCCGACGACGGCACCGGCCTGGGCCCGGCTCGCGGCACACTGTACCTGACGACGAAGGATTGGCTCGACCTCCACTTCAACCAAACGTAGTTTAGTTTAGTTTAAATTTATGTTTTATGTTAAGTTATGCAAAACTATCTATGTTTATGTTTGAATGCATGCTACTTTCGGTTGAACCTGCTTTGAACTTGATTAAATTGAAGTTTACAATGTTAAGTTTAGGGGATCGACTAGAAACAGCGAAAAATTACTGGACTATATATATACTCACTAAGGTTTTACTCCGTTAACTTGTAGGGGATCGGCTAGAGATGGCCTTATGCCTTGTTTATTTCATTTATTCACAATGTGGTGCTCTATATGTACAACTATTTGCCATGTAGTTCAATTTCATCAATAACAGTTTCAACAATACCACTATGAATTATGATATTTGGTTGTTGTTAAGGATGTTGCAGTTAACACGCCTTTCCATTTTATTCACAATAACTAGTGTACTTTAGACCTGCACAATACCAGTTGAATGATCATATTTGCATGTTTTTAAATGTAATGCCTGTTGCAGTTAACACACCTTTCCACTTCTTGTTTTCCTTAACTAGCGTGCTTAAACCTGCACACTGAAGCTATCATTTGGAGATTATGTTGTCTACCATGGATATATTTGGTTGATGTTTAGCCTGTTGTGCTTAACATGCCTATAGCTGTACTCACACAGGACAATATTGGGTACAGCTGTTGTTTTCCATCGAGGTTAGTTTCATCGCATTGCTTATATATACTCACTATTCGGGATATCGGTAGCTGGGACCATATAGCCCGGGGGCTGATAAGGGATTGATCATTGAATCTGACATTTCATTGAATATATCTGTAACCCATTTATCGGTAGGTTAACTAGGGCAATATTTAATATATCTGAGGCTACATAGGAACATGCATTGTACTGAATGACTAAATATGCAATCCCAGGCTACATAGCAACAAGGAAGAGTGTTACCTTAATGTTCTGATGATGTCTAGATATACATGTAATAAGATCTTATATAACGGGATGGAGGGAGTGTTGTACTACATCATTTTGCAAATTGTTGTTTAGCTTCTAATATTAACTTGGTGCTTTTAGGTACATATGTCATTGCCAAAGATCCACGCTTCGACCCTTTCTGCGTATGGGGGCAATGAGATATTCATGAACCAGCATCAAGTGAGGAAACTGATAAAGATTGTTTTAAAATGGGTCAAAAGATGTCAATTGAACTATTTGTTTACACTTTATGCAAGACAAAAGTGAACTGTAGGATGGTAAGTAAGAACTCTGTAGCCTTCTTTTTACTGCCCATAATGAGTTGTATTAGATTACAATGTCTAAATCTTTTTCCTTTGCAGTGGTTCCTGAAGCAGTTTACTCAAGATTACCTCTCAAACTACATGATTGGCGCCGACCATCACAAGGGGTTTGACTAGAGTCGTGCGTGCCTTCTGCATGGAGGAGAGCACAATAGGGGCATTCTGCTTCACCTTGTTCAGCAACCAGAATGTCTCTCGTCTCTTTCTTTACCATCTTTTATAGTACAAGTATACAACCCTGGTTTATCATTCTTTATTTGGTGCTTATGTAATTCTTTTTTTGATGTAATTCTTGAACATATGTACCTGTGAATGGTTTAATGAATTGGTTGTTTGAGCCTGATGGATATGAATAAAGCTATAGCATACTTTCAAATTCAAATTTAGTACAATTTTAAATAGTAGCAATTAAATTAGGGTGAAATTACGCTCTGCGGGTCATTACGGCGCACACGGTCCATAAAATACAGCGTGTGTGATATACATCATAATCCGACATGGTTCACGGAGAGGAAACGTGGGTAACCATGCACATAGTTTTTGTTTGCAAAGCGTGTGTGATGTCAGACAATATCACAAATGTTGCAAGAAAACTAAATATGTGTGATTGTCGCCTTATCGTACATGCTTTACAATCATGATCTGTTTGTGATGTGGCGCGCATCATAAATGTAGAGCCAGTTTGGTACGTGCCTGGAAAAATCTTGTGCCTGGCCTACGCCTGGTATAAGGTAAAACCACACAAGTCCGACTGCGATGGTAATGAGAGCAAAACGAGTAGCAAGGATGGAGCGTTTGGGATACATGCCGGCAACGTATACGCTTAGTTATCGAAAACATATGCATCTCTACTCCCTATCCCCGATGGCTTCTGGGTCATGTGGAAGGACCCCCCTATCGCCCACACTCACTAGGCGACGTTTTAAAATGCCATCATGGAAAGGGGTTAAAAACTGTTTGTGTAGCAACTCCCTGTACTAGTGCAAGGTGCCATGAATCCACTAGCAGTGCCCTTGAAGGTGGCAATCGGAACCTTTACAAACAAGGTTGGGTCTCTCTTCACAACTTAATTGGATGCTCCCAACACCACCATGGAACTTCATGATAACCCATAAGTATAGGGGTCGCAACAGTTTTCGAGGGTAGAGTATTCAACCCAAATTTATTGATTCGACACAAGGGGAGCCAAACAATATTCACGAGTATTAGCATTTGAGTTGTCAATTCAACCACACCTGGAGAACTAAATATCTGCCGTAAGGTGATCAGTAGCATAGTAGTATGATAGTTTGATAGTAGTAGTAACAATAACAATAGCAACAATAACAGTAACAGTAGCAGTTTTTGTAGTGATTATAACAGCAACAGTAGCAGAAGTAACTTTGCAAAGATCAATATATGAAAAGCGTAGGCATTGGATCAGTGATGGATATTGTGTTGGATGACATTCGTCATATAACACTCACAACCTAGAGCGACACACAACTAGCTCCAATTCATCAACATAATGTAGGCATGTATTCCGTATATAGTCATACGTGCTTATGATAATAACTTGCATGACATCTTTTGTCCTACCCTCCCGTGGCAGCGGGGTCCATAGCGATATTAAGGCCTCCTTTTAATAGAGAACCAAAACAAAGCATTGACACATGGTGAATAGATGAACTCCTCAAACTAAAGTAATCCCCGGAAAGAATCCCAACTATTGTCACTTTGGGGTATGCAGATCATAACACGTAATAGGTGCGTATAACTTGCAAGATAGGATCAATATCTCAAATATATTCATGAAAATATAATAGGTTCAGATCTGAAATCATGGCACTCGGGCCCTAATGACAAGCATTAAGCATAGGAAAGTCATAGCAACATCAATCTCAGAACATAGTGGATGCTAGGGATCAAGCCCTAACAAATTGACTCGATTACATGATAACTCATCCAACCCCATCACCATCCGGCAACCCTACGAAGGAATTACTCACTCCCGGTGGTGGGCATCATGAAATTAGTGATGATGAAGGGTTGGTGATGATGATGGCGTGGAATCCCCCTCTCCGGAGCCCCGAACGGACTCCAGATCTAGCCTCCCGATGAAGAACAGGAGGTGGCGGTGGCTCCGTATTGTAAAACATGATGAAACTTCCTCTCTTCTTTTTTCTCAGGAAGATGGAATTTATAGGCTTAAGATGAGGGTCAGTGGAGCTCCGTGGGCCCCACAAGGTAGTTGGGCACGCCTGGGGGGGCGCCCTGCTGCCTTGTGGGCAATAGGGGCCCCCCTCTGGTGGGTCCTGGCTCCAGTATTTTTCATATATTCCATCAAAAAATCTCCAGAAAGTTTCGTCCAATTCGATAACTTTTATTTCTACACAAAAGAGAACACCATGGTAGTTCTGTTTAAAACATCGTCAGTCCGGGTTAAATTCATTCAAATCATGCAAATTAGAGTCCAAATCAAGAGCAAAAGTTCTTGGAAAAGTAGATACGACGGAGACGTATCACTTCACCACAATGGATTGTGGCTCCGAGGTGACCTCTTCCGTCTAGGGTGCCAAAAAGCCAAGATCCATACGAAATGTATGCGGGAATCAAATTTCCTTTGCTGGAAGTGTAGATCTAGTTCTCCTCCCTCAATCCCTAGTAAATCAACAAGTTTGGTTGGCTACAGAAGAATATCGGGCAATGATGTCTACTACGCAACCTTCTCCTTGTAGACGTTGTTGGGCCTCCAAGTGCAGAGGTTTGTAGGACAGTAGCAAATTTCCCTCAAGTGGATGACCTAAGGTTTATCAATCCGCAGGAGGCGTAGGATGAAGATGGTCTCTCTCAAGCAACCCTGCAACCAAATAACAAAGAGTCTCTTGTGTCCACAACACACCCAATACAATGGTAAATTGTGTAGGTGCACTAGTTCGGCGAAGAGATGGTGATACAAGTGCAATATGGATGGTAGATAAAGGGTTTTGTAATCTGAAAATATAAAAACAGCAAGGTAACTAATGATAAAAGTGAGCGTAAATGGTATTGCAATGCTAGGAAACAAGGCCTAGGGTTCATATTTTCACTAGTGCAAGTTCTCTCAACAATAATAACATAATTGGATCATATAACTATCCCTCAACATGCAATAAAGAGTCACTCCAAAGTCACTAATAGCGGAGAACAAATGGAGAGATTATGGTAGGGTATGAAACCACCTCAAAGTTATTCTTTCCGATCAATCCATTGAGCTATTCCTATAAGTGTCACAAACAGCCCTAGAGTTCGTAGTAAAATAACACCTTAAGCCACACATCAACCAAAACCCTAATGTCACCAAGATACTCCAATGTCACCTCAAGTATCCGTGGGTATGATTATACGATATGCATCACACAATCTCAGATTCATCTATTCAACCAACACATAGAACCTCAAAGAGTGCCCCAAAGTTTCTACCGGAGAATCAAGATGAAAACGTGTGCCAACTCCTATGCATAGGTTCATGGGCGGAACCCGCAAGTTGCCAAAACATACATCAAGTGGATCAATAGAATACCCCATTGTCACCACGGGTATCCCACGCAAGACATACATCAAGTGTTCTCAAATCATTAAAAGACTCAATCCGATAAGATAACTTCAAAGGGGAAACTCAATCCATTACAAGAGAGTAGAGGGGGAGAAACATCATAAGATCCAACTATAATAGCAAAGCTCGCGATACATCAAGATCGTATCACCTCAAGAACACGAGAGAGAGAGAGAGGGAGAGAGAGAGATCAAACACATAGCTACTGGTACATACCCTCAGCCCCGAGGGTGAACTACTCCCTCCTCATCATGGAGAGCGCCGCGATGATGAAGATGGCCACCGGTGAGGGATCCCCCCTCCGGCAGGGTGCCGGAACAGGGCCCCGATTGGTTTTTGGTGGCTACAGAGGCTTGCGGCAGCGGAACTCCCGATCTATTCTGCTCCCCGAAGGTTTTAGGGTATATGGGAATATATAGGCGAAAGAAGTCGGTAAGGGGAGCCACGAGGGGCCCACGAGGGTGGAGGGAGGGCCCCCTGCCTCGTTGATCCCCTGACGTGCACTCCAAGTCTCCCGTATTGCTTTCTTTCCAAAAATAACTTTTCCGAAGGTTTCATTCTGTTTGGACTCCGTTTGATATTCCTTTTCTGCGAAACACTGAAACAAGGGAAAAAACAGAAACTGGCACTGGGCTCTGGGTCAATAGGTTAGTCCCAAAAGTAACATAAAATTGCATAGTAAAGCCCATAAAACATCCAAGATGGATAATATAATAGTATGAATACTTCATAAATTATAGATACATTGGAGACGTATCAGGCAAGAACAAGCTTTGGGTATTAATGGAGGAGGGAGAGAGAGAGAGAAAGAGGCAAGAGGTAGGTTGGAGGTGGAAGAACCATTTATATAGTGCTTCCCCAAATCCAACCGTTGTGTGCAATAAAGCATAGGGGCGGTACACCCATTGGGGAAAGCGGTACAACCACCCAAGGACAAAGTGCATGCTTGCAGCATGTGGGCAGTACAACCTCCTGGCCTCCCAGTTGTACCGCTAAATAGAGATTAACCGGAACAACTGTTTGACCACCACTCTTGTACTGCTCATCAACCGAAAGGAAACACCCTTAAGCGGTAGTTTGAGTGGTACAACCGCCCAGAATGCATTCTCTAGTGGCCACTAAGTCTGGGAGGTACAACCGCTCGGCACCCCAGTAGTACCTGTTAAATACTGATAAACTGGGACTATCAGGCAACCACCAATGAAGCACCGCTGCTATACCCGTGGGCATCACCCACAGGTGGTGGTTGTGCCGATGCACGAGCTGGTAGTACCGCTTACGAAGGAGGCAGTACAACCGCCAAAGCAGTGAGTGTGTTAACTGATCCACAAGGGAGTAGTAGAACCGCAGTCACCTGTGGTACAACTGCTTTGAGGCAGTTTTGCTACATAGATTAGATATGGAGCTCTCTCCTCAAAATAGAAGGCTATACGGTGGGTGTAATATGAATTTGTGTACGTGTTTGTTTCGACCGTACCTTCTGATACGGACACCCTCTTAATAGTACGGAATTATTGCGACCAAAGAAACAAAACACGTCGAAAATGCCGGCTTCGCTTTTTTCCATCCGGAGGGGTGCCCAACCGTCTTGTGCCATATAAAGTATACCTGAGTAGCTTAGGCACACCGTTAGTCCGTAAATTGCATTTTCATCAACACCAAAACACTTAATGCGGGAAATGCCCTTTCACATGCTTTAAGTGAAAAATACTTTCTGCATACATTCAGGGAAAGGGATTTCTATTTTTGTGCCCAAAACAGCGTGTTTCCATCAACTTAATGTAGTTAACTGTTACCTGGCGCAGATACTGGCGCGTGGGACACATAGAACCCACCTGTCAGTTTCTAGTTTATTAAGAAAAAAATAGTGGAATATAATGACGCGTGGGACACCCTAAGACCCACATGTCAGCGTCTGATTTATTTGCAAAATGAAGGGTGGAATATAATGTTGCACGTGTGAAAGTGCAACTAATCCCTGGGTGGTTTTGGTAATTCATAACAACATATATCTCATTGAACTAATGTCCATTCAAGATAAATATTTCAGGACGTTCAGTGATTGGCATGGCAAGGACTAGAGATGTGGACACCTCAAAATGCTAAGGACAAAGACTAGAAAAAGCTCAAGACTCTACATTTTTGTTTAGGTGATCCAAGATCACATTGAGTCCATAGGAAAGCCAATACTACTAAATGGGGATGAGGTGTTGCTTAATGATCTATTTGCTCAAGTGCTTAGTGATATCGCTCCAAAACCCTCAGTCACTTTCTCCATTCAAACATGTCCAAACCCTAAATTCCAACTCGGCCACACCGATATTTCCTACCCGGAGCCACCGAGTTCATCTGGACTAAGCCACTGCCAAAACCCTAACAATTCAGGTCCACCGATATGGATCTCGGCCCCACCAAGATGGCCTTACCAGATCTCTGTTACTTGTTGCAATTATTTTGGCCCCACCGAGAATTGCAATCGTTCTCACCGAGATGGCTTGACCAATTCTCTGTTGCCTTGTTGCTTCACTTTGGTCCCACCGAGATGATGTAATCGATGCCACCGAGATGAGGTTCTCCCTAAGCCCTTGCACATCAGTCCCTCGGGGTTGTTCCCGTTGGTCCCACCGAGATTCCTAACATTCATATTTTTACACAGATTGGTGCCACAAGTTTTCTGATCAGTGCCACCGAGATAGGTCAAAAGTGTGTAACGGTTGGATTTTGTGTGGAGGCTATATATACCCCTCCACCCTTCTTCCTCATAGAGGAGAGCCATCAGAACATGCCTACCCTTCCACCATTCACTTTCTGAGAGAGAACCACCTACTCATGTGTTGAGATCAAGAGATTCCATTCCTACCATTTGAACCTTGATTTCTAGCCTTCCCCAAGTTGCTTTCCTCTCAAATCCTTCTTCCACCACAGCCAAATCTGTGAGAGAGAGAGAGTTGAGTGTTGGGGAGACTATCATTTGAAGCTCAAGAGCAAGGAGTTCACCATCAACACACCATTTATTATCTTTTGGAGAGTGGTGTCTCCTAGATTGGTTAGGTGTCGCTTGGGAGCCTCCGACATGATGTCTAGTTGAACTAAGAAGTCTGTAAGGGCAAGGAGATCGCCTACTTCATGATGATCTACCCGAGTGAGGCAAGTCCTTCATGGGCGATGGCCACGGTGGGATAGACAAGGTTGCTTCTTCGTGGACCCTTCATGGGTGGAGCCCTCCGCGGACTTGCGCAGCCGTTACCCTTCGTGGGTTGAAGTCTCCATCAACGTGGACGTATGATAGCACCACCTATCGGAACCATGCCAAAAATCTTCGTGTCTCCATTGCGTTTGCCTTCTCCAAACCCTTCTCTTTACTTACATGTGCAATGTTTTACATTCCGCTGCTATACTCTTAGACTTGCATGTGTAGGGTGTTACTTGACTTGTCATAATTGCTAAAATCTGCCCACAACTAAAATTGGGAAAATGATAGATTTTTATTTGGTCAAGTAGTCTAATCACCCCCCCTCTAGACATACTTTTGATCCTACAAGTGGTATCATAGCTTTGGTCTCAGTAAGCCTTGATTTCCGTTGCTTTGGTGATCATAGCATTGGTTTCACAACCTAGGAGAGTATGGCGTCTAGTGAGGGTAACTATCACCATAGAGGTCCTTACTTTGATGGTATAAATTTTTCTAGTTGGAAGCATAATATGGAAATGCATATTCTTGGTCATAACCCCACCGTTTGGGCTTTTGTTCGTATTGGCTTGCAAGGTGAATTCTTTGAGGATGGTAGAGAACCGGATCATGAAGTGACCGCGGAAGAATTGAAGTTGTTGCAATATAATGCTCAAGCTTGTGATATTCTCTTCAATGGATTGTCCGCTGAGGAATTCAACAAAATCAGCCGCCTTGAGAATGCAAAGGAAATTGGGATACTTTGGTTGATATGCATGAAGGTACCGAGTCCGTCAAGGAATCCAAGTTGGATGTGCTTCAAAGTCAACTTGACAAGTTCAAGATGAAGGATGGTGAAGGAGTCGCTGAATTGTACTCTAGGCTTGCTCTCATCACAAATGATATTGCCGGCTTAGGAACTGAAGGGATGACCGACAAGTTCATCATCAAGAAGATCCTTAGAGCTTTGGATGTTAAATATGACACCATGTGCACATTGATCCAAATGATGCCCAATTACAAAGATCTCAAGCCCATGGAAGTCATTGGTAGAATTGTTGCTCATGAGATGTCACTCAACACTATAGAAAAAAGACACATCCGTGACATTTTGGGCCAAACGATTTTTTCTGTCATGCTTATGACACTTCTATGATGATAATTGTGACAAAACCACGTATCATCATAGATGTGGTGGGCTCCTATTTCTATGACAAAAAATCATGACAGAAAATGGGCTTTTCATCCTGGGCAGGCCGGGGATGTACCTGCATGACATTCTTTGGGCCGTCCATGACGGAAAAAATCATGGTAGAAGTGAGGCGAGGAAAATATCGGGGAGTTCCCGGTTACGATGGGTGTCGGGGCCGAGCGATGCACGGAGGATTGCGCGTTTCTCTTGTACATGTACGCGCGTGTGTGCGAGGCGTTGGGCTCTAACTGAACACGAGCGAGGCGTTCACTTACTGAACCCGAGCGATTGCACTAGCTACGTTACTGAACCTGAGTGATCGATCCCTTGGCTGTTAACTGAACTCGAGCAATTCCTTCGCTACTGCTGCTAACTGAAGCCGGTCGAACCAACTGCCTCTTGATGAATAGTGACCATTGTTGGGGGTTGGGTGAACAGTTCCCGGTGGGGGTTGGATGAACAGGACCCCATGGTAGTAGAGGTCGCTGCCTCTGGATGAACAGGACCCCGATTGAGGAGGTGGGGGTGGATGAGCAGGACCCCGTGGAGGGCTGGTTGAACAGTAGCCGGTGGAGGCTGGATGAACAGTGGCACATGGATGAACAGTAGCTGGTGGATGAACAGTAGCAGGTGGAGGATGGAGGAAGTCAACGGTGGATGAACAATAGCCCCGTGGAGGCTGGAGCAAGGCAGTAGACGGTGGATGAACAGTAGCCCGTGGAGTCCTGTTTTGCGGTACGCCACACCCCTCCCGATGAATAGGACCCCGTTTCGACCATAGGCGCTCCAACACAAGTCCGTTTCCTCCGTTTTGCGGAACGCCACACCCCTCCCGATCAACAGCACCCCATTTTGACCATCAGAGCTCGAACACAAGTCCATATCCTCTGTTCTGCGGTACACCACACCCCTCCCGATGAACAGGACCTCATTTCGACCGTAGGCGGTCAAACAGAAGGCCGTTTCCTCCGTTCTGTGGTACGCCAGGCCTCCTTTCGGTTGTTTCGTCCAAGCCGGTTGGCTCCCGATGAACATGGCGTATTCCGACCCAGTCGGTTGCCTCCCGATGAACACGACGCTATTTCCTCCGTTCCGACCCAACCAGTTGGCTGCCGATGAATAGGACACCGTGTCTGTACGTGTTAGAGACCCCGCCCGTATGTATGTATGTAGCCGTATTTACTTTCTTGCAGCATGGTTGTACGTACGTGCACACGATATAATAGACGGGACTGTGTGACATGCTACGTCTGCGCCTCTACTACGACACGTTTCGCTCCTTACTTGGCCATGGTTCATCTCCGCAGAGACACCGATCTACCAGTATGTACGTACACGGTCACAACCAAACAGATAACGCTACGTATGCTTCGACCGGATAGGTCCTAGCTGTCAGGGAGGATAAGGAGGCACTTCCTTGCGTGCGAAGATATAGCTGGTGGGTCCTAGTTGTCAGGGGGAAGAATCATTTTTTCTGCCCGTAACATGGACACACTTCCTTGCGTGTGAAGATGTAGCTAGTGGGTCCCAGCTGTCAGGGGGCACACTTTTTTTGCAAAATTCAAAGGCCCTTCTGGTGGGTCCCCGCTGTCAGGTGGACGAATCATTATTTTGCGCGTAATAAGGAGGCACTTCCTTGCTGCGGCCGTGGACCCAACTATCAGCCTCTCCACGTACAGTCCTCTTCTGATGACTCTCGTTTTTTGACCACGTTGACCATGCCACGCCGAGCTCACCAAAGCGGTGGACGATGATGAGGCCCCGGACGGCAACGAGCCGGTGATGGGAAGGCGTGGCAGTGGGTCGCAGAAGGAGAGGTGTACGAGGGTTAACTGGTTCTAGTGCGGCGTGGTTCTGCAGTCAGCGGAGAATAACATGAGGTGTGTGTCGGATTCAGGGCTCCGCAGACCCAAGAAAGGTTCGAACTCTGGGGCGTGTGCGAAGAACTCAACCTCTCCGACCAACCAACCCATAGTCCCATGATACATCTCCAACGTATCTATAATTTTTGATTGTTCCATGCTATATTATATTCTGTTTTGGATGTTTAATGGGCTTTATTATACACTTTTATATTATTTTTGGGACTAACCTATTAACCGGAGGCCTAGCCCAAATTGCTGTTTTTTTGCCTATTTCAGTGTTTCGCAGAAAAGGAATATCAAACGAAGTCCAAACGGAATCAAACCTTCGGGAACGTGACTTTCAGAACAAACGTGATCCAGAGGACTTGGAGTCCACGTAAAGAAATCAACGAGGAGAGCACGAGGCAGGGGGCGCGCCTACCCCCCCTAGACGCGCCCTCCACCCTCGTGGGGCCCATGTTGCTCCACCGACGTCCTTCTTCCTCCTATATATACCTACGTATCCCCAAACCATCAGAGGCATCCACGAAAACTTAATTCCACTGTCGCAACCTTCTGTACCCATGAGATCCCATCTTGGGGCCTTTTCCGGTGCTCCGCTGGAGGGGGCATTGATCACGGAGGGCTTCTACATCAACACCGTAGCCTCTCCGATGATGTGTGAGTAGTTTACCTCAGACCTTCGGGTCCATAGTTATTAGCTAGATGGCTTCTTCTCTCTTTTTGGATCTCAATACAAAGTTCTCCACGATTCTCGTGGAGATCTATTCGATGTAATCTTCTTTTGTGGTGTGTTTGTTGAGATCGATGAATTGTGGGTTTATGATCAAGTTTATCTATGAACAATATTTGAATCTCCTCTGAATTCCTTTATGTATGATTGGTTATCTTTTCAAGTCTCTTCGAATTATCAGTTTGGTTTGGCCTACTAGATTGATCTTTCTTGCAATGGGAGAAGTGCTTAGCTTTGGGTTCAATCTTGCAGTGTCCTTTCGCAGTGACAGCAGGGGCAGCAAGGCACGTATTGTATTGTTGCCATCGAGGATAAAAAGATGGGGTTTATATCATATTGCATGAGTTTATCCCTCTACAGCATGAATCTTACTTAAAGCATTACTCTGTTCTTATGAACTTAATACTCTAGATGCATGCTGGATAGCGGTCGATGTGTGGAGTAAATAGTAGTAGATGCAGAATCGTTTTGGTCTACTTGTCGCGGACGTGATGCCTATATACATGATCATACCTAGATATTCTCATAACTATGCTCAATTCTATCAATTGCTTAACAGTAATTTGTTCACCCACCGTAATACTTATGCTCTTGAGAGAAGCCACTAGTGAAACCTATGGCCCCCGTGTCTATTTTCCATCATATTAATCTTCCAACACTTAGCTATTTCCATTGCCATTTATTTTACTTTGCATCTTTATTTCTCTTTATTATAAAAATACCAAAAAATATTATCTTATCATATCTATCAGATCTCACTCTCGTAAGTGACCGTGAAGGGATTGACAACCCCTTTATCGCGTTGGTTGCGAGGTTCTTATTTGTTTGTGTAGGTGTGTGGGACTCGAGTGTGGTCTCCTACTGGATTGATACCTTGGTTCTCAAAAACTGAGGGAAATACATACGCTACTTACTGCATCACCCTTTCCTCTTCAAGGGAAAACCAACGCAGTGCTCAAGAGGTAGCAAGAAGGATTTCTGGCGCCGTTGCCGGGGAGTCTACGCACAAGTCAAGACATACCAAGTACCCATCACAAACCCTTATCCCTCGCATTACATTAATTGCCATTTGCCTCTCGTTTTCCTCTCCCCCACTTCACCCTTGTCGTTTTATTCGCCCTCTCTTTCAAATCGCCCTCTTTTTCGCTTGCTTCTTGTTTGCTTGTGTGTTGGATTGCTTGCGTGTCACGATTGCTCAAGATAATACTAAATTGTGTGACTTTACCAATACCAACAACAATGATTTTCTTAGCACTCCGATTGCTCCTCTTACCGATACTGAATCTTGCGAAATTAATGCTGCTTTGTTGAATCTTATCATGAAAGATCAATTCGCCGGCCTTCCTAGTGAAGATGCAGCTACCCATCTAAATAGCTTCGTTGATTTGTGTGATATGCAAAAGAAGAAAGATTTGGACAATGATATTGTTAAATTGAAGTTATTTCCTTTTTCTCTTAAAGATCACGCTAAAGCTTGGTTTTCATCTTTGCCTACAAATAGTATTGATTCATGAAATAAGTGCAAAGCTACTTTTATCTCTATGTATTTTCCTCCTGCTAAAATCATCTCTCTTAGAAACGATATTATGAATTTTAAGCAACTTGATCATGAACATGTTGCACAAGCATGGGAGAGGATGAAATTAATGATACGTAATTGCCCTACACATGGTTTGAATCTTTGGATGATTATACAATTTTTTTATGCCGGATTGAATTTTTCTTCTAGAAATCTTTTAGATTCGGCCGCGGGAGGCACTTTTATGGAAATCACTTTAGGAGAAGCTACCAAACTCCTAGATACTATTATGGTTAATTACTCTCAATGGCACACCGAAAGATGTACTGATAAAAAAGTGCATGCAATAGAAGAAATTAATGTTTTGAGTGGAAAGATGGATGAACTTATGAAATTATTTGCTACTAAAAGTGTTTCTTCTGATCCTAATTATATGCCTTTGTCTACTTTTATTGAGAATAATAATGAATCTATGGATGTCAGTTTTGTCGGTAGGAATAATTTTGGTAACAACGCGTATAGAGGAAACTTTAATCCTAGGCCGTTCCCTAGTAATTCCTCTAATAATTATGGTAATTCCTACAACAACTCTTATGGAAATTTTAATAAGATGCCCTCTGAATTTGAGACTAGTGTTAAGGATTTTATGAATTCACAAAAGAATTTCAATGGTTTACTTGAAGAAAAATTGCTCAAGGTTGATGAATTGGCTAGGAACGTTGATAGAATTTCTCTTGATGTTGATTCTTTGAAACTTAGATCTATTCCACCTAAGCATGATATCAATGAGTCTCTCAAAGCCATGAGAATTTCCGTTGAATAGTGCAAAGAAAGAACCGCTAGGATGCGTGCCAAGAAAGATTGCTTTGTAAAAGCATGTTCTTCTAGTTTTTATGAGAATAAAGATGAAGATCTAAAAGTTATTGATGTGTCCCCTATTAAATCTTTGTTTTGCAATATGAATCTTGATAATGATGGGACTGAATATGATCCACCTTTACCTAGAAAGCGTCCCAAAAATTCGGAGTTTTTAGATCTTGATGCTAAAATTTGTAAAAGTGGGATTGAAGAGGTCAAAACTTTAGATATCAACGAACCCACTATTTTGGATTTCAAGGAATTTAATTATGATAATTGCTCTTTGATAGATTCTATTTCCTTGTTGCAATCCATGCTAAATTCTCCTCATGCTTATAGCCAAAATAAAGCTTTTACTAAACATATCGTTGATGCTTTGACGCAATCTTATGAAGAAAAACTTGAGTTGGAAGTTTCTATCCCTAGAAAACTTTATGATGAGTGGGAACCTACTATTAAAATTAAAGTTAAAGATCATGAATGCTATGCTTTGTGTGATTTGGATGCTAGTGTTTCCACGATTCCCAAAACTTTGTGTGATTTGTTAGGTTTCCGCGAATTTGATGATTGCTCTTTAAACTTGCACCTTGCAGATTCCACTATCAAGAAACCTATGGGAAGAATTAATGATGTTCTTATTGTTGCAAATAGGAATTATGTGCCCGTAGATTTTATTGTTCTTGATATAGATTGCAATCCTTCATGTCCTATTATTCTTGGTAGACCTTTCCTTAGAATGATTGGTGCAATTATTGATATGAAGGAAGGGAATATTAGATTCCAATTTCCATTAAGGAAATGCATGGAACACTTCCCTGGAAATAAAATTAAATTGCATTATGAATCTATTATGAGAGCCACTTATGGATTGCCTACCAAAGATGGCAATACCTAGATCTATACTTGCTTTTATGCCTAGCTAGGGGCGTTAAACGATAGCGCTTGTTGGGAGGCAACCCAATTTTATTTTAGTTTTTTCCTTTTTGCTTCTGTTTAGGAATAAATATTTGTTATAGCCTCTGGTTAGATTTGTTTTTATGTTTTAATTAGTGTTTGTGCCAAGTTAAACCTATAGGATCTTCTTGGATGATAGTTATTTGATCTTGCTGAAAATTCCAGAAATTTCTGTTCACGAAAACAATTGTTGAAAATCACCAGAACGTGATAAAATATTGATTCCAATTGCTGCTGATCAATAAACAAATTTTCTAGGTCTTCCTATTTTGGTAGATCTTTTTGAGTTCCAGAAGTTTGCGTTAGTTACATATTACTACAGACTGTTCTGTTTTTGACAGATTCTGTTTTTCGTGTGTTGTTTTCTTATTTTGATGAATCTATGGCTAGTAAAAGAGTTTATAAAACATAGAGAAGTTTTAATACAGTAGTTTTAACACCAATATAAATAAAGAATGAGTTCATTACAGTACCTTGAAGTGGTGTTTTGTTTTCTTTCGCTAACGGAGCTCACGAGATTTTCTGCTAAGTTTTGTGTTGTGAAGTTTTCAAGTTTTGGGTAAAAGATTTGATGGATTTTGGAACAAGGAGTGGCAAGAGCCTAAGCTTGGCGATGCCCATGGCACCCCAAGATAATCTAAGGACACCAAAAAGCCAAATCTTGGGGATGCCTCGGAAGGCATCCGCTCTTTCGTCTACTTCCATCGGTAACTTTACTTGGAGCTATATTTTTATTCACCACATGATATGTGTTTTGCTTGGAGAGTCTTGTATGATTTGAGTCTTTGCTTTTTAGTTTACCACAATCATCCTTGCTTTACACACCTTTTGAGAGAGACACACACAAATCGGAATTTATTAGAATACTCTATGTGCTTCACTTATATCTTTTGAGCTATATAGTTTTTGCTCTAGTGCTTCACTTATACCTTTTAGAGCACGGCGGTGGTTGTATTTTATAGAAATTATTGATCTCTCATGCTTCACTTATATTATTTTGAGAGTCTTAAAACAGCATGGCAATTTGCTTTAATTATAATATCATGAGAAATTTGATGCTTGATAATTGTTTTGAGATATAAAGGTGGTAATATCATAGTTGTGCTAGTTGAGTAATTGTGAAATTGCGAAATACTTGTGTTGGAGTTTGTGATTCCCGTAGCATGCACGTATGGTGAACCGTTATGTAACGAAGTCGGAGCATGAGGTATTTGTTGATTGTCATCCTTTGTATGGCGGTCGGGATCGCGCGATGGTTAACTCCTACCAACCCTTCCCCTAGGAGCATGCATAGTAGTACTTTGCTTCAAGGGCTAATAAATTTTTGCAATAAGTATATGAGTTCTTTATGACTAATGTGAGTCCATGGATTATACGCACACTTACCTTTCCGCAATTTTCTAGCCTCTTCGGTACCGTGCATTGCCCTTTCTCACCTTGAGAGTTGGTCCAAACTTCGCCGGTGCATCCAAACCCCGTGATATGATACGCTCTATCACACATAAACCTCCTTATATCTTCCTCAAAACAGCCACCATACCTACCTATTATGGCATTTCCATTGCCATTCCGAGATATATTGCCATGCAACTTTCCATCGTTTCGTTTATCATCACACGCTCCATCATTGTCATATTGCTTTGCATGATCATGTAGTTGACATCGTATTTGTGGCAAAGCCACCGTTCATAATTCCTTCATATATGTCGCTCTTGATTCATTGCATATCCCGGTACACCGCCGGAGGCATTCACATAGAGTCATATATTGTCCTAAGTATCGAGTTGTAATTCATGAGTTGTAAGTAAATAAAAGTGTGATGATCATCATTATTAGAGCATTTTCCCAAGTGAGGAAAGGATGATGGAGACCATGATTTCCCCACAAGTCGGGATGAGACTCCGGACTAACAAAAAGACGCCATAAAAAAGGAAGAAAAGGCCCAAATAAAAATAATAAAAAAATGAGAGAAAAAGAGAGAAGGGACAATGTTACTATCCTTTTACCACACTTGTGCTTCAAAGTAGCACCGTGATCTTTATGATTGAGAGTCTATCATTTTGTCACTTACATATACTAGTGGGAAATTTCATTATAGAACTTGGCTTGTATATTCCAATGATGGGCTTCCTCAAATGCCCGAGGTCTTCATGAGCAAGCAAGTTGGATGCACACCCACTTAGTTTCTTTTGTTTGAGCTTTCATACACTTATAGCTCTAGTGCATCTGTTGCATGGCAATCCCTACTCCTTGCATTGACATCAATTGATGGGCATCTCCATGGCCCGTTGATTAGCCTCGTCGATGTGAGACTTTCTCCTTTTTTGTCTTCCCACATAACCCCTATCATTATACCTTATTCCACCATAGTGCTATATACATGGCTTGCGCTCATGTATTGCGTAAAAGTTGAAAAGGCTGAAGCGCGTTAAAAAGTATGAACCAATTGCTTGGCTAAAACCGGGATTGTACATGATATGAATATTTGTGTGGGGAATATGGAGCATAGCCAGACTATATGATTTTGTAGGGATAACTTGCTTTGGCTATGTTATTTTGATAAGACATAATTGCTTGGTTAGCATGCTTGAAGTATTATTGTTTTTATGTCAACATTAAACTTTTATCTTGAATCATATCGAATCTGAACATTCGTGCCACAATAAGAAGAACTGCATTGAAATTATGCTAAAGTAGCATTCCACATCAAAAATTCTGTTTTTATCACTTACCTACCCGAGGACGAGCAGGAATTAAGCTTGGGGATGCTTGATACGTCTCCAATGTATCTATAATTTTTTATTGTTCCATGCTATATTATATTCTGTTTTGGATGTTTAATGGGCTTTATTATACACTTTTATATTTTTTTTGGACTAGCCTATTAACCGGAGGCCTAGCCCAAATTGCTATTTTTTTTGCCTATTTCAGTGTTTCGTAGAAAAGGAATATCAAACGAAGTCCAAACGGAATGAAACCTTCGGGAACGTGATTTTCGGAACAAACGTGATCCAGAGGACTTGGAGTCCAGGTGAAGAAAGCAACAAGGAGAGCACGAGGCAGGGGGCGCGCCTACCCCCCAAGCGCGCCCTCCACCCTCATGGGGCCCATGTTGCTCCACCGACGTACTTCTTCCTCCTATATATACCTACGTACCCCCAAACCATCAGAAGCATCCACGAAAACCTAATTCCACCACCGCAACCTTCTGTACCCGTGAGATCCCATCTTGGGGCCTTTTCCGGTGCTCCGCCGGAGGGGGCATTGATCACGGAGGGCTTCTACATCAACACCGTAGCCTCTCCAATGATGTGTGAGCAGTTTACCTCAGACCTTCGGGTCCATAGTTATTAGCTAGATGGCTTCTTCTCTGTTTTTGGATCTCAATACAAAGTTCTCCACGATTCTCATGGAGATCTATTCGATGTAATCTTCTTTTGCGGTGTGTTTGTTGAGACCGATGAATTGTGGGTTTATGATCAAGTTTATCTATGAACAATATTTGAATCTCCTCTGAATTCCTTTATGTATGATTGGTTATCTTTGCAAGTCTCTTCGAATTATCAGTTTGGTTTGGCCTACTAGATTGATCTTTCTTGCAATGGGAGAAGTGCTTAGCTTTGGGTTCAATCTTGCGGGGTCCTTTCCCAGTGACAGCAGGGGCAGCAAGGCACGTATTGTATTGTTGCCATCGAGGATAAAAAGATGAGGTTTATATCATATTGCATGAGTTTATCCCTCTACATCATGTCATCTTACTTAAAGCATTACTCTGTTCTTATGAACTTAATACTCTAGATGCATGCTGGATAGCGGTCGATGTGTGAAGTAATAGTAGTAGATGCAGAATCATTTCGGTCTACTTGTCATGGACGTGATGCCTATATACATGATCATACCTAGATATTCTCATAACTATGCTCAATTCTATCAATTGCTTAACAGTAATTTGTTCACCCACCGTAATACTTATGCTCTTGAGAGAAGCCACTAGTGAAACCTATGGCCCCCGGGTCTATTTTCCATCATATTAATCTTCCAACACTTAGCTACTTCCATTGCCATTTATTTTACTTTGCATCTTTATTTCTCTATTATAAAAATACCAAAAAATATTATCTTATCATATCTATCAGATCTCACTCTCGTAAGTGACCGTGAAGGGATTGACAACCCCTTTATCGCGTTGGTTGCGACGTTCTTATTTGTTTGTGTAGGTGCGTGGGACTCGAGCGTGGTCTCCTATTGGATTGATACCTTGGTTCTCAAAAACTGAGAGAAATACTTACGCTACTTTACTGCATCACCCTTTCCTCTTCAAGGGAAAACCAACGCAGTGCTCAAGAGGTAGCATCCCACGGCCTAGCTCTATGAACAGGAAAGAAGATGAACATGGCAGTTTACCCATGTTCGGGCCTCCTTGCGGTGTAAGACCCTACTCCTGCTTTGTGGTGGATTTGCCTCACGGGGGGCTGAGGCTGAACTAGTACAAGGGAAGAACAACCTCGCGAGGTCTGCTTTGGTGAGGGGATGAGTCAATGAGGTGAGGACGGATCGGGGTTGGCCTGGATCGGATCCCGTCCATGGTGGTGGCTAACCTATATTTATAGTGGCCTTGGTCCTCTTCCCTCGAAATGTAGGCGGGAAGGGATTCCATAGTGGCCAATTTGAACGGGGACAAGTAGTACATCTTATCCTGACGAAAGGTGGTCTTCGCTTACAAAGCTTCTGGTCATGACACTGTGGTGGGCTCGGCGATGACATCTGTCCCGCCGTCCTGGCGGTCTTGGTCTCGTTGCACGGGAATGGAAACCTTTGACTGATTCCTCGGGACCCTGCGCTCGCCTGGCCTGGGTCGTCATGGCTAGCGTCACCGCAACCTCATTAGGTTGTGCACTTGCACAGGAAACTCCGCTCCTCAGGAGCAGCCCAGGTGAGGCCGCTCCCTAAGGAGGTCTTAGTGTCGTTCGCTTCGCGAGACTTGGCCCCTCGCGAGGGACTTGGCTTGCTGTTGTTGCAGATGGGCCAAACCATGCCATCGAAGGAGCCATAACATGGGCCGCAGGTAGGCTAGTCTGGGTACCCTGGTTCCCAGAACGCCGACAGTAGCCCCCGGGCCCAAGGCACGCTCGGACTTGGCTTCGAGGCGAAGCCAAGGGGCAAGGGCGAAGAGCCGCGGGCCCCAATCGCCTGCGGACCAGGCTATCACGTGGAGCTTGACGGGATGTGGGAGTCTCCACTTCCCCACTCCGCCTTGGCAACTGCCCGACTTGACAACTGCCTGGCGCATGCAGAAAGGCCATCATTTCCCGGAGCGTGAGAGGCTGGCGGTTAGCATTCCTCCGGCTACAAATGGGAGAGTAGCGGAGCCCCCAGCCCATCTTCATCTTCTCGCCTCTCGCTTCTCCTTCTCCTTTGTCCCGCCACCTCGCCAGAGTGTCCATGGTGCCAGTGAGGAGGTTCTTCGCCGCGGAGAAGGGAAAGGCTCCTCAGGTGGAACCTGAGCTGCTCCCGCCAAAGAAGAGGCACGATTGCTCTCACGATGCCCCCGCGGCGCCCATGGCAACACGGCCTTGGCACGAATGCGCCCCATCGGGCTTCCCAGTCAGCGTGTATGCTCTCGCGCAAAGCCCCACACATGGGAGCGGTGGCAGACGCCACGAGGAGCGAAGCCGTGGTGGAGAACAAGCGGTGGCTGTACAGCCACCCCGCCCACGGACTCATGCCGAAGGCACGGCCCGCGAGTTTGTGGAGTGGGCGGCAATGCCGCCACACACATGGATCCGGCTCCCGCGGTCTCTGGCAAGGGAGATACCGCTGCGGGGGCCTGTCGAGCTATGGCTGTTGCACAACGGCTGCTGTAGCGAAGCCTCGGAGGCGGAGGTTGAGGTTGTCGACTCCGGCGATGTCTTCATGACTCGGGGATGGGGTGCGATCGCCCGCGCCCATAACTCGGAGGGGAGGCACGTCATCCACTTCGAGTACGATGGGGCTTCGACGCTCCTCTTCAAGGTCTTTTGGGAGGACGGCCAATGCCTGGAATGCTTTCCCAGGGGAGGCGTCCGAGGCAGCGGCTCCCCCGCGGGTCGGCGAGGCCACCAGTGGTGAACTTGCCCTTGGCCTTGTCCACGACTCCTACGATAGCAGCAGCACTTCATCCGGACTAGGCTCGAGCGGCGATGGCAGCTACGAGCCGCCGCGTCGCCGCGCCCGGGCCTAAGGGAGGAGTAGCGCCATCCCGACGTCGCTGGTGATGCTGCCAGGGCCATGGTTCTTTAGGAGGTTTTCCCTTTTGCTTCATTCCTGCGCAAAAATCATGACGGACCCCGTGGGGGCATGTAAAAACTGTGATGCTCGTACTTTAACGTTATCATTTCTAATTTGGTGTCGTGTTTGCGTCTCTCACCCTAGCATGGTTCCCCCTTTCATTATCGCGGTAGCTTAGTGCTCTACACCAGCAGGACCCAGTCCCCAGGCAAGCTTCAGCCGTCGCTGGTATGCCAGGTCGCGATGGCATGGTCAAGGCCAGGAGGTGAGCGGCCCAAGGTCTGGTAAGAGCCCCTGAGGCGCGATGCTCAGGAAGTCCCCTTTGGCGCGCAAGCAGCTCCCGAATGACTAAAAGGGAAGTTTCCTTGCTCGAGCGAGATCGCAAGGGACGAAACGCTGATCATGGGGTTCACGCCTGCGCGTGCGAGGTGACTTATCTTGGCGAGCCTGGGTGGTTCCTTTGCCGCGTGGGCGATCTTCTTGTGCGACGTTAGGCCATGCCCTTCTCCCGATGGCACCCCCTGCAGGGCTCCTGCCAACTCCATCTCCCCCGCTTGCCTGGGTGCTTTACGTCCTCGGCACCTGGCTCTCGAGTGAGGCTCGGCCACCGCTGGTATGCCAGGTCGTGATGCCATGGTCAAGGCCAGGGGGTGAGGGCCCGAGAACCGGTAGGAGCCCCTGAGTCGCAGTGCTCAGCCCCCCCTTTAACGCGCAAGCGGCTTGTGCGAGAAAAGAGTGGTTGGCTGCAAGGAGGGGTTACGCCCCTTGGCACGTAGCATGGCATTCTTCCATGGTACGAGGTGCTGGTAAGGCCGCTAGTGGCCCTGCCTTCGGGGCTCCTGTGAGTTAACCAAAACCATAACAGACGGTCCTGCCGGTGATCTTTCCGCAAGAAGACGAAGGCACTAAGGACCCGGTGAGGTGACGTGCGCGGGGCCGGCTGTGAACCAGAGCTCGGTCTCTTAGGTTTATCAGTGCTGCAGGGGCGGACCCAAGCACAGGCGCCGTGCCAGTAGCCCCCGTTGCGGGATGAGCAAGAGGCGGGTTAGCAACACACGGAGGTCGCAAAGGGCAGCTCCATAGATAACGAGACGGCAGGCGTAACATTAATAACCAGAATATCCTGAGCATGCATAACTGGTTCAGAGTAAATAAATCAAAATGATGCGGCTGCAGGGGTGGGCCCTTGAGGATAATGCAGCCCGAGGGGCGCCCTCAACTGAACAAACCAAAAAGTCACCTGGCACCGTCGTTGTGGAAGTGTTGGAGTAGCCGGAGATGCGTGCTGCAGAAGTCGCTCCTCATGAGCCGGCCGGCTCCTGAGTCCCGGGGGGCTCCAGAGGTCCGGGGGGTTCACGAGGTTCCGACACCTCCTCTGCCAGTATCGTCTGGCGCCTAGCCTCGTGAGCTGCCAGGACGCCCCGCATGTAGCGCTGGTGCGAGGCAGCCATGTTCGGCAGGCCGAATGGCATGCGGACTTAGCCGTGAGGGTGGCCTCTACACCGGCCAACGCAGGACGGACAGAAGAGCTCCTGAGAAGCAGCCCTGTTGAGGCCTGGAATGTTGACGCAGACGCGTGCTACCTCTTGAGCATGCGTTGGGTTTCCCTTGAAGAGGAAAGGGTGATGCAGCAAAGTAGCGTAAGTATTTCCTTCAGTTTTTGAGAACCAAGGTATCAATCCAGTAGGAGATTACACGCAAGCCACCTAGTACCTGCACAAACAATCAAGAACCTTGCAACCAACGCGATAAAGGGGTTGTCAATCCCTTCAGGTCACTCGCAAAAGTGAGATCTAATAAAGATAATAAGATAAATATTTTTAGTATTTTCATTGTATAGATTGGAAAGTAAAGATTGCAAAATAAAATAAATAGGAAACTAGAATTGTAGATCGGAAACTTATATAATGTAAAATAGACCCGGGGGCCATAGGTTTCACTAGTGGCTTCTCTCATGATAGCATGTATTATTTGGTGAACAAATTACTGCCGAGCAATTGATAGAAAAGCGCATAGTTATGAGAACTAGCATCAACCCGTGCAACCGCACGGGCTACTTATTTTGGCAACAACTTTGTGCAATAAATTTAACATATTGGTTATATGTAAGAACACACGATTTATGAATTCATACACTTTCTAGTGCTCTTGAAATTAAATTCTTACCATAGTTTCATCTTTAGTCATACATTTAATTAACATTTGTATGTCCCATCAAAACACAATATTTTGTTTCCCTTAGCCTAGAAAATCTTAATCGTTTCTTCAACATGTGTCAAAAGCTGCGAAAAACAAAAAAAATTGAAAAATTCTTAGTCTATGAAAGAAGTTCCACCATTTATTTACTCCCCCGTGTGTATTAATTATATAAAAATGTTCCACGGAAAAAGTGAAGCACACAATTACTAATGCTTCAATTGTGGAAACAAATGATATTCGGATGTTTACAAACAAAACTGCTGACAATACTTTCTTAAATATAGTGTACAATTACTGAACCACAGAGCAGCGTGATGTTTGTAATCATGCCATACTGTCAAGCAACTAAATAAACTTGAGTCCATGAGTGTCTGCCATGCTGTTATATTAAGAAACACATGATTTCTTCGTATACTCATTAGGAATTCTCCATGCTGAATTGTTGAAAGATTGTACACACTGAACATCACAAACACAATAAGTTTGTTTTCGACTATATAATTATCAAAAAAATTCATATAAAATATAAACATGCACAATTTTTACAGACAACAGTACACCTGCACAGCCATCTCTTCCACGTACCTAAAAGAGAATAGCGGCCACTTGATTATTTGCCCAATCTCAGAAATCAAGTGGAAGTGCGATAAAATATTCAAATGTTTATACAGTCCACATGCATTGCTTTGGTTCCCTGGTGTCATGTGATCTACATCACTTTACAAAATATGAAAAATTGATTATATATCAGCAAGAAATAAAAATTGAGTGGGCCAAGATTAATATAATGAATTATGCAAAGAAAAATATAGGTGAATCGGAAACATTTTAGAAACATTTTTCGTTCTTTTCAACATGAACCAATATTACGTGTTGTTTTTTAGTTAGAAGGAGAAATAAAAATCATGCATGTAATTAAAATATGTGAGATAATATTACCTTGCTTTATAACTCCAAGGAAAACAATCTAACTTCAAGTTGTCGTATAAATAAATGTACCAACAGGCGACTCCTCCTGAAGTAAAACTTTTCCTAGCAATAGCTTATAAATGGACTCACTACTATGCTAGTTGAGTGATGCTACACATATTGTCCTATCCTAGTACAACCAATGGCTTTCTCATAGAAAAATACGACCAATGACATAGTATATTGGTATCTCTCTTGTTTTCAACCTGTATGGTCCACATTTGTGTCCTACCACCATCCGTTAGCAAAGCATCGTATGTGTACCATTTGTTTTTTCAAGATTTGCAGTGTGGTGCTGATGTTTCCTGCCACTGCCATTGCATTGACCGGCCAATTTATTCAACAGTAGTTATGGAGAACAGAAAAAGAAATTTGTTCCTCATGGCCAGGTATGACCAACTTACATTTGATTCAGGTGAGGAAACAGAATTAGGAGGACAGAAAATGTATCAACTCAAGCGTATTTGAAGAGAGACTAAATACAGTCATGTCTCAGAATGTTAGCAAGAGGTTATTCCTATAAGAACATGAGGGCGTGATCCCTGATGTCAACTTTGACATTGTAGAATAACTAAAAATATGAGATAAGACCATCAAATTTATTGAATAGATTATAAGCTGAAGCATGCATTGCTACTTAACAAAAGGACACATTAGGCGCCTGCAAGTGAGTCCATGACTTTTTTCCTTGTGCGTTTCATCTAACATACATGGGAAAATTGAGTGCTGTTTGACATCGTATGGCCATATCTTATCGAGAAATACGATCATACTGGAGGTGGAATTAGTATCATCTAAGCTATAAACTTTTTCCTATCCAAATAGCATTTCCAATTTTTCTTTGCTCTAAGCTACAATACCACTTATGTATGCTTTGCAGTAGTTCTTTGGTCACAGACAACCATATTATAATCTAGAGACGCTAAAAAAAATATTGAGTGGTCTATCAACATGGAGGTATACTTGATCAAGTAGAAAGAAGAAATTTTCTCCCTGAACTCGCACTTTTGGTGATATTGGCATACGGCAACCCCTTACAGTTTTTTTTCCAGATCCAATTAATGTTAACAAAGCCCTCGTAGTCTGCCCGTGAACGAACCTGTAAGTTTGCTAATCATGTTCCAGACCTGTTCTGACCTTCATTGACGCACTATTACCCCTGCCGGCCGACACCTTTTCCTGCAAGTAGCGATCAGTTCACTGACAGAGAAGATCAAAGAACAAAATTTGCATCATGGTGAATATCTTAAAAGCTGTTGTATTTCCTAATACTTTGCATTACATACTTTAGTGCTAGAGTCATCTTCAAGACTTGAGAAGATGCCTAATTCACTACAAAGCAAATCAGCTCGCTGGAGACAACCTGTGGTAGCATGTAATATTAAATCTAAGCAAACTGCATTAGCCATATCAGGGAGCTCAACTAAGAACATCAAGAGTTTGTGCGATCTCTGATTCAGGGATGATCTAGAAGACACAGAGAGGCATATGTGGCTTCTCCACCGAGAATCCAATCATTCATGTATGCATCTATTTATTCAGTCTATTCATCATGAAGTATCTAACTATGCATCCATTAATTATACGTATCCATCAATTCCATATTTGTATCAGTGAGTACCATCGAGATAAAGCATAAAATATATTGTCCGGTCATAGGTTGTTTGCTGGGTACAAATACCTACATGAAGCACGCACAAAAGTAGTCTGAAATGTTGGATGAATTAACATTTTCATCAGGTATTGGAAAATAGTTTAATTAGACACCGACTAAAAGCTAAATAATCCTTCTTTCACAATAATTAGAAGCCAGGGACAAAGGATTAATGTGTCAAGTAAAGTGAAACGATAAATCCCTCTTTACCAGCTAATTTTTTTTAAATAATACATTTTTTTTATTAATTTGCACAAATATTACGCTGAAAAAATAATTTTCAAAAATAATACACTGTCGGCCCGCTGCAGGCCGACTGGGCCTAGTCAGCCCACAGCAGGCCGACTGGGCGTACTCGGCCAGTAGCAGGCCGACAGCTGGCCCGCCTGCCACTTGTCGCACGCGCATTGGGCAGGCCACGTCGCGGGGTGGGGAGAGGGAGCTGTCGGCGCGGCGGTCACGGGGTGAGCCCCTGTCAGCCTACTACGGGCCGATCAGCCAGCTGCGGGCCGACAGGGTGCGGCCCCACCTGCAGCACACCCGGCTCCCTGCGGCTCGAGCATATCTGTTCGCTATCGCACTCGAGCATATCTGTTCTTCCTCTGTTCTTTCCTTCTCCCTTCTGTACACGAAAATGCCTTCAATTTCTACACCTAAATGAGCCAGTTTTTTGCGGATTTGGCACCGTGAATGGATTCAACTTAGTTAGGGCAGCCAAAAGAGTCCTCGATCTACTGATGGGGTAGCTCGTGGTGGTCGTGGTGAGCATTTTGGTAGCTCGTGGAGGTGAAGGTGGTGGTGGTGAAGTTGGGGCAGTGTGGTGGAGGTGGTGGAGGTGAAGCTCGTCGTTCGTCGTTCTTCGTTGGAGGCGGAGCACCGGCAGTTTGGTGGCCGCCGTTCGTCGTTCTTCGTTCGCACGCACGCTTCAAGGGTATATTTTAGCAAACATTTTATTTTTCGTAGGTGCTCCGGTAGTATTTGTTAATATGTTTGGATGTGAAATAAATTAGGTGTGCGATTATTGTTATTTGCCCCGGTAGTATACGTAAATATATTTAGATGTCAACTAATTATTTGTGTAAAAATGTGTAGTTGCTCCGGTAATATTCCGTACTATATGTGGATGTGAAGTATTTAGGAGTGTCAGTATTTGGAGTAGCTCCGGTAAAATCCGTAACATAGGTAGTCAAATATTAAAATATGTAAATATTTGTAGTTGCTCCGGCAAATATTTGTAATATACTTGTAGGTGTGTGAATTGTATTAGTTGCTCCGTTAATATTCTGTAATATATATATAGACATGTCTAATATTTTTTAGTGAATTGTATTTCGTTGTTGAAAAAAAATAGGTGAGCCGAGATGTCAGATGTAGTGAAGTTCAGATTTTACTATGGTCCTGGTACTGTCCAAACAACTGAGATGGGAGCAGATCTGAGTGAATTTACTCACATAGAGGTGCCAATGAGCGCACCTCAAACATGGTCAGTCAGTCAGTTGAAAGAATGGATTGCGGCAAGTTTAGGTCTTGATACTGAAACACACACCGTCGGTGTTCATGCATTATGGACACGGTCAAGTACAATAATTTACTTTTATTTGAGGCCGATAGAGCGAGACTCCGATTGGGTGCGGTGGTTACAAGGTTGTGAACGAAGGGGATGCAATCCTGTTGCTTTAGTGCTTCCCGTCGTGAAGGAGGTCACTGCACATGAAGGCGAGGGTGGCTACGATCCTGGTCATAGCAGTGTAGGGAGGCAGTTATCTATGTCAAATGCTGGAGATGATGGTTACGAACAAGGACAGAGCAGTCAGGTAGAAGGAGGAAATGCTTATGGTTATGAATCAGGGCAGAGTAGTCAGGTACAAGGAGGAAATGCCGATGGTGATTACAATGGCGAGGTGGACGCTGACGAGGTAGATGGGCACATGCAGGACCAGATGGAAGAAGAAGACACCGATGTTGAAAGGGGTCATGCCGATGATTCTGACGAGTCAGATGAAGAAGAAAATGCAGAGGAGGTCCCGAATCCTGCATCGTGGAATCATGACTTCTCATCTGCAATGACCGTGAATGATGGACATGATTCAGCCTGGCAATATCACCAGAACAATATTGCGACGGGTGCTATGTATCCGAACAAGCAAGCCCTGAAGGATGCAATAATTAATTGGGCAATGTCCACGCAAAGGGTTTTCACAGCTCAGGTGTCCAGTCAGAAATTCCTGACAATGGTATGCAAGAACGCAGATTGTCCCGCCAGGGTGCACGGCTTTCTCCCTAAGTATGGCACAAGTTGGGTGATAAGTGACTTAGTTAATCACACTTGTCTTATTCCCTGCATCCCTCAAGATCATGCCAACCTTTCATCCACGCTTATTGCTCGGTTGTTTTACGATGAGATAGTGCAGGGCAAAGCTATGGAAGTGAAGGCAGTCCAGACAAAAGTCTTCGCCAGGTTCAAGTACAGAATTTCTTATGGCAAGGCTTGGAGGGCTAAGCATGCGGCGCTTGAGAGGAGATTTGGTTCTTATTTTGATGCATATGACTCTGTTGTCCACCTCCTCCACACCCTGCAGCAGCGGAATCCAGGCACCTATATCGATATCCAAGACATGTTCATGCCAGAGTTCCCAACTGTGAGGGTGTTGCATCGTCTCTTCTTCTCTTTCGGTGTATGCATCGAAGCTTTCAGGCATTGCCGACCGGTGATATGTGTTGACGGTACTTTTCTCACAGGCAAGTACAAGGGTCAGATCCTGACAGCCATAGGTCAAGACGGCCAAAATCAAGTCGTCCCACTGGCATTTGCTTTTGTGGAGAGTGAGAACATTGAAAGTTGGACATGGTTCTTCAGGCAGTTGAAAATATCAGTTGTGAAGGAGAAGCCCAATGTGTGCATCCTTCATGACAGGCATGCAGGTATACTCAGTGCGATAAGGACACTGACAAACCCAGGCCCTGAGGAACAAGTTCCATGGCAGGACTTGCAGAGCCGTTGGTGCATGCGCCATCTGGGGGCTAATTTCTTCTCGCAGTTTAGAAATAAGAACCTGATGAATCTGTTCAAAAAACTCTGCAAGCAGAACCAGTTATGGAAGTACAATTTGATACGCGACAGACTTAATGTGTGCACGCAGAGACACGTGAGGGACAGGAAAGCTGCAAGAGATGCAGCGGTGAGGGCACATGTTGAAGCAGTAGCTGCACAGTTGGCAACAGGAACAGCGGCCGTGGAGGAGGAGCCTGTTGGGCTATGTGACCTGCCAGGCTTTGACCCACCTGGTACTAGGAGAAGGCTCGGGAGGTCGATTAAAACCTTCGAGCAGTGGATAGAGCATGAGCCTCTGGAGAGGTGGTCTTTGCTACATGACACACATGGAGCAAGGTACGGTGTCATGACAACGAACCTCGCGGAAACATACAACTTTGTCCTCAGAGGAAACCGGGCATTGCCACTTACAGCCATCGTTGAGGGTATTTTCTATGGCACCGTCAAGTATTTCAGAGATAGACGTCAAAAAGCAGAGCAGCATATCTTAAACAACCCAAATACACGGTACTGTGAAAGAGTCACGAAGTACATGGACAACAAGATGCAAAAAAGCTAGGTCACACACTGTAGTCGCCATCGGTAATCAAGAAAGAAGGTTTGAGGTCCGCTTAGCCAACAACAAATTCGGATGTGCAAATGAGTTGAGGACGCATGAGGTGAAAATTGGTAATGAAGCCTGGCCAACGTGTGAGTGCACATGCAACAAACCGAAATTGCTTCACCTACCTTGCTCACATGTACTTGCTGCTTGCGGGCAGCTTGGAATGGACGCAATATCGTTTGTGTCTCCATTTTTTCTGAAAGAGTTGTCCTCAATACCTGGACAGGTGAGCTGATGGGTTTTCGATCAATGGGTAATTTCAACAGCGTCAACCCCGCTGAAAGGCGTTACATTCCAAACCCAGAGCATATGCGTACAAGTAGAGGCAGACGGCAGTGTCAGCGCATCCGGAATGATATGGATGAATCTGAAGCAGGAGGTCCGACTAGGCAATGCATTCTATGCAATGAATTTGGCCATAGGGACACTAATTGTCCCACTTTCGTCACTGGGCGTGGACGAGGCAACCGGGGAAGAAGAGGAGGTAGAGGCAGTAGAGGAGTAAGGGCGAGAGGAAGAAGCTAAGCTAGCAGTAGTATGTTCTGAATTTTTATTGTGTGGCACTATGTTCTGAATTTGTATTAAGTGTGGCACTATGTTCTGAATTTTTATTAAGTGTGGCACTATGTTCTGAATTTGTATTAAGTGTGGCACTATGTTCTGAATTTGTATTAAGTGCGACACTATGTTCTGAATTTTTATTAAGTGTGACACTATGTTCTGAATTTGTATGCATGCGGCGCTTGAGAGGAGATTTGTGTTAAGTGTGACACTATGTTCTGAATTTTTTATGTGCAGGAATGTCGGGATTGTGGTTGCTGAATGGGGACATTGATAGGGTTCATCATTCTGCGATATGGTATGAGCGCAAGCTTGAGCCTCTGGTCACTCGCACTCCTAAGGAAAACTGGATGATACACCCAGGATGGCTTCAGCGGTACGTGCTTTATTAATTTGCACACTGACATGCATATTAATGGGAGACACTAACTGAAATGTTCTCTGATGAAGGTTGAAATGGGCTGGCCTTTTACCTTTCGCGCGTCTGGTTGAGTCTATCCCGGGTGAGAAACGCCTCGCCATCGACGGGTCCTTGCTGAGCTGCTTAGTGGACCGTTGGAGGCCAGAGACCCACACGTTTCACTTCAGATGGGGAGAGATGGCTCCTACTCTGGAGGATGTGTCACTTTTGCTCGGACTACTGTTGGCAGATCATGCCATAGGACCGTTGGACGCACCGGCTGGTTGGGAGCGAGCTCTTACACAACGTTTTCATGGTGTTTTTCCGGATGCTCCGGATCCGGTATGGGAGCATCACGGACCTAAGTATGAGTGGTTGCTCAATTTCCGGGTAATTTCCCCTATCTCTTATCTTCAAGTTATCGTGCATACGGTTTTACAGAAAATAACTGCGGCTTACTAAAACTTTCTCTTTGCTTAATGCAGATCCAGAACTTCCGGGCGCCGTTGACTGCGGAACAGATCACTCGGAGCCTGGAGGCCTACTTAATGTGGCTTTTCGGCAAGGTGATGTTCACAGAGAACCATGTCACCACTATTAGCGCGCTCTACATCCCTATGGCACTCGAGATAGCGAGCGCTCAGACGGCTGATCAGATCAGACAGAGGAGTTGGGGTTCGGCGGTCTTGGCGGCTACATACCGAGGTATGTGCAACGGTTGCCAGCTTACATCGAGAAAGCCAGCCCTTCTTGGATGCCCTCTATTCCTACAGCTGTGGTCGTGGGAGAGGTTCTCTATAGGGCGACCAGATGTACGTGTTCGTGAGCCTATAGACGCCATGTTTGATGTTGACGGCATCGACATGCCTACTTTCGGTCTGTGTTGGACACGTCGCGAGGTATGCACCGTGTTGTAGTTTAATGCAACTTTTTTCTGCACAAGAGATAGTTCGATGCTAGCGGCTACTAACTTTTGTTTTCTGCAGAGACGCTTTGCTAGTGATCAGACTAGGAAGGCATACACATCATTGAACGAGCAGTTCGATGCATACACCGGGGTCATCTGGCAGCCCTACACGGAAGCAGCCATACAAGCGAGATACCCTGGTGGTATGTCTGTGCTATGCACAAGGGACCGAGATTACTGGATGAAATCAAAGATCATCTTCGATGTCTTCGTCGAGGAGATGGCACAACAGAGGGTTATGAGGCAATTTGGTCTTCTGCAGTTGGAGCTGCCTCCCCCTATAGAGAACACGGTGCCAACACACATCCACAGGTATTAACCAGTTTTTCAATGTTGCATTATCTTTCATAGTACTCCATTCGAAGATTTAGGTAATTGTTGAACACACACCACAATTTTAGGACGACAAGGAAGGGCATGACCAGGACAACTGCTGACTGGCTAGTTAGACTAGAGCCGTATGTTATAGGATGGGAGACAGCAAACACACATCTATGGCATGAGAATCACCAATTTGATCTCAATGAATTCAATCTCTATTTGCGGCGCTACATGACCGGAACACGGTTACGCATCGTTGAGCACTCCCACCCAGAGGAGATACCGGATCCTACTCCGTCGGATATGTACCCGAGCTATGACACTTCGGGCTCTAGGCAGTACGCGGTAAGATATATTTTCTTTAAGTACTGTTGTCACATACTTTGACGTGCAAGAGACATACATTGTTAATCGTCATGGAAATTTGCAGGCTACCTTGACACACGAACTCTACGCAGACGTGACCACCTTTGGACGATCACTGTCGTCTGGACCTCTTCTTCAGCACCGTCCAATGCTACAGCCCTTCTTGGAAAGAATTCAGAATAAGATACGGACTGTGTACAAGGCTATCACGTGCACCCGGAGAACCGACGTTGTTCAGCACCAGCAGCAGTAGCCACGTCACTCCACGCACCGACATCAACCACGTCCACGTCTAGCACATCAGCCGACAACCAGGCCACCGCGTCCTGACCAACCTGGCAGTTCAACGTGGCAGCAACCACAGCACTATGGTCCCACGTCGAGCTTCGTGTTTTCTCCACAGCCACAGCAGCACGGTCCCTCGTCGAGCTTTGTGTTTACTCCACAGCCACAGCAGCACGGTCCCTCGTCCAGCTTCGTGTTTGAGCCAGAGCAGCCATCGCATCCAGCAGGTATGTGTCTTCATATTTATTGTTTTCAATATTAATTGACGCGACCTCATTCTTCATGATGAAACGTTCCATCGCGCAGGAGCATACGGATATCAGGCATCTATGTCGGCATCACATGATACGTGGGGGAGTGATCAACATCCCGAGGAGAACATACAGGCTCAGATGTCGCAGCACACCCAGTGGATGAACATGTTTTCGACTCCTCCACCAGGCCCCACACAGGATACACAGCATGACCAGGAAGAGTCTGAGATTCCTCCTCGTCACATTAGGCCACCCGACAGGTGGGGATGGTCGCCGCTTCCAGATCCGCCTCCCCGCCAGGCCAGACGTCGTCACTGACGCTTCTATCTATCCGTACAGACATTACCATCTATTTCTGTGTGAGACTTATGTCTATTCTATGTATGAGACAAATGACTATGTACTTATGTATGAGACATATGCCTACTCTATTTTAGTACTCTGTTATCTGAACTACAAGATCATATTTAGATAGAACATAATGCTCATACAACAAGACATTACAAACAACTAGATAGAACTACATCTAAATTAAACGGTACGTACGACTGAACTTGCAACATACAGCATAAAAACTACATGAAGTCATCATCGTCATTCTCGATCGATGCAAAACTCTTGCCCTTCGATGGTGAAGAACTCTTGCCCTTCAACGATGAAGAAGTCGTGCCCTTCGACGATGCAGAAACCTTGCCCTTCGACGATGCAGAACCCGGAAGCGGCGGCATGAAGATATCATCTTCGTCCTCGCTCTCCTCGGTCCATAAACATGGATTATTTGCTGCAATCCTTCTGAAAGTTTCACTCTTCGGCACCACTACCTTCTTCCACCTTTCATGCAACCTAAGAAGTTCTTTACGTACCTCCTCATAGGTCCTTCCAGGCCACCCAGACCAACGTAATTCATGAGCCAACTCATTCATTATGGTGTCACTACCGGTGAGTTCGTCCCATGGAACTATCCTATTGTCCATCCTGAAATCGGTAGCTAGCCTCAGAAGAGTCCTGCTCATCCCAGGGTGAAAACTACGATCGAAAGGATAATGCGACATCTCAACTACACTACACGGAATGCTTATCCACCTCCGTCTGAAGGGGGTTTTATAGGTAGAGAGGAGAAAATGGCGGGAAAGAACGACTGCAGTATGGCGGGAAAGAGTTGGCGGGAACATATGGCGGGAAACGGGTGGCGGGAAAGAGTTGGCGGGAACATATGGCAGGAAACGGGTGGCGGGAACATATGGCGGGAAACGGTGGATGAGAAATGGGTGGCGGGAAAGAGTTGGCGGGAAAATATTGAGGGGAAAGGGTTGCGCGAAAATACGTCATAGTTTTGAAAAAAAAATCTATAATATCGTACGGGGCAAAAAAAATCTGTAATATGGTATGCATGCACCAGTCGGCCCACAGCAGGCCAATTAGTTCCTGTCGGCCCACAGCAGGCCGACTGGACCTTGTCAGCCCCCAGTTGGCCGACTGGACTTTACCTGATGGCCGATAGGCCAATCGGCCAGCAGCAAGCGGATAGGACCCTAGTCGGCCTGCTGTGGGCCGACTAGGACCAGTCGGCCTGCTGTGGGCCGACGGTGTATTATTTTTGAAAATCATTTTTTGGGCGTAATATTTGTGCAAATTAATAAAAAAATGTATTATTTAAAAAAATTAGCTCTTTACCATTCAACATTCCATAGGCTCCAGATTTGTTCACGTATATAGTGAGCCTATAACAGTTTTTTCATCTAATATGTGTACCCATGGATCGATGCATGATTGTAGATGAGTTTACGGTAATAAAGTTACGTCCCTACTCATAAAGTAAATCTTGTGATGATCCAACAATCCTATGTATGTTAGCTGCAAGGGGAGATTATTCTTCATAAGAATAACAACATGCCAAAACTGTACTCTCCCTGAAACTGAAGTTTGCCCGTCATATCCACCAAGTAATGTGCTCGAGAGAGGGTAGATCTAGGAGGATCTTATTGGGTGTCAGCACCAACCTTCTGAAATAACATTTTCTCGTGGAAGATTTAACAAAAAAACTACACACACCTTATCTACAGTATACCAAATTATAATAAGCTGGGAACACTTTGTATAGTCTGCGTTCAACACCAACAAAAACTGATATATCGAATGGTTTCTTTGACCCAGTAAATTGATGATTGAATGTTTTTCATAATAGGAAAGTAAATGTACATGCTTTAGGCATATCAACATAAGTGGTTTGCTATGTCAATTCACATGTGCAGCCCTTCACAACATAACTGAGAATAAATTGGAACCTTAAACAGTTTCTAGTAACTCAATAAATAACTAATCTACATGTAATGGGCTGGAAACTGGAACATGTTTAATGCTTAGTCCTCAAATAACAAAGAATCCGTAGGGACCGAAATATCTCGATCTATTATCTTTACCGGCTCAGCAGAACTCAGAAAATTGATAGGTCTGGAAAAATGCAAAAGGCCACATACCTTGAACCAACTGTTATCAAACATCAACTATATCAGCTGTACATGACTGCCCACTATGTGCATCAGGGCCTTTTATATAATAAAGTGATAAAAATGATAAACAAATATTAGTCCATCCCAGTTTACTTAGATATGCACTTACCACAAATCTTCCTTAGAAAATTGCAGAGCTTGCATCAGCCATCTGGACAGTGTATTAGAGATAAATTATATGAGTATAAGTTATCCAAATCAGAAAATTCTTCAAAATACAGGGGTGAGCGGCGAAAAAATTTGAATGGTGTCAAGCATGTAAACAACTTTGCTACCAAATCTCCATCGTTGTTTGCTAGGCAGCCGGGTTGACAGAGACGGCCATCCAATCTGCTTCAAACCGTCATGGTACATGGTACACCTCCTCCGCTCCATCAACCACAATGGACATGTTCATCTGGTCCTGAAAATATATGTTGGATTACTGTGTGGCAAGAAGTTGAAAGTTCCATCCCAAGCAGCAGGGGAAGATCGATTGGATGGTACCTAGCAGCAGTATAGTTGGATCGTACCTAGTTTTTTCAGACCGATTCCAATGTGGATGAATACCTAGCGGCAGTAGAGGATGGATTCAATCGTACCTTGTTTTTTCGGATCGATTCCAACGTGGATAAGATGCGGCAAGGAAGGGCGGCGGTCGGGGAAGCTGGATGATGTTGCAGTTGGGAAGGGCGGCGAACGGAAGGACGGAAGGAGATCTACGGGGGCGAGGCCTGATCTATTTTGGAGAGAAAGATATGAGAGAGGAAGAGAGAGCTGAGAGATTGAGAGAGTACTACCGTGAGAGAGTTATGGGCCTCTACTTGGGCTTCAAAGATGGCGGGCTTTCTGTTTTTTCTTTTCAGCCGAACTAATCTGGCCGAGAGTTTTCTTTTTGACGAAAATTAATCTACACCGTAATAACTTGGTCCCATCTCAGATCTACGGCAATAACTTGGTCCCATCTTAGATTTACGGCTCATAAATTCTAATTAACACAGTAATTTCTAGGGAGTCACAAATTAGTATAGGTATATATATAGAGGTATAGATATAGATAGATAGATAGATAGATAGATAGATATCTAGGCAATGATCATGAATATAGGCATCACGACCGTGTCAAGTAGACCGAAACGATTCTGCATCTACTACTATTACTTCACACATCGACCGCTATCCAGCATGCATCTAGAGTATTAAGTTCATAAGAACAGAGTAACGCATTAAGCAAGATGACATGATGTAGAGGGGTAAACTCAAACAATATGATATAAACCCCATCTTTTTATCCTCGATGGCAACAATACAATACGTGCCTTGCTGCCCCTACTGTCACTGGGAAAGGACACCGCAAGATTGAACCCAAAGCTAAGCACTTCTCTCATTGCAAGAAAGATCAATCTAGTAGGCCAAACTAAACCGATAATTCGAAGAGACTTGCAAAGATATCAAATCATGCATATAAGAATTCAGAGAAGAACCAAATATTATTCATAGATAATCTTGATCATAAATCCACAATTCATCGGATCTCGGCAAACACACCGCAAAAAGTATTACATCAAATAGATCTCCAAGAACATCGAGGAGAACTTTTTATTGAGAATCAAAGAGAGAGAAGAAGCCATCTAGCTAATAACTATGGACCCGAAGGTCTGTGGTAAACTACTCACGCTTCATCGGAGAGGCTATGGTGTTGATGTAGAAGCCCTCCGTGATCGATTCCCCATCCGGCAGATCGCCGGAAAAGGCCCCAAGATTGGATCTCACGGGTACAGAAAGTTGCGGCGGTGGAAAAGTGGTTTCGTGGCTCCCCCTGATGTTTTTAGGGTATAAGAGTATATATAGGCGAAAGAAGTACGTGGGTGGAGCTCCGTGGGGCCCATGAGGGTGGGGGCACGCCTACCCCCCGGGCGGGCCCTCCTACCTCGTGGCTGCCTCGCGGAGTTCCAGACTTCAACTCCAAGTCTTTTGGATTGTGTTTGTTCCAAGAAAGATCCTCGTGAAGGTTTCATTCCGTTTGGATTTCGTTTGGTATTCCTTTTCTGCAAAACACTGAAATAGGCAAAAAAACAGAAATTGGCACTGGGCCTTCGGTTAATAGGTCAGTCCCAAACATAATATAAAAGAGCATATTAAAGCCCATTATACATCCAAAATATATAATATAATAGCATGGAATAATCAAAAATTAAGATACGTTGGAGACGTATCAACGTGCAGCTCGCCACCCATGTCAGGGGCGGCAGCGGCACTGGGTGATGCAGGGAGACGCTCTCCACGCATGGTTCGCACCCCTGAAGCTCCTCGATCGCCTTGGTGATGAACTCTTGAGTGCCTGGCACCTAGCGCCTTGCTCATGGAAGAGCACGTTGAAGCACGCCTCCACATGGTTCCCGAACACCTCCCTCGTGACGTTGGTCAGGTCAGAGGCCCTCCGGACAAGAGCCCCCGAGCCCGTCCTAAGAGGGGTGCCAGGCGCGCCTTCCTATGCAAGAGGGAAAGGCGCCCCTGCGATGGGCGCGGGGCCCGAGGCACGATCGTTGGGCGTCCCGACTTCCTGATGCCCCTTGAGGAGGAGCTGCTTCTTCTTCTTGCGGATGGCCTCAGGAGGCAGGACAGCACCCTCGCCATCCGAGTTCTTGACTACTGCAGCCTGGTAAGCGCGCTTGAGGGAGCACACCGTATCCTTTTCGTCGCAGGCGACCGTGATGATGCTGCCACTTCATAGCATCTTGAGGACATTGTAGCCGTGGTGAGTCGCCGCCATGAACTTGGCATGGGCTAGGTACCCGAGGATGGCATTGTACGGGAGGAGAATGTGGGAGACGTCGAAGTCGATGAGCTCGGTCTGGTAGTTTTCACGCTTGCCAAAGGTGACAGGGAGGCGAATCTGCCCTATGGGGATGGTGGAGCCATCGGTCACCCCTGAGAAAGGCTTGGTGAGCATGATAACCCACAAGTATAGGGGATCGCAACAGTTTTCGAGGGTAGAGTATTCAACCCAAATTTATTTATTCGACACAAGGGGAGCCAAAGAATATTCTCAAGTATTAGCAGTTGAGTTGTCAATTCAACCACACCTGGAAAACTTAATATCTGCAGCAAAGTATTTAGTAGCAAAGTAGTATGGAAGTAACGGTAACGGTGGCAAAGGTAACAGTAGCACACCGGTCCTAAGCAAACGGTTTTATACCCCTTTCCGCGACGGCATTTGGAACCATCGCCAAGTGAGTGTGTGCAATAGGGTGTCCTTCCCACACGACCCAGAAATTGTCGGGGATAGGCCCTCCTAGGACCCAGGCTGGGGCCGTGTGCGATCGGGCGTGACATCGAAACCCAATCATTTCCGTAGGTATGTACATCCCACACGGTGAATCCCAGAAATCATTTCCGTAGGTATGTACATCCCACACGGTGAATCCCAGAAATCATTTCTGTAGGTATGTACATCCCACACAGTAATCCAAGAAAATCATTTCCGTAGGTATGTACATCCCACACGGTGAATCCCAGAAAAACATTTCCGTTCGTGTGTATATAACACAAAGTCAATCCAAGGAATACGTTTATGTTCTTATGTACATCCCACACAGTCAATCCAGGGAAAACGTTTCCGTTCGGACGTAAATCCCACACAGTTTTATCTGTAGGCTCGTGTGTGAAAGGTGTAACTATCGCACACAGTCTTCCTTGGTTAACTGTTTGCTTTTATCAACTATATCACACATGATTTGATGAAGAAAACTATGTGGCATTGGGCTATCCATCGCAACCGCTTTTACTGCTAGAACCGTTTGCAAATGTCCATGACACATTTAGCAGGTTTATTAGTTTACAATTAGACAATTGCATTTTTACCCCTAGTTGGTTCCTACCCACGGGTTTTGCCCTTACTTTTCGAGCTTGCTCAGTTTTGCCCTTACTTTTTCCGCCGTGGTCTCTCGAATGCCCTTTGACCGTTTGACCACAACTTTGAAAATTCATAACTTATTCATATGAACTCAGAAAAATGAAAATAAGATATCAAAATGTTCAGATAAACATTACCTTTATGTGCATATCATTTGCTTTCAGGACAAAAGCACCCTTTAAACTACCTGAGGTAATTAGTGTTATTAACATTATTAAAAATAAAAAGGTATAAACAATATTTTTTCATGAATAAAAATCACACGCAAATGTATGTGATCGATGTTTTCGGAACATCCAGATATCTTATTTGCATTTTTCTGAGTTCGTATCATCTTGTTAAGAATGTTCTAACGACTTTGACCATTATTTGGAAACTTCATAACAAGTTGATACGAACTCAGAAAAATGCAAATAAGATATCAGGATGTTCAGAAAACATCACCTACATTTGCATGTAATTTTATTCATGAAAAACATATTGTTTATACCTTTTTATTCTTAATAATGTTAATAACATTAATTACCTCAGGTAGTTTAAAGGGTGCTTTTGTCCTGAATGCAAATGATATGCACATAAAGGTAATGTTTATCTGAACATTTTGATATCTTATTTGCATTTTTCTGAGTTCATATGAATTAGTTATGAATTTTCAAAGTTTTGGTCAAACGGTCAAAGGGCATTCGAGGGACCTGGATGAGAAAAGTAAGGGCAAAACTGAGCAAGCTCAAAAAGTAAGGGCAAAACCCGTGGGTAGGAACCAAACAGGGGTAAAAATGCAATTGTCCAGTATTACACAAATTCACATTTCATATCGAACAGTTGTTTGCCAATTTCATATCAGGCACATAAATATATTATAACATCACAGTACGGTAGCTACATGAAAACAACACATAGCTAGTTCAACTTCATAAGAACAATATATTCATTTCCCTAATCGAGATCATCTAGGCTCGTCTTATCCACCTCTGCTTTCAGTTCAGTAAGAACCCGTTTTGCACGGGCCAACTGGGAAAGTGCCTCCTCCTTCGCCAACACCATCTTAGCAAAGTCTTTAAAAAATATATGAGCTCATTCTCCACCTTCAACTTTTTATCCGCATCTGGAAATATGCTTCAGCGTTGACAAGACTTTCTCTAAGCCTAGCTGTGTTTACTTCCCCATACATGCTCTAGAGCTTCGTTAGGCACATCTTCAAAGACTATGGCCACTTTGATCAACCCACTCCAAGTAAGAACACTTCCATGTCGGCGTTCTGGGAACGGGGGTCCCCAGACTTGCCTGCCTGCGGCCCATGGCGTGGATCCGTGAGCGGGCCCGTACGGCCCATCTTCACCAACAAGCACTCAAGACCCTCGCGAGGGGCCAAGCCTCGCAAGGCGGACGACACAAAACCTCCTCGGGAGCATCCTCACCAGGTTGGCTCGCGAGGGGCGGAGAGATCAAGGCAAGGCAAACCTCGCGAGGTTATCGTGACGTGAGCTATGACGATCGGGACCAGGCGGGCGCCAGCGCGCGCAGTGTCCTTGTTTCGTCTTTGGTGCTAAGGAGGCAAGCACAGGCGCGGAGTACCGAGGCGTCAAGCAAAGGTTTCCATATCAGTGCAACGAGACCAAGACTAGCAGGAAGGCAAGACGGAGGTCACCATGGAGCCCAAGGCGGCGTCACCACCAGAGCCTTTTGCAGGCGAAGACTGCTTTTGTCGGGATAAGCTGTACTAGCTGTCCCCTTTCGAATTGGGCGTTGTTGGCTCCCTTCCCGCTCAATATTTGGGAAGAGGACCAGGGTCACTATAAATAGGGCTAGCCACCATCATAGTAGGGGACGGATCATTCAGATCACCCTCAACCAGGCACAAGAACACCTCGCCTCAGGAGGCTGTTCTTCCCTTTGTACTGTTCATCCTTAGCCCGAGAGGCAATCCACCACCACCACACTAGAGTAGGGTATTACACCACAATGGTAGCCCTAACCAGTATAAATCTTGTGTCCCTTGTGTTGCAAGTTCGTCGAGTTAGCCCTTGAGATCTTAGCGAAGCTAGGACGTGGATCGGTAGGGGGAGATCTTCATGTGCACCCCAGTGTTCGAACCTTGAGGGTTTTGTCGGAACCCGTGATCCGACATTTGGCGCGCCAGGTAGGTGTGCGCCGTAGCTTTCCTTCCGTCGATCCCCGCTCCGCCACTGCTACCTCTTGAGCACTGCGTTGGTTTTCCCTTGAAGAGGAAAGGGTGATGCAGTAAAGTAGCGTAAGTATTTCCCTTAGTTTTTGAGAACCAAGGTATCAATCCAGTAGGAGACCATGCTCGAGTCCCACACACCTACACAAACAAATAAGAACCTCGCAACCAACGTGATAAAGGGGTTGTCAATCCCTTCACGGTCACTTAAGAGAGTGAGATCTGATAGATATGATAAGATAATATTTTTGGTATTTTATGATAAAGAGAAAATAAAGATTGCAAAGTAAAATAAACGGCAATAGAAATAGCTAGTTGTTGGGAGATTAATATGATGGAAGATAGACCCGGGGGCCATAGGTTTCACTAGTGGCTTCTCTCAAGAGCATAAGCATTATGGTGGGTAAACGAATTACTATCAAGAAATTGATAGAATTGAGCATAGTTATGAGAATATCTAGGTATGATCATGTATATAGGCATCACGTCCGTGACAAGTTGACCGAAACGATTCTGCATCTACTACTATTACTCCACACATCGACCGCTATCCAGCATGCATCTAGAGTATTAAGTTCATAAGAACAGAGTAATGCTTTAAGTAAGATGACATGATGTAGAGGGATAAACTCATGCAATATGATATAAACCCATCTTTTTATCCTCGATGGCAACAATACAATACGTGCCTTGCTGCCCCTGCTGTCACTGGGAAAGGACACCACAAGATTGAACCCAAAACTAAGCACTTCTCCCATTGCAAGAAAGATCAATCTAGTTGGCCAAACCAAACTGATAATTCGAAGAGACTTGCAAAGATAACCAATCATACATAAAAGAATTCAGAGGAGATTCAAATATTGTTCATAGATAATCTTGATCATAAACCCACAATTCATCGGATCTCGACAAACACACCGCAAAAAGAAGATTACATCGAATAGATCTCCAAGAGATCAAGGAGAACTTTGTATTGAGATCCAAAGAGAGAAAAGAAGCCATCTAGCTAATAAGTATGGACCCGAAGGTCTGAGGTAAACTACTCACACATCATCGGAGAGGCTATGGTGTTCATGTAGAAGCCCTCCATGATCAATGGCCCCTCCGGCGGAGCGCCGGAAAAGGCCCCAAGATGGGATCTCACGGGTACAGAAGGTTGCGGCGGTGGAAATAGGGTTTTGGCTCCGTTTCTGATGTTTTCGGGGTACATAGGTATATATAGGAGGAAGAAGTAGGTCGGTGGAGCCACAAGGGGCCCACGAGGGTGGAGGGTGCGCCCAGGGGGGTAGGCGTGCCCCCTACCTCGTGGCTTCCTTGTTGTTGCTTGACGTCCACTCCAAGTCCTCTGGATCACGTTTGTTCCGAAAATCACGTTCCCGAAGGTTTCATTCCGTTTGGACTCCATTTGATATTCTTTTTCTGTGAAACACTAAAATAGGCAAAAAAACAGCAATTTGGGCTGGGCCTCCGGTTAATAGGTTAGTCCCAGAAATAATATATAAGTGTATAAATAAGCCCATTAATCATCCAAAACAGAATATACAATAGCATGGAACAATCAAAAATTATAGATACGTTGGAGACGTATCAAGCATCCCCAAGCTTAATTCCTGCTCGTCCTCGAGTAGGTAAATGATAAAAACAGAATTTTTGATGTGGAATGCTTCTTAGCATAATTTTCAATTTAATTCTCTTAATTGTGGTATGAATATTCAGATCCGAAAGATTCAAGATAAAATTTTAATATTGACATAAAAATAATAATACTTCAAGCATACTAACAAAGCAATCATGTCTTCTCAAACTAACATGGCCAAAGAAAGTTATCCCTACAAAATCATATAGTCTGGCTATGCTCTATCTTCATCACACAAAGTATTTAATCATGCACAACCCCGATGACAAGCCAAGCAATTGTTTCATACTTTTGGTTTCTCAAACTTTTTCAATCTTCACACAATACATGAGCGTGAGCCATGGATATAGCACTATAGGTGGAATAGAATGGTGGTTGTGGAGAAGACAAAAAGGAGAAGATAGTCTCACATCAACTAGGCATATCAACGGGCTATGGAGATGCCCATTAATAGATATCAATGTGAGTGAGTAGGGATTGCCATGCAACGGATGCACTAGAACTATAAGTGTATGAAAGCTCAACAAAAGAAACTAAGTGGGTGTGCATCCAACTCGCTTGCTCACGAAGACCTAGGGCAATTTGAGGACGCCCATCATTGGAATATACAAGCCAAGTTCTATAATGAAAAATTCCCACTAGTATATGAAAGTGACAACATAGGAGACTCTCTATCATGAAGATCATGGTGCTACTTTGAAGCACAAGTGTGGAAAAAGGATAGTAGCATTGTCCCTTCTCTCTTTTCTCTCATTTTTTGGGCCTTCCCTTTTTTTTGGCCTTCTTTTTTTTTTCATTTTCGTCCGGAGTCTCATCCCGACTTGTGGGGAATCATAGTCTCCATCATCCTTTCCTCACTTGGGACAATGCTCCAATAATGATGATCATCACACTTTATTTACTTACAACTCAAGTATTACAACTCGATACTTAGAACAAAATATGACTCTATATGAATGCCTCCGGCGGTGTACCGGGATATGCCATGAATCAAGAGTGACATGTATGTAAGAATTATGAATGGTGGCTTTGCCACAAATACGATGTCAACTACATGATCATGCAAAGCAATATGACAATGATGAAGCATGTCATAGTAAATGAAACGGTGGTAAGTTGCATGGCAATATATCTCGGAATGGCTATGGAAATGCCATGATAGGTAGGTATGGTGGCTGTTTTGAGGAAGGTATATGGTGGGTGTATGATACCGGCGAAAAGTGCGCGGTATTAGAGAGGCTAGCAATGGTGGAAGGATGAGAGTGCGTATAATCCATGGACTCAACCTTAGTCATAAAGAACTCATATACTTGTTGCAAAAATCTACAAGTTATCAAAGCAAAGTATTACGCGCATGCTCCTAGGGGGTAGATTGGTAGGAAAAGACCATCGCTCGTCCCCGACCGCCACTCATAAGGAAGACAATCAATAAATAAATCATGCTCCGACTTCATCACATAACGGTTCACCATACGTGCATGCTACGGGAATCACAAACTTTAACACAAGTATTTCTCAAATTCATAACCACTCAACTAGCATGACTCTAATATCACCATCTTCATATCTCAAAACAATTATCAAGCATCAAACTTCTCATAGTATTCAACACACTCATAAGATTTTTTTTACTAATCTTGAATGCCTATCATATTAGGACAATTTATGATGAAAATTACCATGCTTGTTTTGTAGGACTCTCAAAATAATATAAGTGAAGCATGAGAGAACAATAGTTTCTATAAAACAAATCCACCACCGTGCTCTAAAAGATATAAGTGAAGCACTAGAGCAAAAACTATATAGCTCAAAAGATATAAGTGAAGCACATAGAGTATTCTAATAAATTCCGAATCATGTGTGTCTCTCTCAAAAGGTGTGTACAGAAAGGATGATTGTGGTAAACTAAAAAGCAAAGACTCAAATCATACAAGACGCTCCAAGCAAAACACATATCATGTGGTGAATAAAAATATAGCTCCAAGTAAAGTTACCGATGGACGAAGACGAAAGAGGGGATGCCTTCCGGGGCATCCCCAAGCTTTGGCTTTTTGGTGTCCTTAGATTACCTTGGGGTGCCATGGGCATCCCCAAGCTTAGGCTCTTGCCACTCCTTGTTCCATAATCCATCAAATCTTTACCCAAAACTTGAAAACTTCACAACACAAAACTCAACAGAAAATCTCGTGAGCTCCGTTAGCGAAAGAAAACAAAACACCACTTCAAGGTACTGTATTGAACTCATTATTTATTTATATTGGTGTTAAACCTACTGTATTCCAACTTCTCTATGGTTTATAAACTATTTTACTAGCCATAGATTCATCAAAATAAGCAAACAACACACGAAAAACAGAATCTGTCAAAAACAGAACAGTCTGTAGTAATCTGTAACTAACGCAAACTTCTGGAACTCAAAAAATCTACCAAAATAGGAAGACCTAGAAAATTTGTTTATTGATCTACTGCAATTGGAATCAGTATTTTATCACGTTCTGGTGATTTTTAACAATTGTTTTCGTGAACAGAAAGTTTCTGGAATTTTCAGCAAGATCAAATAACTATCATCCAAGAAGATCCTATAGGTTTAACTTGGCACAAACACTAATTAAAACATAAAAACACATCTAACCAGAGGCTAGATCAAAGATTTATTCAATAACATCAAGGAACTATATTGGGTTGTCTCCCAACAAGCGCTTTTCTCTATAGCCTTTTAGCTAGGCATTGATAATTTTAATGATGCTCACATGAAAGACAAGAATTGAAGCGCAAAGAGAGCATCATAAAACATGTGAAAATCACATCTAAGTCTAAAATACTTCCTATGCATAGGAATTTTATAGGAAAACAAGTTAGCAAGACAAGAAAGATCTAGCATATGCAAGGAAAAAAAAGAAACAATAGCAATCTCAACATAACGAGAGGAAATTTAGTGGCATGAAAATTTCTACAACCGTATTTTCCTCTTTCATAATAATTACATGTAGGATCATAATCAAATTGAACAATATAGCTATCACATAACATATTCTCTATATGATTGCAAAGTTAAAACTCTTCCGAAATAGTGGGATTATCATTAACTAAAGTCATGACCTCTCCAAACCCACTTTTATCAAAAATATCATAAGATTGAAAATTCTCCAAATATGTAGGATCTAAAGTTGACACTCTTCCAAACCCACTTTCAATATTATTGCAAACACTATTATCAATCTCATATTCATCATGGGGCTTAAATAAATTTTCAAGATCATAAAAAGAATCACCCCAATCATGATCATTGCAACAAGTAGTAGACATAGAAAAACTAGCATCCCCAAGCTTAGGATTTTGCATATTATTAGCACAATTGACATCAAGAGAATTTATAGTAAAATCATTGCAATCATGCTTTTTATTCAAGGAGCTATCGTGAATCTCTTCATAAATTTCTTCATCACAATTTTCAGATTCACGAATTTCAAGAAAAACCTCATAAAGATAATCTAGTGCACTCAAATCACTAGAAATTGGTTCATCATAATTGGATCTCTTAAAAAGATTAGCAAGGGGATGAGGATCCATAAACTTTTAGCAAGCGAAGATGCAAGCAAAAAGAAGGCACATGGTAACAAAAGATCGAACGGAAGGAGCGCGAAGAAAAGGCAAAGGTGAAGTGGGAGAGAGGAAAACGAGAGGCAAATGGCAAATAATGTAATGCAAGGGATAATAGTTTGTGATGGGTACTTGGTATGTCTTGACTTGTGCGTAGACTCCCCGGCAACGGCGCCAGAAATTCTTCTTGCTACCTCTTGAGCACTGCGTTGGTTTTCCCTTGAAGAGGAAGGGTGATGCAGTAAAGTAGCATAAGTATTTCCCTCAGTTTTTGAGAACCAAGGTATAAAAACAGTAGGAGACCACGCTCGAGTCCCACGCACCTACACAAACAAATAAGAACCTCGCAACCAACGCGATAAAGGGGTTGTCAATCCCTTCACGGTCACTTACGAGAGTGAGATCTGATAGATATGATAAGATAATATTTTTGGTATTTTATGATAAAGAGAAAATAAAGATTGCAAAGAAAATAAACGGCACCAGAAATAGCTTGTGTTGGGAGATTAATATGATGGAAGATAGACCCGGGGGCCATAGGTTTCACTAGTGGCTTCTCTCAAGAAGCATAAGTATTACGGTGGGTAAACGAATTACTGTCGAGCAATTGATAGAATTGAGCATAGTTATGAGAATATCTAGGTATGATCATGTATATAGGCATCACGTCCGTGACAAGTAGACCGAAACGATTCTGCATCTACTACTATTACTCCACACATCGACCGCTATCCAGCATGCATCTAGAGTATTAAGTTCATAAGAACAGAGTAATGCTTTAAGCAAGATGACATGATGTAGAGGGATAAACTCATGAAATATGATATAAACCCCATCTTTTTATCCTCGATGGCAACAATACAATATGTGCCTTGCTGCTCCTGCTGTCACTGGGAAAGGACACCGCAAGATTGAACCCAAAGCTACGCACTTCTCCCATTGCAAGAAAGATCAATCTAGTAGGCCAAACCAAACTGATAATTCGAAGAGACTTGCAAAGATAACCAATCATACATAAAAGAATTCAGAGGAGATTCAAATATTGTTCATAGATAATCTTGATCATAAACCCACAATTCATCGGATCTCAACAAACACACCGCAAAAAGAAGAGTTACATCAAATAGATCTCCAGGAGAATCGACGAGAACTTTGTATCGAGATCCAAAGAGAGAAAATAAGCCATCTAGCTAATAACTATGGACTCGAAGGTCTGAGGTAAACTACTCACACATCATCAGAGAGGCTATGGTGTTGATGTAGAAGCCCTCCGTGATCAATGGCCCCTCCGGCGGAGCGCCGGAAAAGGCCCCAAGATGGGATCTCACGGGTACATAAGGTTGCGGCGGTGGAAATAGGGTTTTGGCTCCGTTTCTGATGTATTCGGGGTACGTTGGTATATATAGGCGGAAGAAGTAGGTCGGTGGAGCCACGAGGGGCCCACGAGGGTGGAGGGCGCGCCCAGGGGGGTAGGCGCGCCTCCCTACCTCGTGGCTTCCTCGTATGTTGCTTGACGTCCACTCCAAGTCCTCTGGATCACGTTTGTTCCGAAAATCACGTTCCCGAAGGTTTCGTTCCGTTTGGACTCCGTTTGATATTCTTTTTCTGCGAAACACTGAAATAGGCAAAAAACAGCAATTTGGGCTGGGCCTCCGGTTAATAGGTTAGTCCCAAAAATAATATAAAATTGTATAAATAAGCCCATTAATCATCCAAAACAGAATATATAATAGCATGGAACAATCAAAAATTATAGATACGTTGGAGACGTATCAGCCACCACCGCGCGCCACCCTCATGGCGTGCGTCTCGCTCCCGGCTCCGACGGCTGACGCCGACAACGGGGCCAGGGGGCTCCGAGCCCTGGCCCCCGCCTTGCGGCAGGTGCAGCGGCCGCCCAAGTTCAAGCCAGAGATGCCGCCGCGCTACGACGGCGCGGCGGACCCGTCAGCTTTCCTGGTGGCATACGAGGAGGCCGTCCTCGAGGCCGGGGTGACAACAAGGTCATGGCTAACTAGCTTCCCGTGGCCCTCACCGGCGCACCGCGCGCCTGGCTGCTTAACCTCCCCGGATCCATGGTGGCATCTTGGGAGGAGCTGCGCGGCCTCTTCACCGCGCGCTACGCGGCACCGGCGCACCACGCGGCTCTCTAGCACCGCCTTCAGATCGCCATGTCAAGCCATTCCTTCGCCAGATCGGCGTCGCTTCCAAGCGCTCGAGGGCTCCGCCGGGCTGGGCTGCGCCCGAAGCGGACCTCACCTTCGACTCAGAAGACCACCCCGTCACCACCGCCGGCTCGGGTATGCTCCCGATGCTTTGCACGCCCACCATTTGCAACGTGGCCGTCACCAAGATCCTCATCGACGGCGGCGCTGGCCTCAACATGCTCTCCGTGGAGGCCTTCGGCCTTCTTCACGTACTGCTCGAGCGGCTCAGCCTCAGCAAGCCTTTCTCAGGAGTTGGCGGCGGTACCGCCCACCCCCTGGGGCAGATCCGCCTCCCTGTCACCTTCTGCACGCGCTACAACTACCGCACCGGGCTGGTCGACTTCGACATCGCCCGCATCGCCCGCATCAGCCTCCCGTACAACGCCATCCTCGGGTACCCAGCTCTGGCCCAGTTCATGGCAGCGACCCATCTGGCCTACAACCTCATGAAGATGCCTGGAAGCAAAGGCGTCCTCACCATCAAGAGGGACGCCAAGGAGGCCCTGACAGCGCTCATGTTTGCCCTCAAGACCGCCGCGGCGGCACAGCCCACCGGCGCGGGCACCTCCGAGGCCGAGGGAGCCGCGCCAACCAAGAAGAAGCAACTGTTCACCCAAGACAAGGCAGAAACCAAGCAGGTGCCGGTCGAGGAGGACGGGTCCTCAGGAGCCACCTTTACCATAGGTGCTGACCTCGACCCAGATCAAGAGGAAGCATTGGTGAAGTTCTTGCGCGCAAACAAGGAGATATTTGCATGGGAACCCAAGCAGCTGGTGGGGGTCCCGAGAGAGGTGATTTAGCATCACTTAAGGGTATGCCCCAATGTACGCCCTGTGAAGCAGCGGGCGAGACGACAGTCCACGGAGAAGCATGCCTTCATTGTCCAAGAAACCCGCAAGCTGGAGGTAGCAGGTGCCATTCGCGAGGTCCGGTACCCCGAGTGGCTGGCAAACCCTGTCATTGTGCCAAAGAAAGGCGGGAAGGAGCGAATGTGCGTCGACTTCACCAACCTCAACAAGGCCTGCCCCCAAGATCCATTCCCGCTTCCACGCATCGACCAGATCGTCGACTCCACCACCGAGTGCGACCTGCTGTGCTTCCTGGATGCGTTCTCAGGGTATCACCAGATCAAGATGGCGGTAGAAGATGTAGAGAAGACAGCCTTCCTGACCCTGTGTGGGGTGTACTGCTACACTTGCATGCCTTTCGGACTGCGTAACATGGGCGACCTTTCAGCGGTTGATGCACATCGCCTTAGGGCGGCAGCTCGGGAGAAACGCGAAGGCCTATGTCGACGACATTGTGGTGAAGTCTCGGGAGACGAGAACCTTGATCCAAGATCTGGAGGAGACTTTTGCGAGCCTACGCCAGGTGAACTTGCGACTTAACCCGGAGAAGTGCGTCTTTGGTGTCCCTTCCGGCAAGCTGCTGGGTTTCCTCGTATCCCACAGAGGGATCGTGGCGAACCCAGAAAAGATCAAGGCCATTGAAGACATGAGCCCACTCCAGAACCTCGAGGAAATGCAGAAGCTGGCTAGTCGGGTAACTGCGTTGGGGCGCTTCATCTCCAAGCTAGGAGAGTGCGCCCTACCCTTCTTCAAGCTGATGAAGAAGAAGGACCCGTTCGAGTGGACCCCGGAGGCCGACCGAGCTTTTCAAGACCTCAAGAGATACCTGACCAGCCCTCCAGTGATGGTGGCGCCACGACCCTTCAAGCCCCTAGTGCTTTATCTTGCCGCCACCCCACACTCCGCCAGCGCGGCTCTGGTGGCGGTTCGGGAAGAGCACCAAGCCAAAGGCGCATCGCGCCAAGCTACGCCGCCAGCCGAGATAACGCAAGATCAGGAAGGCGCCACAAGAGGTGTAGCAGCATCAACGGAGGACCAAGCTCGGCAGGACGCCGCCGCCGAGATCCCGACAAGCGATCACGCGTCGGGAGATCCACTACCTCAGGAGACGCCCCAACTTCCGCAAGACATGAGCCTCACCGATGCGCCAGCTCTCGTAGAGCACCCGGTGTATTTCATCAGCACGGTGTTGCGGGACGCAAGGGCACGATACCCCATGCCTCAGAAGCTCTTACTCGCGCTCTTGGTGGCCTCGCGCAAGTTGCGGCACTACTTCCAGGGCCACCCCATCAAGGTCGTCTCAGCCTACCCATTAGAGAGAGTGCTCAGGAGCCCCAACGCTGCTGAGTGGAACATCGAGTTGCAGGCATTCCAGTTGGAGTTCAGCACTACCAGGGTCATCAAGGGAGCCGCACTCGCTGATTTCGTGGCAGAATGGACGGATGCCCCGACGCTTGAAGTAGGCGAGGACCAGTCCACCTCGCCGGGAAGTGAGGCACCTGACGGCTGGGTCATGTATTTCGATGGCGCCTTCGCGCACCAGGGCGCGGGGGCTGGAGCAGTACTCATCTCGCCTGCTCAAGACAAGCTCTACTACGTCGTGCAGCTCTGCTTTCAGCGGGGCGAGAAGGTCTCCAACAACATCGCAGAATACGAAGGCCTCATAGCTGGCCTGAAAGCTGCGGCAGCTCTGTGGGTGAAGCGCCTCACTGTTAGGGGCGACTCGCAGCTCCTCGTCAACTTCTCCAACATGGTATACGAGCCGAAGGACGAGCACGTGGAGGCATACCTCGCGGAGGTGCACAGGATGGAGAAGCAGTTCCTGGGCCTGGAGTTGCAGCACGTGCCCTGCGGCACCAACAAGGAAGCTGACGACATCGCCAGGAAGGCATCCAAGCGGCAGCCCCAAGAGCCTGGCGTCTTCGAGGAGCGGCTCTTCAAGCTATCAGTGACACCACCACTTTCAAGGACGGCTCAGCCTCGGGAGGAACTCCCGCAGCCGCCTGCCACAGGAGCCCCAGCTTGTGGCCCGACTTCGGGAGCGCGCCTACTCTTGGCGCTCGAGCCCCAGGAGGGATGCTGGACCAAAGAATTCAAGGAATACTTGATGCAAGGGGCACTGCCGGAGAAGGAGGAGGACGCGGAGCGCGTGGCCCGGCAAGCCACGGCATACTGCATCCGGGACGGTGAGTTATACAGGAAGCGACCAAATGACGTTTCATTGCGCTGCATCTCCAGAGACCAGGGGAAGGAGTTGCTATCTGACATACACGGTGGGGACTGCGGGCACCACTCGTCATCACGGACCCTCCTCGGCAAGGCATTCCGCAACGGATTCTACTGGCCCACGGCGCTCAACGACGCAGCCGAGCTGGTGAAGTCCTGTGAAGCCTGCCAGTTCCACGCCAAGCAGATCCATGAACCGGCTCAGGGCCTCCAGACCATCCCACTCAGATGGCCGTTCGTGGTCTGGGGGCTGGATATCTTGGGCCTGTTCCCTCGAGCGTCTGGGGGCTACCGCTACCTCTACGTCGCCATTGACAAGTTCACCAAGTGGGCGGAGGTGGAAGCCGTCCGCACCATCCCAGCTGGCTCCGCGGTCAAGTTCATCAAGGGTCTCGTGAGCCGCTTCGAGGTCCCCAACCGCATCGTCACTGATAACGGCTCGCAGTTCACTAGTAATCTCTTCAAGATATACTGTGCTAACCTTGGAACGCAGATCTGCTACGCTTCGGTGGCGCACCCCAGGAGCAATGGTCAGGCCGAACGCGCCAACGCAGAGGTCCTGAGGGGCCTCAAGACCAGGACTTTCAAGAGAAGCTCGAGGCCTGCGGTAGGGGCTGGTACGAAGAGCTCCAGTCCGTGCTGTGGTCCATCCGCACCAACGCCACCAAGCTAACGGGCGAGACCCCGTTCTTCCTCGTCTACGAAGCAGAAGCGGTCCGCCCTCACGAGGTCAAGCATCGCTCCGCACGGGTCCTGGCGTTTGATGAAATGCAGCAGGACGCCACGCGGGGGATGGACCTCGTTCTGGGGGAGGAACGCCGCCACGAAGCCGCACTGCGGGAAGCAAGGTATCAGCAGGCGCTGCGGCGATACCACTGCTGCAACATCCGCTCTAGGATGCTCGAGGCGGATGACCTCATCCTGAGGCGGGTCCTCTCCAGGGAAGGGCTGCATAAGCTCTCACCCATGTGGGAGGGCCCGTTCAAGGTCGTCCATGTCTCCAGGCCTGGCGCCGCGTGCCTAGAGACACTGGATGGGGTACCCATCCAGAACGGCTGGAACATCCAGCACCTCCGGAAGTTCTACCCAAGAAGAAAGGCCCAGTGCCTGTGAAGATCGCCGATTGTGACACTCTCACGTAATAACGAGTGGGGCTGTACACGCCCCAGAGTCTCAGGAGTGCCGCCCTCGGGCCTCGGGGGCTCCCTCTCACGTCCTAGTGGCAGCACTTAGCTCCGCGCTGGTGAGAAGACTTGAAGACTAGACTAGGTGCCGGACGCGGCTTTTCATTTGCTTTCTGTAGTTGGCTCGCCTCCTTTTAATTGAAGTTTGCTTCTGGTGTTCCTTGCTGATTTGGTTCCGTCGCCTTTTACCGCTATTTTCGACTCCAGTTTAACTTGTTCTCTCTCTCTCGCATACCTCGCGAGGGGGCTAGGCAGGTGCCCTCGCGAGCGTTTTTCCTTTTCTCTGCCTTCCGTCTGCTTTTTCGCGAGGCACCCTCGTTCGATCCCACAAGCTGGCGCATCTCTCCTAATCCGTGCCCCTCAGGTACCGCGATATGAAGCGCTGGGTCAAGGCTCAGGTGAACGATAAGCCTCCTAGCGAGCCTCCTAACGAATTTTTTGCAGTTCCTAAGCGCCCACTGAGTCAAGGAAGGCCTTGACAGGACCCAGGAAACAAGTGCCTCGTGAAGAGGAGGCTACCCCAAACGTGCCAAGCTAAGTTGTCTCTACACAAAACAACGGCCCAACACAGAAACGATAAGCATAACATAGTGATTGAGGAATCATAGTTTGATACACGCCCCTCCGGGGCCCATACTAGTTTCCTTTTTTTAATACAGGAAGGAAAGGAAGAACAAAATGAAAGCGGCGCCTGCCCCTACAGTGGTTCACGGGGGCGGGCTCTTGGCATCGTCCTGAGCTCAGCCAGACCCCTCCTCGCGCTTCACGGAGGCGCGGCAACGAGACGACTCGCTGCCACCTTCGAAGCGGGTGCGACGGTTGGTCATAGCCACCACTGCTGGAGCTGTCGCCGGGGGAAGAGCCACCGTAGCTGGATGAGACGCAGTCAGCACCAAGGGCGGGTTCACCCTCATCCTCTTCTCGACCATCACCAAGGCCGAGCACCACCTCACCGTCGTTCACCTCGGGGCAGCACCAGGCGCGGCGACCATCTTCCCCAAACACCCTCATGTAGAGGGTCGCATCACCGTCATACTTGAAATGCAGGGTGCACCGCCTGCCCAGGCCGCGCGCGCCAGAGCTATGTTGCCCGCGGCGGAGACCTCGACTGCAACCCAAGAAGCTATGCTGCAGCAACCGTCCGCCTGCAGCCAGAGCCCACCTGGACCGGAGGCTGGCAGCTCGTCAACGAAGAAGCGCGGGAGCTGAAGCCAGTTGCCGGTCAGGTTCTTCGACCAGACGACGAACTCCGGTAGCACCTCCGCCGAGTGGAAGCGCGGCCCGGGAGGCCGTGCAACCATGGCACGTCTCCCTTCATCGACAGGGCGGCCACGACTGGAACAACCCCTGCCACGCGCAGCGGCGCCACCGCGGGAACGGGGCGCCGCGGCGGGAGTCGCGGTGTGCTTGCGGGGACGGCCACGTCCACGCTTGGGCGCCGGGGAGCCGGGCCCCTCGCGAGGGGCCTTCCCCTTCTCCGCGGCAGAGAACCTCTTCGACGGCGCCATTGGTGTCGCTGCTAGCAATGGAGCAAGGGGGAAGAAGCAAGCGGATGGGAAGAGATGGGCGACGGGGGCTCTGCCCCCCTCCCCATTTATAGCAAGAGAAGGCCAACCAACACCCCCCACGATCACAGGTAATGATGGTTTTTCCTTGCATGTCGCAGGGACTTGTCAAGTCGGGTAGTTGCCAAGGCAGCATGGGGAAGCGGAGACGCCGACGCCCAATCAACCGCCACGCGTCGACCAAGGCCGCAGGCCATTGGGGCCCGCGGCGCTCCGCACTTGACCATTGGCTTCGCCTCGAAGCCAAGCCCGAGTGCGCCTTGGGCCCAGGGGCTACTTTCGGCGTTCTGGGAACGGGGGTCCCCAGACTTGCCTGCCTGCGGCCCACGGCGTGGCTCTGCGAGCGGGCCCGTACGGCCCATCTTCACCAACAAGCACTCAAGACCCTCGTGAGGGGCCAAGCCTCACGAGGCGGACGACACAAGACCTCCTCGGAAGCATCCTCACCAGGTTGGCTCGCGAGGGGCGGAGAGATCAAGGCAAGGCAAACCTCGCAAGGTTCTCGTGACGTGAGCCATGACGATCGGGACCAGGCGGGCGCCAGCGCGCGCAGTGTCCTTGTTTCCTCTTTGGTGCTAAGGAGGCAAGCGCAGGCGCGGAGTACCGAGGCGTCAAGCCAAGGTTTCCATATCAGTGCAACGAGACCAAGACTAGTAGGACGGCAAGATGGAGGTCACCATGGAGCCCAAGGCGGCGTCACCACCAGAGTCTTTTGCAGGCGAAGACTGCTTTTGTCAGGATAAGCTGTACTAGCTGTCCCCTTTCGAATTGGCCGTTGTTGGCTCCCTTCTCGCTCAATATTTGGGAAGAGGACCAGGGTCACTATAAATAGGGCTAGCCACCATCATAGTAGGGGATGCATCATTCAGATCACCCTCAACCAGACACAAGAACACCTCGCTTCAGGAGGCTGTTCTTCCCCTTGTACTGTTCATCCTCAGCCCGAGAGGCAATCCACCACCACCACACTGGAGTAGGGTATTACACCACAATGGTGGCCCAAACTAGTATAAATCTTGCGCCCCTTGTGTTGTGAGTTCGTCGAGTTAGCCCTTGATATCTTAGCGAAGCTAGGACGTGGATCGGTAGGGGGAGATCTTCGTGTGCACCCCAGTGTTCGAACCTTGAGGGTTTTGCCGGAACCCATGATCCGACATTCCGTTCATCCTATAATATTTAAAACTAGATCAATAACAATTGTAGGGGAAATGGGTTTATAGGAACATAGAAAATCACCAATGCTTGTTTTGAAAAACTGAAGAAACATGTTAATTATGACATATGTTCTCAAAAAGATCAATGCGCAAATGAAATAATTGGTACTGAGACAACAACCAAATTCTGGAACATCAGAAGCTATAATTAACTACAACGACACTACAAGTTCTTACTCATGTACAATAAATAACAAATTGAACATTTTATGAGGAAGGTAAATATAACTGCAACAACGTAGCGACAGTGTTTGGATGCCAACAAATTGATACTAATAGGTGTGTACATGTAAAAATTTAGTAACATAGAACTAATAGCACTAAGGCCGTCCACTATGTATGCCAAAACTAGTGCAAAGACAACTGTTGCTACATCTCGCACCGGTGCCCTGAACTGGCGAGCCGATGCAGCGGAAAAAAAATCAGGGACCCGGACTCCGGAGCACGTAGTTGCTCCGATGCCCAGTTCCTTCGTGCCATAAAGATTTAGTATTTTATTGCTTGGCTGCTCGGATGTGTGGACCAAAGTTGGCTACACAAACTGCTGAAGCGGTGCCAAATAATTTTCTAATGGCACCGCTGATGAGATGGCAACAATTTAAGATACTAGGTACAAACTGTGACACTGTCTTAGGATGCGTTTGGTTGAAGGTGTGGTATGAATGGGTGGGGACCATGACAGTGTCTGAATCACATCTAACAGATGATTTGTAACAATGGAAGAGGGTCTAACCTTCTCTGCACATGCCAAAAACTTCCTCCCGGTGTCCACAGAATCAAACGCAAGTAGCTTCACGCATGGAGATTGATGGTGACAACGAGCAGATAGATCTTCCGCCACCCCGCTCCATTCGTTGCCACTGATGGTCTTAGGGAGCTACAAGAGGAAGAAACGACTCAAATCGACCTCCAGGTAAAAATCCTTCATTCCAAGTCATAGCCCGAGAGAGAGAAGAGAGGCATACCCGGGTGGTGAAGGAGTAGTCGCCGGAGGAGGAACCGCTGGAGATGTCTTTGAAGAAGACCATGGCGACCCCGGCAGTAGGATGCGAGACGGCGAGAGCGAGGAAGAGGCTATAGCTTAGCAAGGAAGGAAGGAAGGAGGAAACAGGGGAAATGTGACTTGTGGTCGGGGAGAAAAGGGGGTGGGGAAGGGGGGCGGGGGTAGATATTTTGGCGGTAGGCCAAAATTTTGGATATGTGGAGAGAAACTTTGCGCGCGGTGCCGCCGGACCATTCACTTTGAACGATTGTGTGCATCACAAACGATTCTTCTGCTTTACGCGCATGGGATGAGTTTGATAATTCAAATTTTGGTCTCAAGGCATGGGCACATTCACTTTGAACGTGCGCGGTGTCGCCGGACCATTCACTTTGAACGATTGTGTGCATCGCAAATGATTCTTCTACTTTACGCGCATGGCATGAGTTTGATAATTCAAATTTTGGTGGAAATTTCCTCGGGTACGTCATTGCATAATTTAACATCGCTTGCTAATTTGGGCACACAAAAGAGCGTACAGCAGACATACCACACTTACTGAATCGAGCAATTTGAGTAATTACACAGAGCCAGTTGACCTAAACATTGCTCTAACAAAAGACCAGCATTAAAAACAAAGCCTAAGTATGCATAATTAAAAATCCGCCGCCGCGCCGGCCTATGAATCGCCGGTGTGAGATGAGACGTTGATGACTTGTCCTGGCGACATGCCGCCGTTGGTGGACTCCGCGTCGCCCCTGCTGAAGTCGACCGCGTCCTCGTCCTCGTCCTCGGCGCCGCCCTCAAGGTTGTTGTACTCATAGTAGTGGCTGCGCCAGAGCTCGCGTTGGTACTCCACCGCCGATTCCTCAACGGACAGACTCTTCTCTACCTCGACCTCGGCCACGCGCAACTCCTCCTCCCGGCGCTCCTCGATCTCCGCCGGCTCCTGCATCTCCAGCTCCCGCTCGGTGACCTCATGAGGAAGCAGGTGCTCCATGGCCACCGCCGCCTTTTCAGACGTGGGTTGCATGCTGGAGTCCGAGGTGGCCTGGAATATCTTGGCGTGTGCATCCTCGATCTTGGCGTGGATGGCCTCAACCCGGGCCAGGGCGACATCAGCGGCACGGACGGCAGCTCGAGCGCTCTTGGCGTTTGCAGCCGCTGTCACAGCAGCAGCTGCAGCCGTCTCGGCTGCTGCAGCTGCCCTGTTGCCTGCCGCAGACGCCCTCTCGGCGGAAGCGGCCGCGCTCAATGTGGATGCGGCAGCACTGTCGGCGTAGGCGGCCGCGCTCTTGGCGCAGGCGGCGGTGTTCGGGGGGGGGGGGGCGCGGCCATCGTACGGGCCTTCATGAAGCGTTTCCACGGCCTCATCTTTACAAGAAGGGGGTGCGGGAATGGGGATCGGGATTCGTGGATTCGGGGGTTGCCGGCACTAGAGCAGACGAGCCGGCGAAGCTTAAGGAGGGAGACTTAAATAGACCCAGATATTTTCATCGCAAACGGTTCCTAGAAAACAGCTGTGTGTGATCTTGTAGATATCTTTTATTAGCTGTGAAAGACGAATTTGGAATAAAGTGCCAACTGATGGTGTTTAAATGAATGAGAAATTTTGTAGTACTAATACAATTGTCATGTCAAATTTTGGAAAATTTCAGGGTTCATTTGACCTTCTAAGACATTTAAGTGATTTTCTAGCCATTTAATGACCATAATTGAAATTTGAACTACATGTACATGCAACAGCTAACCATAACAGTTTGAAAACTCATATTTCGTGTACTTGTGTGCGATTTACTTCCCTGCGCAGTAAATTGGAAGGAATTTTCAAACATATTGGTCTAACAGCTATGACACAATTAAGCATGGAGTGACATGGCATTTTAATTCCAAAAAATTAAAAAAAATCAGAAACACATGAAACCTTGGTTGATGTAATGTCATGCAACCAAGATGGTGTGGTAAAAAAATTGGCATGTTTGACCAAAGTTTGGACACACACCCCTCACAAACCGGAGCAACTCACTAGAAGGCTCGTGGTTCCGAGAGTGAACAATGCATGTTTGATGACGAACGGGAGATAGCTTCCTCTTACGGCCTTCAATTTTTTTTTCTATGTCTAATGTGCACTACTACAACTGTAATGTGAAATTTTTGAAAATTCTAGGGGTCATTTGACCTTTTAAAGACATTTAAGTGATTTTCTAGCCATTTAATGACCGTAATTCAAATTTGAACTACATCTACATGCAACGCGTAACTGAAACGGTTTGAAAAATCATATTTGTGTACTTGTGTGCGAGTTAATTCCATGTGCAGTAAACTAGAAGGAACTTTCAAACATATTTGTATCACAACATGGACACATATGCATGAATACGTATGCATGGAGTGGCATGGCATTTTAATTCCAAAAAAAATCAGAAACACATGAAACCTTGGTTGATGTAATGTCATGCCACCAAGATGATGTGGTAAAGAAATTGGCATGTTTGACGAAAGTTTGGACACACACCCGTCACAAACTGGAGCAACTCGCTAGAAGGTTCGTGGTTCCGAGAGGGAAAAATGCATGTTTGATGACGAACGGGAGATAGCTTCCTCTTATGGCCTTCAAATTTTTTCTACGTCTAACATGCACTACTGATGACCCACAAGTATATGGGATCTATCGTAGTCCTTTCGATAAGTAAGGGTGTCGAACCCAACGAGGAGCAGAAGGAAATGACAAGTAGTTTTCAGTAAGGTATTCTCTGCAAGCACTGAAATTATCGGTAACAGATAGTTTTGTGATAAGGTAATTTGTAACGGGTAACAAGTAATGAAAGTAAATAAGGTGCAGCAAGATGGCCCAATCTTTTTTGTAGCAAAGGACAAGCCTGGACAAACTCTTATATGAAGGAAAACGCTCACGAGGACACATGGGAATTATTGTCAAGCTAGTTTTCATCACGCTCATATGATTCGCGTTCGTTACTTTGATAATTTGATATGTGGGTCGACCGGTGCTTGGGTACTGCACTTCCTAGGACAAGCATCCACAACTACAAAAGAAGTATTAAGGTAAACCTAACCATAGCATGAAACATATGGATCCAAATCAGCCCCTTACGAAGCAACACATAAACTAGGGTTTAAGCTGTTGTCACTCTAGCAACCCATCATCTACTTATTACTTCCCAATGCCTTCCTCTAGGCCCAAACGATGGTGAAGTGTCATGTAGTCGACGTTCACATATCACCACTAGAGGAAAGACAACATACATCTCATCAAAATATCGAACGAATACCAAATTCACATGACTACTTATAGTAAGACTTCTCCCATGTCCTCAGGAACAAACATAAATACTCACAAATCATATTCATGTTCATAATCAGAGGGGTATTAATATGCATAAAGGATCTGAACATATGATCTTCCACCACATAAACCAACTATCATCAACTACAAGGAGTAATCAACACTACTAGCAACCCACAGGTACCAATCTGAGGCTTTGAGACAAAGATCGGATACAAGAGATGAACTAGGGTTTGAGAGGAGATGGTGCTGGTGAAGATGTTGATGGAGATTGACCCCCTCCCGCTGAGAGGATCGATGGTGATGACGATGGTGATGATTTCCCCCTCCCGGAGGGATGTTTTCCCGACAGAACAGCTCCGCTGGAGCCCTAAATTGGTTCCGCCAAGGTTCCGCCTCGTGGCGGCGGTGTTTCGTCCCGAAAGCTTCCTTCTAATTTTTTTTCCGGGGTGAACGACTTCATATAGCAGAAGATGGGCACCGGATGCCTGCCAGGGGGCCCACGAGACAAGGGGCGCGCCCAGGGGGGTAGGGCGCGCCCCCACCCTCGTGGCCAGGGTGTGGGCCCCCTCTGGTTGATTCTTTTGCCAGTATTTTTATTAATTCCAAAAGGTGCCTCCGTGCAGTTTCAGGAATTTTGGAGTTGTGCAGAATAGGTCTCTAATATTTGCTCCTTTTCCAGCCTAGAATTCCAGCTGCCGACATTCTCCCTCTTCCTGTAAACCATGTAAAATAAGAGAAAAAAGGCATGAGTATTGTGACATAATATGTAATAATAGCCCATAATGTAATAAATATCAATATAAAAGCATGATGCAAAATGGACGTATCAACTCCCCCAAGCTTAGACCTCACTTGTCCTCAAGCGAAAACCGATAACGAAAAATATGTCCACATGTTTAGAGATAGAGGTGTCGATAAAATAAAATACAGACATGGGGGCATCATGATCATTCTTATAACAACAACATATATAAATATTGTCATATGATTTCTTATGCTCAAGTAATAATCTATTCACAATGTCAAGTATGAATCAGAAACTTCATTGAAAGCTAACAAACTATGATCTCAGTCATTGGAGCAATTGCAGTTGTCATAACATCGGAAAGAGTCAATATAAGAGCTTTTCAGCAAGTCCACATACTCAACTATCATTTAGTCTTTCACAATTGCTAACACTCACGCAATACTTATGGGTATGGAGTTTTAATCAGACAGCGAGAAAGATAGGGGCTTATAGTGTTGCCTCCCAACCTTTTACCTCAAGGGTAATGTCAACAATAATAGTTCATGATGACTTACATCCAATTGGGTATATATATCAGGATCTTTCCAACACAATGTGCTTGCCAAAGGATAAAATGTAAAAAGGAAAGGTGAAGACCACCATGACTCTTATATAAGGTATAAGACAAAAATAAAAGATAGGCCCTTCGCAGAGGGAAGCAGAGGTTGTCATGTGCCTTTATGGTTGGATGCACAAAATCTTAATGCAAAAGCACGTCACTTTATATTGCCACTTGTGATATGGACCTTTATTATGCAGTCCGTCGCTTTTATTTCTTCCACATCACAAGATCGTATAAAGCTTATTTTCTCCACACTAATAAATCATACATATTTAGAGAGCAATTTTTATTGCATGCAACAATGACAACTTACTTGAAGGATCTGACTCAATCCATAGGTAGGTATGGTGGACACTCATGGCAAAACTGGGTTTAAGGATATTCGGAAGCACAAGTAGTATCTCTACTTGGTGCAAACAATTTGGCTAGCATGAGGGGGAAAGGCAAGCTCAACATGTTGTACGATCCATGACAATATACTTTATTTCGGATATAAGAAAACATAACCCATTACGTTGTCTTCCTTGTCCAACATCAACTTTTAGCATGTCATATTTTAATGAGTGCTCACAATCATAAAAGATGTCCAAGATAGTATATTTATATGTGAGAACCTCTCTTTCTTTATTACTTCCTATTAATTGCAACGATGACCAAAACTATGTTTGTCAACTCTCAACAACTTTTATTCATCATACTCTTTACATGTGAAGTCATTACTCTCCATAAGATTAATATGATCTCTTTATTTCTTTTTATTCTTTCTTTTTCTTTTATTCCATCAAGATCATAGCAAAATAATCAAGCCCTTGACTCAAACTAATCTTTATTATATATAGCTCACGGACTCGATTACATAGAGGGATCATAAAGCAAAACTCAAAACAAGATCATACTAAAACTTTATTCTACTAGATCAAGATATTACCAAAAGGATCGAACTAAGAAAAACTATAAAGATAGGAGTGTGATGGTGATACGATACCTGGACACCTCCCCCAAGCTTGGCAGTTGCCAAGGGGTGTGCCCATACCCATGTGATTATATCTCTTTCCTCGAGGGTGGTGATGATGGATTTGTTGATGATGTAGGCTTGTCGTCCATCTTCCAAGGCATAGGCTCACCATCGTAGAAGGATGATCGAGTCTCCGGGATCCTCAAATCTGCAGCCAAACTCATCCTCTTGAATCTATATTCATACTCACAGTTTTGGTTTTGCAGGTCATAGATCTGAGCTTGGAGGCGCTCAATTTTGTCGTGAAGCTTGAAGATGGCCTCCCCAATGTTCTTGGCATCTAGCTTGTGGTTGTTGGTGAACTCCGTGATCATTATGTGATTGGCGTCGAGTCCACATTCCACCATCTCCTAACACTTGAAAACTTGTTGACCCATTGCTTCGAGTCTTGTCTCCACGCTTCCGGTCCTCCTTGGTCCCTCAACATCGTGGATGTGCAGCAACCCCTCACGCATCTCAATGGTTTGAGGGTGTTGCAGCACCTCCGCGAGGTAGGGGTTGATGACCTTCTTGAAGAACTTGTCCTTGGGGGCACTTGGAGACGTCATGGTGATCTAGATCTGTCAGCAAAAACAGCTCGAAACAAAAACAGAAGATATTTGCGTGATACGAGGGTCAAAACCTTCGGGAGATTATATAATGAATTTTTACCGATCAAAAGAAGTATCGTGCAAGAAAACGGAGTCTGGAGAGCACACGAGGTGCCCACGAGGCAGGGGGCGTGCCCAGGGGGTAGGGCGCGCCCTCCACCGTCGTGGACGCCTCGTGTCCTTCCCGGACTACTTCTTATTTTCCTATTTTCTTAAATATTCCAAAACAAAGAAAAATTGCTATTAGAACTGTTTTGGAGTCGGTTTACTTACCGTACCACATACCTATTCCTTTCCGGAGTCCGAAACGTTCTGGAAAGTGCCCCTTATTTACTCCTCCGGGGTCACGGTATCAATAACATTAGTTTCAACATTTATAGGATTACCTAAAATATAATGTTTGATTGTTTGACCGTTCACCACCTTCGGATTTGTTCCTTCGAAGTTGTTGATTTTTATGGCACGGAATGATAGACCTCCTCGATAACGTAAGGACCTTCCCATTTAGAGAGGAGTTTTCCTGCAAAAAATCTTAAACGAGAGTTGTATAGCAACACATAATCACCTACATTAAACTCACGCTTTTGTATCCTTTTGTCATGCCATCTTTTAACTTTTTCTTTAAACAGTTTGGCATTCTCATAGGCTTGGGTTCTCCATTCAAAAGTGAGCTAATGTCAAATAGCCTCTTCTCACCGGCAAGTTTGAAATCATAGTTGAGCTCTTTAATGGCCTAATATGCCTTATTTTCTAGCTCAAGAGGTAAGTGACATGATTTTCCATAAACCATTTTATACGGAGACATACCCATAGGATTTTTATATGCAGTTCTATAGGCCCATAATGCATCATCTAGTTTCTTGGGCCAATTCTTTCTAGATCTATTAACAGTCTTTTGCAAAATTAATTTAATCTCTCTATTACTCAATTCTACTTGACCACTAGACTGTGGGTGGTAAGGGGATGCAATTCTATGATTAACATCATACTTAGCAAGCATTTTACGAAAAGCACCATGAATAAAATGTGAACCACCATCAGTCATTAAATATCTAGGGACTCCAAACCTCGGAAAAATAACTTCTTTAAGCATCTTAATAGAGGTGTTATGATCAGCACTACTAGTTGGAATAGCTTCTACCCACTTAGTAACGTAATCAACAGGAACTAAAATATGTGTATAGCCATTAGAGGAAGGAAACAGTCCCATATAATCAAAGCCCCATACATCAAATGGTTCAATAACAAGTGAATAGTTCATAGGCATTTCTTGACGTCTGCTAATATTACCAATTCTTTGACATTCATCACAAGACAAGACAAACTTATGGGCATCCTTGAAAAGAGTGGGCCAATAAAAACCGGATTGCAATACCTTATGCGCAGTTCTATCTCCAGCATGGTGTCCTCCATAAGCCTCGGAGTGACAGTTGCGTAGGATCTGTTCATGTTCATGCTCAGGTACACAACATCTAATAACACCATCTACTCCTTTATAAAGGTGTGGGTCATCCCAGAAGTAATGTCTTAAATCATAGAAAAACTTTTTCTTTTGATGGTATGTGAAGCTAGGTGGTATAAATTTAGCAACAATGTAATTAGCATAATCAGCATACCATGGAGCAGTACGAGAAGCATTTATGACAGCTAATTGTTCATCAGGAAAGCTATCATAAATAGGGAGTGGGTCATCAAGAGCATTTTCTAACCTAGACAAGTTGTCTGCAACGGGGTTCTCAGCTCCCTTTCTATCAATAATATGCAAATCAAATTCTTGTAGCAAGAGAACCCATCTAATAAGTCTAGGTTTAGCATCTTTATTTTCCATAAGATATTTAATAGCAGCATGATCAGTGTGAACAGTTACTTTAGAATCAACAATATAAGGTCTGAACTTATCGCACGCAAATACAACTGCTAAAAATTCTTTTTCAGTAGTAGCATAGTTTCTCTGGGCACTGTCTAGAGTTTTACTAGCATATTGAATAACATTTAATTTCTTATCAACTCTTTGTCCTAGAACAACACCTACAGCGTAATCACTAGCATCGCACATAATTTCAAAGGGTAAATTCCAATCAGGTGGCTGAACAATAGGTGCAGAAATCAAGGCTTTCTTAAGTATTTCAAATGCTTCTACACAATCATCATGAAAGATAAAAGGAACATCTTTTTGTAAGAGATTAGTCAGAGGCCTAGAAATTTTTGAGAAGTCTTTAATGAACCTCCTATAAAAATCGGCATGACCAAGAAAACTTCTTATACCTTTCATGTCCTTAGGACACGACTGTCGGATCTGGGGTTCCGACAAAACCCTTAAGGTTCAAACTCTGGGGTGCGCGCGAAGTTCTTTCCCCCCTAACGATCTACGCCCTAGCTTGTTAAGATCCCGCGGGCGGACTCGACGCACTCAGAACACAAAGGATACAAGATTTATACTGGTTCGGGCCACCGTTGTGGTGTAATACCCTACTCCAGTGTGTGGTGGTGGACTGCCTCTTGGGCTGATGATGAACAGTACAAGTGGGAAGAACAGCCTCCTGAGGTTGAGGTGTTCTTGTGCTTGTCGAACTTGTGTGGGTGAGGACTCGATGCCCCCTACTGTGGTGGGTAGTTCTACTTATATAGGCCCTGGTCCTCTCCCCAAATATTGAGCGGGAAGGAAGCCAACAACGGCGGCCAATTTGAAAGGGGATAGCTAGTACAAGCTATCCTGACAAAAGTGGTCTTCACCTGCGAAAGGCTCTGGTGGTGACGCCGTCTTGGGCTCCATGGTGACCTCCGTCCTGCTGGTCTTGGTCTCGTTGGACGGATATGGAAACCTTTGCTTGATGCCTCGGTACTCCGCGCCTGCGCTTGCCCCCTTGGAACCAAAGAGGAAACAAGGATGCTGCACGCGTTGGCGCCCGCCTGGTGTCAATCGTCATGGCTCACGTCACGAGAGCCTCGCGAGGTTGGCCCCGCCTTGATATCTCCGCTCCTCGTGAGCCTGCCTGGTGAGGCCCCTCCTGCGGAGGTCTTGCGTCGTCCGCCTCGCGAGGCTTGGCCCCTCGCGAAGGTCTCGAATGCCTTGTTGGTGAAGGTGGGCTATACAGGCCTGCTCACATAGCCACGCCATGGGCCGCAGGCAGGCAAGTCTGGGGAGCCCCGTTCCCAGAACGCCGACAGTAGCCCCCAGACCCAAGGTGCGCTCGGGCTTGGCTTCGCAGCGAAGCCAAGGGCCAAGCGCGTAGCGCTGCGGGCCCCAAAAGCCTGCGGCCTTGGTCGATGCATGGCGGTTGATTGGACGTGGGCGTCTCCACTTCCCCACGCTGCCTCGACAACTGCCCGACTTGACAAGTCCCTGCGACATGCAAGGAAAACCATCATTACCTGTGATCGTGGGAGGCGTCGGTCGGCCTTCATTCGCTATAAATGGGGAGGGGGGCGGAGCCCCCGTCGCCCATCTCTTCCTCGCTTGCTTGCTTCTTCTCCATCACTGGGTCTAATGGCGCCATCGAAGAGGTTCTCCGCCGCGGGGAAAGGAAAGGCCCCTCGCAAAGGGCCCGGCTCCCCAGCGCCCAAGCGGGGGCGCGGTCGTCCCCGCAAGCACACCATGACTCCTGCCGCGGCTCCCCGCTCTCGGGGTGGCACCGCTGCGTGTTGCGGGGGTCACTCTGGTCGCGGCAGCCCCATCGATGAGGGGAGACGTGCCGTGGTGGCGCGGCCTCCCCGGCCACGCTTCCACTCGGCGGAGGTGCTGTCGGAGTTCGTTGTCTGCTCGGAGGATCCGGCCGGCAGCTGCCTCCATCCCAGGCGGGCTCTGGCTGCAGGCAGATAGTTGCTGCAGCCGGGCTTCTTGGGTCGTGGTCGAGGTCTCTGTCACGGGCAACATAGCTCTGGCCCGCGGTTGGCAGACATTCGCCCGCGCGCGCGGCCTGGGCGGGCGGTGCACCCTCCACTTCAAGTTCGACGGCGACGCGACCCTCTACGTGAGGGTGTTCAGGGAAGACGGTCGCCGCGTCGGATGCTACCCCGAGGTGAACGACGGCGAGGAGGTGCTCAGCCTTGGCGATGGCCGGGGAGAGGTGGAGGGCGAGCCCGCCGGCCGCGCCTCGTCTGGCTACGGCGGCTCCTCCCTTGGCGACAGTTCCAGCAGCGGCGGCTTTGACCAGCCGACGTGCCCGCTTCGAAGGTGGTAGCAGGTCGTCCCGTCGCAAGCGCATCGGTGAAGCGCGAGGAGGGGTCCGACTAGACCCAGGACGTCGCCAAGGCCCTGCCTCCGTCAGCTGCTGCAAGGGCGAGCGCCGCTTTTGTCATGTTTCCCTTTTTCTTCCTGCACCGAAATGAAACCAGCATGGGCCCAGGGGGGCGTGTATCGAACCATAACTTGTTAACCATTATGCTACGCTTGTTGTTTCAGTGCCGTGTTGCTATTTTGCGCGAAGATAACTTAGCCTGGTGCACTCAGGGCGCCCTCCTTCATACGAGGCATTTGTTTCCTTGTGTCCATCTCGACTGAGTGGTCTGCGGTTGCTCAGGAACTGCAAAAATTCGTTAGGAAGTGCGCTAGAAGATTTGTCGTTCACCCAAGCCTTGACCTGGCGCTTTGTATCGTGGTACCCGAGGGGCACGAACTAGGAGAGATGCGCCAGCTTTCGGGCTCGAACGAGGGTGGCTCGCGAGAAGGCAGAGAGAAGAAAAACGCTCGCGAGGGCACCTGCCTAGCCCCCTCGCGAGGTATGCGAGAGAGAGAACACGAGCGAACCAGAGCCGGAAAATGCGGTAAGAGGCGAGGGAATCAAATCGGCAAGGAACACCAGAAGGAAACTTCGATTAAGGAAAAGCGAGCCAACTACAGAAAGCAAATGAAAAGCCGCGTCCGGCACCTAATCTAGTCTTCAAGTCTTCTCACCAGCGTGGAGCTAAGTGCCGCCACTAGGCGTGGGAGGGAGCCCCAGGGCCTGAGGCCGGCGCTCCTGAGACTCCAGGGCGTGTACAGCCCCACTCATTATTACGTGAGAGTGTCACGGGCGGCAATTCTTCACAGGCACCGGGCCTTGTTCACAGGCTCTGGGCCTTCCTTCACAGGCGCTGGGCCTTGCTTCTTGGGTAGAACTTCCGGAGGTGCTGGATGTTCCAGGCGTTCTGGATGGGTGTCCCGTCCTTCGTCTCCACGCGCATGGCGCTAGGCCTGGAGATGTGGACAACCTTGAACAGGCCCTCCCACATGGGTGAAAGCTTATGCAGCCCGTCCCTGGAGAGGACCCGCCTCAGGACGAGGTCACCCATCTCGAGCGTCCTGGAGCGGATGTTGAGGCAGTGGTATCGCCGCAGCGCTTGCTGGTACCTTGCCGCCCTCAGTGCAGCTTCGCGATGACGTTCCTCCCCCAGCACGAGGTCCATTTCCCACGTGGCATCCTGCCACATTTCATTGAACGCCAGGACCTGTGTGGAGCAATGCTTGACCTCGTGAGGAAGGACTGCTTCAGCTCCGTAGACAAGGAAGAATGGGGTCTCGCCCGTTGGCTTGGTGGCGGTGGAGCGGATGGACCACAGCACGGACTGGAGCTCATCGTGCCAGCCCCTGCCACAGGCCTCAAGCTTCTTCTTGAAGGTCCTGGTCTTGAGGCCCCTCAGGACCTCCGCGTTGGCGCATTCGGCCTGACCATTGCTCCTGGGGTGCGCCACCGAAGCGTAACAAATCTGCGTTCCAAGGTTAGCACAGTAGGTTTTGTAGAGGTTACTAGTGAACTGCGAACCGTTATCGGTGATGATGCGATTGGGGACTCCGAAACGGCTCACGACGCCCCTGAAGAACTTGACCGCGGACCCGGCTGGGATGGTGCGAACAGCTTCCACTTCCACCCACTTGGTGAACTTGTCGATGGTGATGTACAGGTAGCGGTAGCCCCCTGGCGCTCGAGGGAAAGGGCCCAATATATCCAGCCCCCAGACTGCGAACGACCACGTGAGTGGTATGGCCTGGAGGCCCTGAGCTGGCTGATGTATCTGCTTGGCGTGGAACTGGCAAGCTTCGCAAGACTTTACCAACTCGGCCGCGTCGTAGAGCGCCGTGGGCCAGTAGAATCCACTGCGGACCACCTTGCCGACGAGAGTCCGTGACGACGAGTGGTGCCCGCAGTCCCCGCCATGTATGTCAACCAGCAACTCCTTTCCTTGGTCGCTGGAAATGCAGCACAGTGAAACATCGTTTGGCCGCTTTCTGCACAGCTCACCATCCTAGATGCAGTACGCCGTGGCTTGCTGGACCACACTTTCTGCATCCTCCTCCTTCTCTGGCAGCGCCCCTTGCATCAGATATTCCTTGAATTCCTTGGTCCAGCATGCCTCCTGAGGTTCGAGCGCCAAGAGCAAGCGAGCTCCTGAGGTCGGGCCACAGGCCGGGGCTCCTGTGGCAGGAGGCTGCGGCAGCTCCTCCCGAGGTGTCACGACCGGTTTTCCAATAAAATATTTATTGAGAAACCGATCCCTTAAATGGACCAGTAGAGAAGAATCCTTCTTACTGATAGACAGTTTCTTGATTACAGAAAAATCCAGGAGTACTAAATATAATACAAAGTTGAGCGGAGACTGCTCAACAATTTATTACAAGCACGCCGATATTAAACATAAAGGCGGATTTGACACAAGGGGTGTGGTGGCATAGCTATTGACTCGCAATAAAATTGGTGGTGGATATGTCACAGATAAGTGGGTGACAGGACTCCTAAATCTTACAGCTCATCGAGCATCGGAGTGAGGCTCGAGGACTCTTATTTGGGTGGCGGAAGCGTATATAATACAAGTGACCAAATCCAGGATTGCACGGGACTGACTGGGACTCCACTAGGCGTCGGACTCGCTATCAAACTCATCATCCATGAGATCGCCTTCGTCAATATCTGGCCAAATCAACAAGCCAGGTGAGTACTATGAAAGTACTCGCAAGACAGTTTGGACATAAGATATAACAAATGCAAACATGATGCATATGAACAGATTAATAATGCGCACTCAGATAATAAGATAGCAATGCCTGGGAAATAAAAAGGAAGTCGGGCGGTAGTCCTCCCGAAATCCCAATGTAGTACTGAATGCCAATCGAGTGTCTGAAATGACTCCTCGAAAGGATAAAAATAATTTAACAATGCCGCAGTCGGGCGTCAAGGCGACACCACATAAAGGGCTTATAATGGAATATAAACGACAGTGCGTGCCACAGTCGGACGTCTGAGCGACATCACGAAAAGGGCTTATATCAAAAGTAAATAACAAGAGTGCCACAGTCGGACGTCTGAGCGACATCACATAAAGGGCTTATAATGGAATATAAACGACAGTGCGTGCCACAGTCGGACGTCTGAGTGACATCACGAAAAGGGCTTATATCAAAAGTAAATAACGAGAGTGCCACAGTCGGATATCTGAGCGACATCACATAAAGGGCTTATATCAAAAGTAGATAACGAGAGTGCCACAGTCGGACGTCTGAGCGACATCACATAAAGGGCTTATATTAAAAGTAAATAACGAGAGTGCCACAGTCGGACGTCTGAGCGACATCACATAAAGGGCTTATATTTCATAACTTAATATTTCAGTAGCTCATGAAGTTGAATCATTTCAAGGAATTACTCAGGTACGAAATAATAAAATGGTTAGTCCATCCACAGGGATAACATTCAACCGGGTTTTCCACTCAAGCTTGTTCACCGGGGATTTCCACGGAGACTGACACAGGGACTGACACTGAGACCGATATGGACATGTTGACCAAGGTCCTTGACCATGGACACGATGACTCGGAAGGTTTTGACTCTGCAGAGTTTGTACTCTTAACCACAGCCAACGGATTTTAGTAGTCACAAGGGACTAGTTCCGTTTACGGTATTTTAGGAGAAACACATCTAACCAGTACACACCCATTCCACATTCCGATGCTGGGAATCACCCTAAGCAACGTTTAAGAAAAACTTTGAGACGGGGAGGCTACAACCTCGCGTAGCATGGGATCAAATTTATATCGCGCGCTCTAAGGGGTGCCCCCCTCTCGGTCCCAACCGGAAACACCCATGCCCCCTGACCGGATGACTGGCTTTAATCCAGGGCCATGGAACCCTCATTGTTGGAAATATGCCCTAGAGGCAATAATAAAAGGTTATTATTATATTTCTTTGTTCATGATAATCGTCTATTATTCATGCTATAATTGTATTGTCTGGAAATCGTAATACATGTGTGAATACATAGACCACAACGTGTCCCTAGTAAGCCTCTAGTTGACTAGCTCGTTGATCAACAGATAGTCATGGTTTCCTGACTATGGACATTGGATGTCATTGATAACGGGATCACATCATTAGGAGAATGATGTGATGGACAAGACCCAATCCTAAGCATAGCATAAAAGATCGTGTAGTTTCGTTTGCTAGAGCTTTTCCAATGTCAAGTATCTTTTCCTTAGACCATGAGATCGTGCAACTCCCGGATACCGTAGGAGTGCTTTGGGTGTGCCAAACGTCACAACGTAACTGGGTGACTATAAAGGTGCATTATGGGTATCTCCGAAAGTGTCTGTTGGGTTGGCATGGATCGAGACTGGGATTTGTCACTCCGTGTGACGGAGAGGTATCTCTGGGCCCACTCGGTAATGCATCATCATAATGAGCTCAATGTGACTAAGGCGTTAGTCACGGGATCATGCATTGCGGTACGAGTAAAGAGACTTGCCGGTAACGAGATTGAACAAGGTATTGGGATATCGACGATCGAATCTCGGGCAAGTAACATACCGATTGACAAAGGGAATTGCATACGGATTGATTGAATCCTCGACATCGTGGTTCATCCGATGAGATCATCGTGGAACATGTGGGAGCCAACATGGGTATCCAGATCCCGCTGTTGGTTATTAACCGGAGAGGCGTCTCGGTCATGTCTGCATGTCTCCCGAACCCGTAGGGTCTACACACTTAAGGTCCGGTGACGCTAGGGTTGTAGAGATATATGTATGCGGAAACCCGAAAGTTGTTCGGAGTCCCGGATGAGATCCCGGACATCACGAGAGGTTCCGGAATGGTCCGAAGGTGAAGAATTATATATAGGAAGTCAAGTTTCGGCCTCCGGGAAAGTTTCGGGGGTTACCGGTATTGTACCGGGACCACCGGAAGGGTTCCTGGGGTCCACCGGGTGGGGCCACCTGTCCCGGAGGGCCCCGTGGGCTGAAAGTGGAAGGGAACCAGCCCTTAGTGGGCTGGGGCTCCCCCCTTGGGCCTTCCCCCATGCGCCTATGGTTGGGAACCCTAGGGGGGAGCTTCCCCCTTGCCTTGGGGGGCAAGGCACCCCTTTCCACCCCTTGGCCGCCGCCCCCAACCCTAGATGGGTTTGGCCGGCCCCCCTCCCAAGGGGGCCTATATAAAGGGGGGGAGGGAGGGCAGCAACCTACAGCCTTGGGCACCTCCCTCCTCCCCTGCAACACCTCTCTCTCTCGCAGAAGCTCGGCGAAGCCCTGCCGGAGACCCGCTACATCCACCACCACGCCGTCGTGCTGTTGGATCTCCATCAACCTCTCCTTCCCCCTTGCTAGATCAAGAAGGAGGAGACGTCGCTGCACCGTACGTGTGTTGAACGCGGAGGTGCCGTCCGTTCGGCACTCGGTCATCGGTGATTTGGATCACGGCGAGTATGACTCCGTCATCCACGTTCATTGGAATGCTTCCGCTCGCGATCTACAAGGGTATGTAGATGCACTCCTTTCCCCTCGTTGCTAGTAGACTCCATAGATGCATCTTGGTGAGCGTAGGAAAATTTTAAATTATGCTACGATTCCCAACACTCATCCCGACCCATCTATTTGGTGTGTACAAGGAAAGAGGTTTGCAACTTACTAAACCGTATTCTTTGCAGAAAACATGTGGCAGCACGGGAGGGGAAGAACGGTAACATGGCTCGGTCCACGTTAACGTCGGAGTTTAATGGTTGGCATAAGACTGGCATGCTACAACAATACCATCTTACTACCTCTCATGTCACCACATGATCAGGTCATCTCTTCATCAAGAGATCACAGTAAAACCTCGGAGCACACGGTTAGTTGCCTTGCATGCAACGTAACGCTCACTGATGCACATATGCCATGCACAACCTATTCAAGCAAACATGCAAAACACCCATCATATCAAAGGTTCAAACATGCTTGCCTGGTTCGGAGAAGTCGGAGTCTAGCTCGGCGAAGTTCGCGGGTCCGTCACCTCTTCCGGAATCTACGGTATAAAGAAACCGTATACTAACGTGAATACCGTTGCGTGCATAAAAATTGTTCCAAATTTTTTCCAAATAAACACTATAAAAAACTAGACAAAAATATAAGACTGACAGAAAAAGAATCAATCAAAAAGCATCTTTTGTTTAAAAGATATAAGGGTTTTAGTCCAAGGACTAATCTGTGATGAAACAGAAAAGATCCAGGGGCTTGTTTGAGAAAACAGAAAACGGTTCGGTATGAAATACGTCAGCCCAGAGAGAAAACGCACTCTGCCCGAAGGCGCCTTCAGAAAACGGTTCGAAGGGGAAAAGAAAGAGAGGCTGACGGGGGGGTCCCACCCGTCAGGTTCAAACTCTGAACAGAGCTCGCCGGCGCCCGAAGGCTGCGGCGGTCGCCGGCGTTGAACCACGGCGAGGCAGAGTGATCGGAGGGTACCTACGGGTTCAGGGTGTTCTTCCGCGTCGGTGGGTGGTGGACTTGACCATCGGCGAGCACCACGTCAACGGCAACCCTATCTCCGGCGGACGGTGGTTCGGGCGAGGGTGGAGCTCTCCGGTGGATGCTGCAAACTTCAAATTGGCGCGCGGGTCAGCGATGTGGATGCACTAGGTGGCTAATGGCAAGAGTTGAGAGGCAGGGGTGCACGCACGGGAGTGAATCGTGCTGGATCCCGAAGCGGGTCGAGGCGGTCGGAGTTGGAGAAGAAGACTCCCTCGGGGCTCTTCCAGTGGCTTGGCGTGGTACTAGTGAGGTGTAGGGATGGTGCGTGTTCGAGTTCGAGCTCGGGACCTCCTTTTATAGGCGATCCGAGGAGGTGGCCATGAACGGGATAACGCCGGCGAGAAATTACGGCGAGGCAGAGGTTGGGCAGGGGGTTTAGGTGGCTAGGCATCATTGTGGTGGATCACTGATACCGTTTCTCCGCTAAACCTCGGTCGGACTTGGTGTAATGCACTGGCCCTCGACGGAACGGCCGTACGGGCACGACGGCAGCAGGGAGCACGCTTCGTGCCTTCCAGTTCACGACGACAGCCCTGCAGCGTGCACAGGTGAGGGGACGGCCACGCGGTGGCCTCTGGTGGCTTGGGCGGTGCTAGACGGCGCCATCCAACGCTGCGCCACTCTGGCAGCCGCAATGGGCGCTGCTGCTGCCACTCACGGGGAGGCGCACCTCTGGCAGCTACTCGCTGACGCCCGCAAGCTTCCAGGCGATCGTGCGGCGCAGAGATAAGAAGGAGGCACAGGGCGCAAGGTGCCACTGCAGCTACTGGCGAGATCGAGGAGAGGTTCGGAAGAAAACGACAGCGGCTCCTGAAACTGTATCTCTGAACACTGAACTTTGACAGGTACAGTGCCCTCCAGGTGTTCGACGAAATGATTTGGGCACGAGGGAAATGTTTCTGGAGCTGGGACTTGGTGTGGTGACCTCTTGATGCATCCAGAGGCTGCCTGAATTTTCTCAGATTTTTAGGAGAAGGGAACAAATGAATTTCATCAAATTTGACAAATATGGTCCAAACTTGCAGCAAGCTCATTTTGAAAACTTTGAACTGGAGACCAGTGGATCTTCATGGATCTTGGTTGAGGGCTCTAAGGACTAGCCAGGGAAATTTGCTTGGAGGCAAAACTCAAAGGAGAAATAGTGGTTCCTTTGTAAATCTCAAAGGGTCAAAGTAGAGGACAGAAAAAGTTTTTGATTAGAAATAAATGGAAATAAAATCATGGGGGAGTTCAACTTGCTGGATTTGAAGTTTATCTTGACACCAAGTGGAGAGATGGCTTTTTGGGAGGGGATTTCCACTTATGTCATGGCAAGAGGAGATTTAGAAAGGGGAAAGGGTCACTCCATAAGCCATAGGGCTAGTTTTAAAGGAAAAGATTTTCAAAAACTTTTCCAATGAGAAACACTTGTGTTGAGTAAACATAAGATGAAAAACCTCCAAGACCAAAGATCAAGTCTTGGGTGAAACCAAACAAAATACTTGTCATAAAAGAAATTTTTTGAGAAGGAGAGTTCTTTAGAAGAAAATTTTAAACATCCTCCTTCAAATCAAATAAAGATTTTGATAAAACCAAAATAAAAATTTTGGGTGTCACACGAGCCTGAGCTGTGCTTGAAAGTGGTGGTGTCGCCGATGGCTTGAAGAGCCGTTCCTCGAAGACACCGGGCTCTTGTGGCTGCCGCTTGGATGCTCTCCTGGCAATGTCGTCGGCTTCCTTGTTGGTGCCCCGGGGCACGTACTGCAGCTCCAGGCCCAAGAACTGCTTCTCCATCTTGCGCACCTCCACGAGGTATGCCTCCATATGCTCATCCTTCGGCACGTATACCTTGTTGGAGAAATTGACGACGAGCTGCGAGTCGCCTCTAACGGTAAGGCGCTTCACCCCCAGAGCTGATGCGGCCTTCAGGCCAGCTATGAGGCCTTCGTATTCCGTGATGTTGTTGGAGACCTTCTCGCCCTGCTGAAAAAAGAGCTGCACGGCGTAGTAGAGCTTATCCTGAGTGGGCGAGATGAGTACTGCTCCAGCCCCTGCGCCCTGGTGCGCGAAGGCGCCGTTGAAGTACATGACACAACCGTCTGGTGCCTCACCTCCTGGCGAGGCAGACCGGTCTTCGCCTACTTCAAGTGTCGGGGCGTCCATCCATTCTGCCACGAAATCAGCGAGCGCGGCTCCCTTGATGGCACTGGTAGTGCTGAACTCTAACTAGAATGCTTGCAGCTCAATGTTCCACTCGGCGACCCTCCCAGCAGAATTGGGGCTCCTGAGCACCCTCTCCAACGGGTAGGCTGAGACGACCTTGATGGGGTGGCCCTGGAAGTAGTGCCGCAGCTTGCGCGAGGCCACCAAGAGTGCAAGCAGGAGCTTCTGAGGCATGGGATATCGTGCCCTTGCGTCCTGCAACACCGTGCTGACAAAATACACCGGGTGCTCGACAAGGGCTGGCGCGTTGGTGAGGCTTGTGTCTTGCGGGGGCCCGGACGTCTCCTGAGGTGGTGGAACTCCTGGTGCCCGGTCGCTTGCGGGGGTCTCTGTGACGTCGTCCTGCCGAGCTTGGTCTTCCGTTGACGCCGCTGCGGCTCCCGCGGCACCTTCCTGATCTTGCACCATTTCAGCTGTAGCTTGGCGCAGCGCGCCCTTGGCTTGGTGCTCCTCCCGGACCGCCACTAGTGCTGTGCTGGCAGAGTACGGGGTAGCGTCCAGGTAGAGCACCAGGGGCTCAAGAGGCCGTGGCGCCACCATCACCGGTGGGCTAGTTAGGTATCTCTTGAGGTCTTGGAAGGCTTGGTCGGCCTCCGGGGTCCACTCAAACGGGCCTTTCTTCTTCATCAACTTGAAGAACGGTAAGGCGCGTTCTCCTAGCTTGGAGATGAAGCGTCCCAACGCAGTCACCCGACCGGCCAGCTTCTGCATTTCTCTGAGGGTCTCCGGTGGGCTCATTCCTCAGTGGCTTTGATCTTCTCCGGGTTCGCCTCGATCCCTCTGTGGGACACAAGGAATCCCAGCAACTTGCCAGAAGGGACACTGAACACACACTTCTCCGGGTTAAGCCGCAAGTTCACCTGGCGCAGGCCCTCGAAGGTCTCTTCCAGGTCTTGGATCAGGGTCTTCGCCTCCCGAGATTTCACCACGATGTCATCGACATAGGCCTCTGTGTTTCTCCCGAGTTGTCGCCCTAAGGCGATGTGCATCAGCCGCTGGAAGGTCGTGCCCGCGTTGCACAGCCCGAAGGGCATGCAGGTGTAGCAGTACACCCCACACGGGGTCAGGAAGGCTGTCTTCTCTACATCTTCCACCGCCATCTTGATCTGGTGATACCCTAAGAACGCATCCAGGAAGCACAGCAAGTCGCACTCAGCGGTGGAGTCGACGATCTGGTCGATGCGTGGGAGAGGAAACGGGTCTTGCGGGCACGCCTTGTTGAGGTTGGTGAAGTCGACGCACATTCGTTCCTTCCCGCCTTTCTTCGGCACTACGACGGGGTTCGCCAGCCACTCGGGATACCGAACCTCGCGAATGGCACCCGCCGCCTCCAGCTTGCGGGTCTCTTGGACGATGAAGGCCTGATTCTCAGTGGACTGCCGTCTCGCCCGCTGCTTCACTGGGCGTACATGGGGGCATACCCTTAAATGATGCTGAATCACCTCTCTCGGGACTCCTACCAGCTGATTGGGCTCCCACGCAAATATATCCTTGTTTGCGCGCAAGAACTTCACCAATGCTTCCTCTTGACCTTGGTCGAGGCTGGCACCTATGGTGAAGGTGGTCCTGAGGACCTGTCCTCGTTGACCGGCACCTTCTTGGTTTATTCCTTGTCTTGGGTGAACAGTTGCTTCTTCTTGGTAGGCGCGGCCTCCGTGGCCTCGGGGGTACCGTCGCCGGCGGGCTGTGCCGCCGCTGCGGTCTTGAAGGCAAGCTTGAGTGCCGTCACGGCCTCCTTGGTGTCCCCCTTGATGGTGAGGACACCTTTGCTTCCACGCATCTTCATGAGGTTATAGGCCGGATGAGTCGCCGCCATGAACTGGGCCAGAGCTGGGTACCCGAGGGTGGCGTTGTACGGGAGGCCGATGCGGGCGATGTCGAAGTCGACCATCTCGGTGCGGTAGTTGTCGCGCTTGCCGAAGGTGACGGGAAGGCTGATCTGCCCCAGGGAGTGGGCAGCGCTGCCACCAACTCCTGAGAAAGGCTTGCTGAGGGTGAGCCGCTCGAGCGGCACGTGAAGGAGGCTGAAGGCTTCCACGGAGAGCAAGTTGAGGCCAGCACCGCCGTCGATGAGGGTCTTGGTGACGGCCACGTGGCAGATGGTGGGCGTGCAGAGCATCGAAAGCATGCCTGTGCCGGTGGTGGAGTCAGGGTGGTCTTCTGAGCTGAAGGTGAGGTCGGCCTCAGGCGCAGCCCAACCGGGCGGAGCCCCCGAGCGCTTGGAAGCAGCACCGACTTGGCGGAGGAACGGCTTGATGTGGCGATCTGAAGGCGGCGCCTGAGAGCCTCCTAGCAGGGCCGCGACCGCGTGGTGCGCCGGTGCCGCGTAGCGCGCGGTGAAGAGGTCGCGCAGCTCCTCCCAAGACGCCTCCGTGGATCCGGGAAGGTTGAGCAGCCAGGCGCGCGGCTCGCCGGCGAGGGCCATGGGGAGCCAGTTGGCCATGACCTTGTCATCACCCCTGGCCTCGAGGACGGCCTCCTCGTATGCTAGCAGGAAAGCCGTTGGGTCCGCTGCGCCGTCGTAGCGCGGCGGCATATCCGGCTTGAACTTGGTTGGCCACCGCACCCGCCGCAGGGCGGGGGCCTGGGCTCGGAGCCCCCTTGCCCCGTTGTTGATGCTAGCTGTCGGAGGCGATGACGGGGCACCAGCCATGCGGGCAGAGCGCAGATCGATGGAAGGGAAGCTACGGCGCACACCTACCTGGCGCGCCAAATGTTGGATCTAGGGTTCCAGCAAAACCCTTAAGGTTCGAACTCTAGGGTGCGCGCGAAGTTCTTTCCCTCCTACCTATCTACGCCCTAGCTCGTTAAGATCTCGCGGGCGGACTCGACAAACTCACAACACAAAGGACACAAGATTTATACTGGTTTGGGCCACCGTTGCGGTGTAATACCCTAATCCAGTGTGTGGTGGTGGATTGCCTCTTGGGCTGATGATGAATAGTACAAGTGGGAAGAACAGCCTGCTGAGGTTGAGCTGTTCTTGTGCTTTTCGAACTTGTGTGGGTGAGGACTCGATGCCCCCTACTGTGGTGGCTAGTTCTACTTATATAGGCCCTGGTCCTCTCCCCAAATATTGAGCAGGAAGGGAGCCAACAACGGCGGCCAATTTGAAAGGGGACAACTAGTACAAGCTATCCTGACAAAAGTGGTCTTCGCCTGCGAAAGGCTCTGGTGGTGACGCCGTCTTGGGCTCCATGGTGACCTCTGTCCTGCTGGCCTGCTGGTCTTGGTCTCGTTGCACGGATATGGAAACCTTTGCTTGATGCCTCGGTACTCCGCGCCTGCGCTTGCCCCCTTGGCACCAAAGAGGAAACAAGGAGGATGCGCACGCTGGCGCCTGCCTGGTGTCGATCGCCATGGCTCACGTCACGAGAGCCTCGCGAGGTTTGCCGCGGCTTGATATCTCCGCTCCTCGTGAGCCTGCCTGGTGAGGCCCCTCCCGCAGAGGTCTTGCGTCGTATGCCTCGCGAGGCTTGGCCCCTCGCGAAGGTCTCGAATGTCTTGTTGGTGAAGATGGGCCATACAGGCCTGCTCACATAGCCACGCCGTGGGCCGCAGGCAGGCAAGTCTGGGGACCCCCGTTCCCAGAACGCTGACAACGACATCTTTTCAATAGCATCAACCTTAGCTTTATCAACTTCAATACCTCTTTCAGAAATTTTGTGCCCCAAGACAATACCTTCATTAACCATAAAGTGGCACTTCTCCCAATTCAAGACAAGATTAGTTTCTTCACATCTCCGCAAAACTCGATCAAGGTTGCTTAAGCAATCATCAAAAGAAGATCCATAAACAGAGAAATCATCCATGAAAACCTCAACAATCTTTTCACAAAAATCAGAGAATATAGCCATCATGCATCTTTGAAAGGTAGCAGGTGCATTGCATAAACCAAAAGGCATACGTCTATAAGCAAAGGTACCAAAAGGGCAGGTAAAAGTGGTCTTTTCTTGATCCTCTTTGGACATAGGTATTTGAGAGAAACCAGAATAACCGTCTAGAAAGCAAAAATGTGTATGTTTGGATAGTCTTTCTAGCATTTGATCAATAAAAGGTAAAGGGTAATGATCCTTTTTAGTAGCTTTATTTAGTTTACGGAAATCAATTACCATTCTATAACCTGTAATAATTCTTTGTGGGATCAATTCATCTTTATCTTTAGGAACAATAGTAATACCTCCCTTCTTAGGGACAATGGACAGGGCTTACCCACTGACTATCTGCAAGAGGATAAATTATACCTGCCTCTAGAAGCTTTAGTATTTCCTTTCTTACCACTTCTTTCATCTTAGGATTTAACCTTCGTTGGTGATCAACAACCGGTTTAGCGTCTTTCTCTAATTTTATTTTGTGCTAGCATAGAGTGGGACTAATGCCCTTAAGATCATCAAGAGTATATCCAATAGCAGCACGGTGCTTCTTCAGAGTTTTCAATAATTTCTTTTCTTCATGCTTTGAAAGGCTAGCACTAATAATAACAGGATATATCTTCTTTTCATCAAGATAAGCATATTTAAGAGTATCAGGTAATGGTTTAAGCTCAAACACGGGATCACCCTTGGGTGGAGGAGGATCCCCTAGAATTTCAACAGGCAAGTTGTGTTTCAAAATAGGTCCCAGTTTAAAGAATACCTCATCTATTTCCCTTCTTTCATTCATAAACATATCATTTTCATGGTCTAGCAGATATTGTTCTAAAGGATCATTAGGAGGCACGGCAATAGAAGCAAGACCAATAATTTCATCTTTACTAGGCAATTCTTTGTGATGGGGTTGTCTACGAAATTTAGCAAAATTAAACTCATGAGACATATCCCCCAAACCAATAGTAACAACATCCTTTTTGCAATCTATCTTAGCATTAACAGTATTCAAGAAGGGTCTACCAAATATAATGGGACAAAAGTCATCTTGGGGGGAACCAAGAATAAGAAAATCAGGAGGATATTTAACCTTCCCGCACAAGACTTCAACATCTCTAACAATCCCAACTTGTATAAGGAATGAGGTATTGCACTTGCACTAGCACCCATATCACACAAGCCATGATAACAATGATCACCTATTTTAACAGAAATAACAGGCATGCCTACAACAGGTCTATGTTTATTTTTAGTATCAGGTCTAGCAATTCTAGTAGCTTTATCACAGAAGTAAATAACATGCCCATCAATATTATCGGCCAAGAGATCTTTAACCATAGCAATACTAGGTTCAACTTTAATTTGCTCAGGGGGTGTAGGTGTTCTAGTATTACTCTTACGAACGACAGTTGAAGCTTTAGCATGATCCTTTACTCTAGCAGGGAAAGGTGGTTAGGGAGATCAACATGAGTAGCAAAGGATTCACAGAAAGAAGCTGCTATCTCAGAGTCAAGTCCATATTTAGTGCTAAATTCACGGAAAACATCGGTATCCATAAAAGATTTAACACAGTCAAACCTAGGTGTTATACCTGACTCCTTACCTTCATCGAGATCCCAATCTTCAGAGTTGTGTTTAATTATTTCCAATAAATCCCATTTGAATTCAATAGTCTTCATCATAAAAGAGCCAGTACAAGAAGTATCGAGCATGGAGCGATTATTGAGAGAAAGTCGAGCATAAAAATTTTGAATAATAATTTCTCTTGAGAGCTCATGATTGGGGCATGAATATAACATTGACTTAAGCCTCCCCCAAGCTTGAGCGATGCTTTCTCCTTCATGAGGCCAAAAATTATATATATAATTACGATCACGATGAACAAGATGCATAGGATAAAACTTCTGATGAAATTCCAATTTCAATCGGTTGTAGTTCCATGATCCCATATCATCACATAGCCTAAACCATGTCAATGCCTTTCCCTTCAAAGATAAAGGGAAGACCTTCTTCTTAATAACATCCTCAGGCATACCTGCAAGCTTAAATAATCCACAAACTTCATCCACATAGATTAGGTGCAAATCGGGATGTAATGTTCCATCACCTGTAAAGGGATTAGCTAGCAGTTTCTCTATCTTAACCGAAGGAATTTCAAAGTAAACATTTTCAGTAGGTTTAGTAGGTTGAGGAGCAACTCTTTGCTCTACTGGTCGGGGTGAAGATACCCCGAACAAGCCCCTCAAAGGATTACTTTCCATAGTAACAAGTGACAGTGAATTTCAGCACACTATATAAATTTTTCCATACAAAATTCCACTTACCAAAGGCGCTTCACTCCCCGGCAACGGCGCCAGAAAAGAGGCTTGATAACCCACAAGTATAGGGGATCTATCGTAGTCCTTTCGATAAGTAAGAGTGTCGAACCCAACAAGGAGCAGAAGGAAATGACAAGCAGTTTTCAGTAAGGCATTCTCTGCAAGCATTGAAATTATCGGTAATAGATAGTTTTGTGATCAGGTAATTGGTAATGGGTAACAAGTAATGAAAGTAAATAAGGTGCAGCAAGATGGCCCAATCCTTTTTGTAGCAAAGGACAAGCCTGGACAAACTCTTATATGAAGGAAAACGCTCCCGAGGACACATGGGAATTATCGTCAAGCTAGTTTTCATCACGCTCATATGATTCGCGTTCGTTACTTTGATAATTCGATATGTGGGTGGACCGGTGCTTGGGTACTGCCCTTCCTTGGACAAGCATCCCACTTATGATTAACCCCTATTGCAAGCATCCACAACTACAAAAGAAGTATTAAGGTAAACCTAACCATAGCATGAATATGGATCCAAATCAGCCCCTTACGAAGCAACGCATAAACTAGGGTTTATGCTTCTGTCACTCTAGCAACCCATCATCTACTTATTACTTCCCAATGCCTTCCTCTAGGCCCAAACAATGATGAAGTGTCATGTAGTCGACGTTCACATAACACCACTAGAGGAAAGACAACATACATCTCATCAAAATATCGAACGAATACCAAATTCACATGACTACTTATAGCAAGACTGCTCCCATGTCCTCATGAACAAACGTAACTACTCACAAATCATATTCATGTTCATAATCAGAGGGGTATTAATATGCATAAAGGATCTGAACATATGATCTTCCACCAAATAAACCAACTAGCATAAACTACAAGGAGTAATCAACACTACTAGCAACCCATAGGTACCAATCTGAGGCTTTGAGACAAAGATCGGATACAAGAGATGAACTAGGGTTTGAGAGGAGATGGTGCTGGTGAAGATGTTGATGGAGATTGACCCCCTCCTGCTGAGAGGATCGATGGTGATGATTTCCCCCTCCCGGAGGGATGTTTCCCCGGAAGAACAGCTCCGCCGGAGCCCTAGATTGGTTCTGCCAAGGTTCCGCCTCGTGGCGGCGGTGTTTCGTCCCGAAAGCTTCCTTCTGATTTTATTCCATGGTGAAAGACTTCATATAGCAGAAGATGGGCACCGGAGGCCTGCCAGGGGGCCCACGAGACAGGGGGCGCGCCCCCCACCCTCGTGGCCAGGGTGTGGGCCCCCTCTGGTTGATTCTTTCGCCAGTATTTTTTATTAATTCCAAAAGGTGCCTCCGTGCAGTTTCAGGACTTTTGGAGTTGTGCAGAATAGGTCTCTAATATTTGCTCCTTTTCCAGCCCAGAATTCCAGTTGCCGGCATTCTCCCTCTTCATGTAAACCATGTAAAATAAGAGAGAAAAGGCATGAGTATTGTGACATAATATGTAATAACAGCCCATAATGTAATAAATATCAATATAAAAGCATCATGCAAAATGGACGTATCAACTACTACAACTGTAATGTGAAATTTTGGAAAATTCTAGGGGTTATTTGACCTTTTAAATACATTTAAGTGATTTTTTTAACCATTTAATGACCGTAATTCAAATTTGAACTACATATACATGCAACGCCTAACCAAAACGTTTTGAAAAATCATATATGTGTACTTGTGTGCGAGTTAATTCCATGTGCAGTAAATTAGAAGGAATTTTCAAACATATTGGTCTCACGACATAGACACGTGCATACGTATGCATGGAGTGACATGGCATTTTAATTCAAAAAATAGAAAAATGATGAGAAACACATGAAACCTTGGTTGATGTAATGTCATGCCACCAAGATGATGTGGTAAAGAAATTGGCATGTTTGACGAAGGTTTGGACACGCACCCCTCACAAACCGGAGCAAGTCGCTAGATGGTTTGTGGTTTCGAGAGGGAACAATGCATGTTTGATGACGAACGGGAGATAGCTTCCTCTTACGGCCTTCAAATTTCTTCCTACGTTTAACGTGCACTAATACAACTGTCATGTGAAAATTTGGTAAATTTCAGGGGTCATTTGACCTTTTAAAGACATTTAAGTGATTTCCTAACCATTTAATGACCGTAATTCAAATTGAACTACATCTACATGCAACGCCTAACCATAACGGTTTGAAAATCATATTTTTGTCTACTTGTGTGCGAGTTAATTCCATGTGCAGTAAATTCGAAGGAATTTTCAAACATATTGGTGTCAAGGCATGGGCACATGCATCGAGTACATGCCATGGAATTTTAATTCCAAAAAATTAAAAAATGATCAGAGAAACATGAAACCTTGCTTGATTTACTGGCATGCCACCAAGATGATGTGGTAGAGAAATTGGCATGTTTGACGAAAGTTTGGACACACACCCCTCACAAACCGGAGCAACTCGCTAGAAGGTTCGTGGTTCCGAGAGGGAACAATGCATGTTTCATGACGAACGGGAGATAGCTTCCTCTTACGGCCTTGAAAATTTTTCAATGTCTAGTGTGCACTACTACAACTGTAATGTGGAATTTTGGAAAATACTAGGGGTCATTTGACCTTTCAAAGACATTTAAGTGATTTCTAACCATTTAATGACCGTAATTCAAATTTGAACTACATCTACATGCAACGCCTAACCAAAACGGTTTGAAAAATCATATATGTGTACTTGTGTGCGAGTTAATTCCATGTGCAGTAAATTAGAAGGAATGTTCAAACATATTGGTCTCACGACATGGACACATGCATACGTATGCATGGAGTGACATGGAATTTTAATTCAAAAGAATAGAAAAATGACCAGAAACACATGAAACCTTGGTTGATGTAATGTCATGCCACCAAGATGATGTGGTAAAGAAATTGGCATGTTTGACGAACGTTTGGACTCACGTCCCTCACAAACCGGAGCAACTCGCTAGAAGGTTCGTGGTTCCGAGAGGGAACAATGCATGTTTGATGACGAACGGGAGATAGCTTCCTCTTACGGCCTTCAAATTTTTTCCTACGTTTAACGTGCACTAATACAACTGTCATGTGAAAATTTGGTAAATTTCAGGGGTCATTTGACCTTCTAAAGACATTTAAGTGATTTTCTAACCATTTAATGACCGTAATTCAAATTTGAACTACATCTACATGCAACGCCTAACCAAAACGGTTTGAAAAATCATATTTTTGTGTACTTGTGTGCGAGTTAATTCCATGTGCAGTAAATTCCAATGAATTTTCGAACATATTGGTGTCAAGGCATGGGCACATGCATGGAGTGCATGCCATGGCATTTTGATTCCAAAAAATTAATAAATGATCAGAAAAGCATGAAACCTTGCTTGATTTAATGTCATGCCACCAAGATGATGTGGTAAAAAAATTGGCTTGTTTGACGAAAGTTTGGACACACAACCCTCACAAACCGGAGCAACTCACTAGAAGGTTCGTGGTTCCGAGAGGGAACAATGCATGTTTGCCGATGGACGAGAGATAGCTTCCTTTTACGGCCTTCAAAGTTTTTCCTACGTTTAACGTGCACTAATACAACTGTCATGTGAAAATTTGGAAATTTTCAGGGGTCATTTGACCTTTTAAAGACATTTAAGTGATTTTCTAACCATTTAATGACCGTAATTCAAATTTGAACTACATCTACATGCAACGCCTAACCAAAACGGTTTGAAAAATCATATTTTTGTGTACTTGTGTGCGAGTTAAAAAATCATCAAACGGTGTAAATATCTGGTGTTCAAAAAATAAAATGTAAAGATCTGGCAAGACAACCGGCCCCCACACGATTGGCACTCTATCTCACGGCTCGAGGTTTGGTAGGTGATTGGCGGGGATCATTAATCAGACACAGTTCTGTATTGGAAACTGCCAGCTATTATGTTCACACATGGATTTGCTGCGGGAATTGTGTGTAATTCAAACTACAATACTCGTAAATTCCGGTGACCGGCGTGTGTACTGTCCCCGTCGATCTAGATTCCGGCTGCCAATAAATACTACCTGGCTCACATCGTCCCGCCTGCATTCTCATCTACACCCTCCCCTCGCTCGCCCTCTCTCTCTCAAATCTCTGCCATGGCGCCGCCGGTCTGCCCACGCGCCGATGAGGAGTCGCCGCCCCCCCCCCCCCGAGGACGCTCACTCGATTAGCAGCGACGAGGACCCCTACGCGTTGCCTGACAAGGTTGCGCCGGACCCCCCAACTTTGGATTGGTTTTGGGGCCAGTACAATCTTTGTTTGTGGAAGTCGCTACCGCCGGCTGAGAAAGCCAGTCAAGTGGCGTTCAAGAAGGAGATGGCGGAGGAGGAAGCCAGGTACCAGGCGGCCTGTGAAGCCCGTGATGCCGCCTGGAAAAAGGAGGCGGTGGAGCTTTGGGGGCGGGCGCGTCGTCGTGCCGAGGAGGTGTACGAAGACGGGTACTTCTCGAGGAAGGTCATAGGCGTTGGGCGCCTCGTCGCTGCGTGGAGGTGGGCCGATAAGCTCCAGCGTGCCACCGACGAGGAGCTCCGGTGGGCGCCCAACGAAATGGCAAGATCGGCCGCGCGCGTACGCCAGCAAGAGGCAGATCGGTACGTCAAGCGCTCCGAGGCGGAGGAGACGGAGTACTGCCTCCGCACTGGGAAGACGCCGTGCACCAGGGAGCTGCTGGCGAGGGGCTGCCGGAATACTGGCCCCAGGAGGGATTGTTAGTTTTAGTATTGTTCATTTTCAATTTTATGCATTGTACCTAGTAGTTAAGTATCATCACGTATATGTGATGATATTATATATATATATATATATATTCTGTGATGATCTAATGAACAATTAATATATATATATATATATTATGAATTCCAATTTCTATCTGTTTTTGTATACTAATTTGAATCTAGCTGTTATCATCCACATATACAGAATGGAAAGCGTATACACACACATTGGAACAGAACATATAAGAATGGAAAACATAGTACACACATTGAAACAGAGCAATAAATAGAGCAATACTATGATTTCTGTGAATACAAAGCTATCCACGTCGAAACAACTTCTCAAAATAAAACACGTCCATGAGACCATGACCAGCAACCCTTGCCTAGGGTAGCTCGGCTCTGCCTGAACTCGTGCACGCGTTCGTCCAAGCGGTCGACACGCTCGCGGTACATCTGGAGCGCGATCTCGAGCTCCAAGTTGGCTATTTCATCGGAGATCACCAGCTCGAGGATGCGACGGCCATGTTCCTCTACTGCGCCCAGGTGGACACCTGGGCCAAGTAGGCGGTCGAGCCTACGGACCAGCGCGTTGGCATCTAGCGGGCCGCGGACAAGGCGAATGGCGGCACCCATGCGAACGGCACGGCGGGCGTCCGGTGCAAGTACGGCGTGGCCAACATCTAGCGCAAGTACGGCGCTGAGGGCCTCTGCCCACTCCTGGCGAGGAATGGGGGTACTGATGGGACATGTACCCAGGTGTGACGCCGTGTCGACAGCAGGCAAGCGTCGATGGATCCGCTCTTGCTGTGCGGCGCGCCGCGCCTCTCGCTCCGCGGTGCTCCAACGGTCTTGCCGTGCGGCGAGCCGCAGCCTATCGGCGCGGACACGTCTAGCTTGCTCTGCGGTGCGCCATCGATCATGTTGTGCGGCGAGCTGCAGCCTGTTGGCGCTGACATGCCTATCTTGATCCGCGGCGCTCAAGCGCCATGCACCAAAGGTCTGCTCAACCCTGGCGATGCCCGCATCACAGCGTCGTCCATCGCGTTGCCGGGGAGCGCCTCGGCCTCGACGGGCCTGGGCGCCTTCTCATTTTCCTCGTCGACGAGGTTGATGGCAGAGGCGGCGCTTTGGTGGGTTGGCATGCTTGGAAAAGGTGGATGTGCTACAGGCTGCGCTTGTCGCCTCCGTGCGTCACGCGCCCCCTATGCGCAATTTAGCAGGGTGGCGGGAAACAGGTGAGGAAATGGCGGGAAACGGTGGTGTGTTCATAAAATGCCATCAATTAATGGAAACTTAGCATCGAGCTAGCACAAGAAGTAGATGATGATCAGATGAACACGGACCACACTAGGGATCCCGTCTTTGATGAATTCATCAATCCCAAACGGTTGAATACTAGCAAGCTTTTGCCCACAACACACACGGCCTATTCCATCACAAATAGGTCGGATGGATCAACTGTTTGCCACGTATCGCACATTGTCAAAAAGTAATGCGGTAGACCTTCTTTAACATGTGTTAAAAAATAAAAACAAGGACCTCGAGGTTAAATTAGCTGACGGAATGGGGCATTTCGGTCATTTGACCGAAATGACCCATCCCATCACCTAATTTAACATCGACACAACTTCCCATCCAGTCACCCATCCGATGGCTGCTCCAGCCTGAGCACACTTAACTTGATAGTTTTCTTAAATGAGCTACTGGTGGAACAGCTAGTCCTTGCTGATAGGAATGCCTCTTCACATCCTTATGGCGTATCCGGATGACCGCCCGTCCCACAGTGGCTAATAGATATTTTGTAGACAGAGCATATCACATACGTCTTATTAAAAGCAATCGTCTGCGTTATTATCGGTCTTTGCACACATTTCTGATTACAGACCTGTTTGCCGCGTATCACACACATCTTGTTATATTGAACCGTTTTTGTTCTCTTGCCTAATCACAAACAGTTCATCCAAGTGAACCATATGCTGTACATCGCACACACCTTTGATCTGGCTGACCATTTCTTTTGGGTTGCCTAATCACAAACAGTTCATCCAAGTGAACAGTATGCTGTGTATCGCACACACCTCCATCTGGCTGCCCATTTCTTTTGTTCCTCCTCATCGCAAACAGTTCATTGAACTGAACCGTATGCCCTTCATCGCACACGCAACTAAAACCTGAACCGTGTTTGATGCATCCGTCATCGCAAACGTTTTACACATTCCTGATCGTTTTCATACAGCACCGTTTGCGATTATGGCATCACACACAGTTTCTCGAAGGGTCTCTGATCGTAGTGTCGCGCTAGCAGCATCATGCAGTAGTGGCAGTTGTGTAGTAATTGTAACAGTGGCAACGGAAAAGTAACTAAGCAAAGATCAACATGTGAAAAGCTCGTAGGCATTGGATCAGTGATGGATAATTATGTCGGATGCGATTCCTCATGCAATAGTTATAACATAGGGTAACACAGAACTAGCTCCAGTTCATCAATGTAATGTAGGCATGTATTCCGAATATAGTCATACGTGCTTACGGAAAAGAACTTGCATGACATCTTTTGTCCTACCCTCCCGTGGCAGCGGGGTCCTATTGGAAACTAAGGGATATTAAGGCCTCCTTTTAATAGAGTACCGGACGAAAGCATTAACACTTAGTGAATACATGAACTCCTCAAACTATGGTCATCACCGGGAGTGGTCCCGATTATTGTCACTTTGGGGTTACCGGATCATAACACATAGTAGGTGACTATTGACTTGCAAGATAGGATCAAGAACTCACATATATTCATGAAAACATAATAGGTTCAGATCTGAAATCATGGCACTCGGGCCCTAGTGACAAGCATTAAGCATAGCAAAGTCATAGCAACATCAATCTCAGAACATAATGGATACGAGGGATCAAACCCTATCAAAACTAACTCGATTACATGATAAATCTCATCCAACCCATCACCGTCCAGCAAGCCTATGATGGAATTACTCACGCACGGCGGTGAGCATCATGAAATTGGTGATGGAGGAAGGTTGATGATGACGACGGCGATGGATTCCCCTCTCCGGAGCCCCGAACGGACTCCAGATCAGCCCTCCCGAGAGAGATTAGGGCTTGGTGGCGACTCGGTATCATAAAACGCGATGAATCCTTCTCTCTGATTTTTTTCTCCCCGAACGTGAGTATATAGAGTTGGAGTTGAGGTCAGTGGAGCCTCAGGGGGCCCACGAGATAGGGGGCGCGCCCAGGTGGGGTAGGTGTGCCCCCACCCTCGTGGACAGGGTGTGGGCCCCCTGGTGTTGATTCTTTCGCCAGTATATTTTATTAATTCCAAAAATATTCTCCGTGAAGTTTCAAGTCATTCCGAGAACTTTTATTTCTGCACAAAAATAACACCATGGCAATTCTGCTGAAAACAGCGTCAGTCCGGGTTATTTCCATTCAAATCATGCAAGTTAGAGTCCAAAACAAGGGCAAAAGTGTTTGGAAAAGTAGATACGATGGAGACGTATCAACTCCCCCAAGCTTAAACCTTTGCTTGTCCTCAAGCAATTCAGTTGACAAACTAAAAGTGATAAAGAAATACTTTTACAAACTCTGTTTGCTCTTGTTGTTGTAAATATGTCAAGCCAACATTCAAGTTTTTAGCGAAGATTATGAACTAACCATATTCACAATAACATTTAGGTCTCATGTTTACTCATATCAATGGCATAATCAACTAGCGAGCAATAATAATAAATCTCGGGTGACAACACTTTCTCAAAACAATCATAATATGATATAAGAAGATGGTATCTCGCTAGCCCTTTCTGAGACCGCAAAATATAAATGCAGAGCACCTCTGAAGATCAAGGACTGACTAAACATTGTAATTCATGGTAAAAGAGATCCAGTCATAGTTATACTCAATGTAAATTAATAGTAATGGATGCAAATGACAGCGGTGCTCTCCAACTGGTGCTTTTTAATAAGAGGATGATGACTCAACATAAAAGTAAATAGATAGGCCCTTCGCAGAGCGAAGCAGGGATTTGTAGAGGTGCCAGAGCTCGATTTTTTAAATAGAGATAAATAATATTTTGAGTGGCATACTGTCATTGTCAACATAACAACCGAGAGATCTCGATATCTTCCATGCTACACACATTATAGGCGGTTCCCAAGCAGAATGGTAAAGTTTATACTCCCCCACCACCAACAAGCATCAATCCATGGCTTGCCCGAAACAACGGGTGCCTCCAACTAACAACAGTCCTGGGGGAGTTTTGTTTGCAATTATTTTGATTTTGTTTAAGCATGGGACTGGGCATCCCAGTGACCAGCCATTTTCTCGTGAGTGAGGAGCGGAGTCCACTCCTCTTGAGAATAACCCACCCAGCATGGAAGATACAGACAACCCTAGTTGATACATGAGCTATTTGAGCATACAAAACAGAATTTCATTTGAAGGTATAGAGCTTGGCACATACAAATTTACTTGGAACAGCAGGTAGATACGGCATATAGGAAGGTATGGTGGACTCATATGGAATAACTTTGGGGTTTATGGAAGTGGATGCACAAGCAGTATTCCCGCTTAGTACAAGTGAAGGCTAGAAAGAGACTGGGAAGCGACCAACTAGAGAGCGACAATAGTCATGAACATGCATTAAAATTAATCAACATGAGTGCAAGCATGAGTAGGATATAATTCACCATGAACATAAATATCGTGGAGGCTATGTCGATTTTGTTTCAACTACATGCATGAACATGTGCCAAGTCAAGCCACTCGAGTCGTTCAAAGGACGATACCACCCTATCATACCACATCAAAACTATTTTAATAGCATGTTGGCACGCAAGGTAAACCATTATAAAATCCTAGCTAATTAAGCATGGCATAAGCAACTATAATCTCTAATTGTCATTGCAAACATGTTTCATTCATAATAGGCTGAATCGGGAACGATGAACTAATCATATTTACAAAAACAAGAGAGGTCGAGTTCATACCAGTTTCTCTCATATCAATCAGTCCATCATATATCGTCATTATTGCCTTTCACTTGCACGACCGAACGGTGTGAATAATAATAATAGTGCACGTGCATTGGACTAAGCTGGAATCTGCAAGCATTTAATTCAAGGGAGAAGACAAGGTAATTTGCGCTCTTGGTTAAATCAACAATAATGCATATAAGAGCCACTTCAACATTTTCATCATGGTCTTCTCCTCTCGCCCCCAAAGAAAAGAAATAAAACTATTTACACTGGAAAGCTCCCAACATGCAAAAGAAGAACGAGAAATCTTTTTGGGTTTTGTTTGAATTATTACTACTACAGGCATGGAAAGTAAACTAGCTAAAAGCTACAACTATTTTTTTGGTTTTTCTTAAGGTTTTTCAAACACACAAGAAGAAAGCAAGAAAAAGGAAAATAAACTAGCATGGGTAGTACAATGAAAAAGTATGAGCACCGACAACTGGCATGAGTGTGTGAACATGAATATAATGTCGGTGAGAAATACGTACTCCCCCCAAGCTTAGGCTTTTGGCCTAAGTTGGTCTATGCCCACGGATGGCCTGGCAGATATCCAAAGTTGTAACTGGGGTCGTACTGAGATGCAGCAGCTACTGCCTCAAGAGCTGCAGCTTGGAGGCGAGCTGCCTCCGTCCTCCTCTCGTACTTGTTCGCCTCCTCCCTGGTTATAACATATGTCAGTGTACAAAAGTAGGGACTCTCCTTTTGACCCCTTTACTTGTGCACGGGCAGTCAGAGCCGCTCCCGCGGCCACACTTAGCAGGGCAGGAGAGGGAAGCCGAAGACACAGGGAAACCGAATCAACGCCAAGACCAGAGAAACAAAGAGCAAGAGGGCAAGGTGGACTCCCCCAGCAAGACCCTAGCCAGGGCGGCCCCCGCAGCCCCGGCAAGGTCCTTGCCGGGGCAACTTGCCCGACGCCAACAGTGTGCGCCACCCTTGGGCCCAAGGTTTCCAACACCATCAACCACATTGGAACGAAGGCTCGGGAGGCGCCTCCATGGTGGCATGCAGATCTTTGTGAAGATCATAAATACACAATATCAGATGTGGACCAGAAGACAACGATCCTTGGCGAGATACTCGCCAAGGAAATCCACGAGACCCCCGGCAAGCACCTTGCCGAGGACGACCGTGGTGCCACGGCAAGACCCTTGCTGGGCCCCCCGGCAAGACTCTTGCCGAGGACATCAGTGGGGCCGCAGCCAGGCCCGCGTCTGCCAAGACTCCATCGCCACTCCCATGCAGCTGCTAGCTCAACCAGCTGGGCAGGCACCTGCGTGGCAGCATGCGGCCTCTACGCCGACTCAGCAAAGCACCTGCGTGGTGGCATGAAGATCTTCGTGAAGACTCCGCCACCGCGCCAGCCCAGCAGCCAGCCAACATGGCACCGCAACACCTCATCAGCCCAGACGCATGTCAGAGCCAGGCGAGGCGGCGACAACTGGGACGAGCTTCCTTGCCATCCCCGATAAAGCAAGAGGGGCACGTCGGCAGCGCATTAAATGCGTTTGTCCGACGGTGCTAGAGGATAGACTCATCCACTGTACACCTTTCCACCTCCTGTGTGCCACTATGGCAACCCCTTTTTGTCTATAAAAGGAGGCCCGAGGCGTCCAGGAGAGGGATTCGGATCTTTTGGACAAGTGACACCCCGTAGCTAGTTCAAGAACCCAAGAACATTCAAATACATACACCAAAGCAGGACTAGGGTATTACGCATCCTCGCGGCCCAAACCTGGGTAAACGATCCTTGTGCTGTCTGCCAGACCCGCTCTTTGCACAACCCCACGCCTGCCAACCGTAGAAGGGATCCCAGTGATTCCATTGGTGTCGATTTCCACCGAGAATAGCGGCGCGGTCAGAGGGGACGGAGATGACAAAAGGGCTGGATACTTACTCATCCTCCACCTCCTCTTCCGCCGCCTTCCTCTTCCTTCTTGGGCTGATGGACCCAAAATCGAAGACGACCTCCGCGTCGACATCTGCTCGAGGAGGGGAAGGGGGTGGGGTCCGCCCACGCTTGGACGAAGAACAGGCAGTCGCTTTCTTCTTCGCCACCGCAGCCTTCACCACCTTCCTCGCCGCCGTGGCCCATGTCTGGCGCACAGACGCCTCCTGGGTGTGTTGCGGTTGCGCGGCCCTGCCAGGCCGGACCGGCTCGCCAGAGCTGGCCCACCGTAGGACACGCCATCTCCCCGTGGTCGGAGGGTCGACAGCCTCGACCTCCTCCTCAGACGACTCGTCGACCACATCTTCAATGAGAGGGGCCCCGGTGCCGGTGCAGCTGGCCTCCCCAGCAGAGTCCTCCCACTGGGCGAGCTCCCTCTCCTCTTCGACCGCTGCAGCCTCGTCCTCCACGCCGCCAGCGCTACCGGCCTCCTTGCCAAGCTCCGCCTCCGCCGCCCTGGCAGCGATGTAGTCCAGCTCCACTTGGGAGGTGTCCTAGATGAGCAGCGGCTCGGCACGGATGTACTTCTCCGACAGGTTGTCGAAGAACTCCTACACCTGGTCCGCCCCCGGCTTGGCCCAATTCGGGTTAAGGCCGTCCGTGTTGAAGTCTGGCATCATGGCGATGATATCGTTTTGGCGGGAGTTGTTGCTCAGCGGGACCACCCCTGCCGGCAACCCAAACAAGGGCCCCTTGGCGACCTTGCCGGCCTTCACGGCCTTGCCGGTCCTCTCGACCCTACCGTTGCAGTGCACGTCAAGTTGAAAAAGCCTCTAGCACAAGTGGGCGTGCCTGATCACCGTGAGGTTGTGCTCCAAGCTGGGGCGAAGCCTCGTGATGTCAGCCGCGTTCGTGAAGAGCCAGGCCGGCCTCCCCTTGTTATGCAGTGGACCAATTTGGCGGCGGATAAAATCCGCCCCAATCATCTCTAGGGTGAACCCGGCAACGGTGTGGTGATGGATCCTGGTGGTGGCGACCTTGAGCTTCTCATCATCGGCGTCGACATTGCTCCAATCATCTCTGCGAACCGGCGGCGCCTGGCGAACCCGGCAAAAATCCTGCGGGTCTTCCTCCTCAATCTAGCACCACCGGCTCCGCCACTCCTCCCACCTCTCCTTCTGAGTGCCCTCCGGGTATGTCCCTTTCTCCTGGGTCCTTGGGATCTAGGCGACACAACCAGAGATGGCGCCTCCCTTTTGGATACGAGGATAGAAGTAGTGGCGAAAAAGTGCCGTGTTGGGGAGCACTCCGGCGAAGCCCTCACAGAGATGAGCAAAAAGAGCCATGCACGCCACGGCATTTAGAGTGAAATCCAGAAGGTGGAAACCATAGGTGTGCATGACGTCATTGAAGAAATCAGAGAAAGGGGGGTAGAGACCGCAGGAAAAGTAATCGACGAAGAATGGGTACCGATTCGGGCCGGCCTCGGGGAAATTAGTAGGGATGATGCGCGTGGCCGGATGCCCCATCGTCTCCCCCCGTCTTGCACCCCCACAGGGGCTTGAAGTAGTCTCGGAGGTGGATCGCGTCGACCGTCGATGGAAAGTAGGCGAGCTGCGTCCGTCGCGCCGCCGACTCACTCTCCGGCGCCTCCCTCTCTCCAGCATCCTTGGCCACTCCCTTGCCTCTGCTAGTTTTCGGCGCCATGGCAGCTCGAGGGGGAACGGAGAATCAAGAGCAATGGGGGCGGCGGCAAGCGAAAGCAAGTGCTTGAGAAGGAGGAAAGGAGGGGACGGTGGTTCCGAGATTGGAGAAGGCACAGAGGGTAAATGAGCAGCGCGCCTGCGGTTATTCCTTTTTACGGGGAAGGTGCGGGCCGCCTCTTTGCCATTCACTGCGACATGACGCATGAGGGCAGCGGCCACCCCACGCATGCCCCCACGTCATGCACGACCCTCCAAGACGTGCATTCAACGCGGGTCGTGGGGAAGCGCAAGCGAGCAAAGAAGTTACTGCAGTAAAATTCCGCCCCGCCTGCCCGCGCATCGTTCTGGGCCCGGCCCAACAACGCGTTGCGCTAATGTGTGGCCCAGACCCGGGGGCTCCTGTTGGTGTACAAAAGTAGGGGCTCTCCTTTTGACCCCTTTACTTGTGCACGGGCAGTCAGAGCCGCGCCCGCGGCCACACTTAGCAGGGCAGGAGAGGGAAGCCAAAGACACAGGGCAACCGAAGCAACGCCAAGACCAGAGACACAAAGAGCAAGAGGGCAAGGTGGACTCCCCCGGCAAGGTCCTTGCCGGGCAACTTGCCCGATGCCAGTAGTGTGCGCCACCCTTGGGCCCAAGGTTTCAAACACCATCAACCACATTGGAACCAAGGCTAGGGAGGCGCCTCCATGGTGGCATGCAGATCTTTGTGAAGATCATAAATACACAAGATCAGATGTGGACGAGAAGACGACGATCCTTGGCGAGATCCTCTCCAAGGAAATCCACGAGACCCCCGGCAAGCACCTTGCCGGGGACGACTGTGGTGCCTCGGCAAGACCCTTGCCGGGCCCCCCGGCAAGACTCTTGCCGAGGACATCAGCGGGGCCGCAGCCAGGCCCGCGTCTGCCGAGACTCCACCGCTGCTCCCATGCAGCTGCTAGCTCAACCAGCTGGGCAGGCACCTGCGTGGCAGCATGCGGCCTCTATGCCGACTCAGCAAAGCACCTGCGTGGTGGCATGCAGATCTTCATGAAGACTCCGCCACCGCGCCAGCCCAGCAGCCAGCCAACGTGGCGCCGCAACACCTCATCAGCCCAGATACGCGTCGGAGCCAGGCGAGGCGGCGACAGCTGGGACGAGCTTCCTTGCCGTCCCTGATAAAGCAAGAGGGGCACGTCGGCAACACATTAAATGCGTTTGTCCGACGGTGCCAGAGGATAGACTCATCCACTGTACACCTTTCCTCCTCCTGTGTGCCATTGTGGCAACCCCTTTTGTCTATAAAAGGAGGCCCGAGGCGTCCAGGAGAGGGATTCGGATCTTTTGGACAAGTGACACCCCGTAGCTAGTTCAAGAACCCAAGAACACTCAAATACATACACCAAAGCAGGACTAGGGTATTACGCATCCTCGCGGCCCGAACCTGGGTAAACGATCCTTGTGCTGTCTGCCAGACCCGCTCTTTGCACAACCCCGCGCCCGCCAACCGTAGAAGGGATCCCAGTGATTTCATAGGTGTCGATTTCCCCCGACAACATATCTCCTTTTTGCCTGAAAGTCAAAGAAAGTAGGAGCAGGGAGAGTAATATGGACAGCGCGACGTCTGTCAAAGATTAGTCGGTACTGGAGGATCTGTTCATTCCTCTCAATAAACTGATGGCGAACCATAGCATTATATCTAGATACGCAGGAGGCAACTCCATACCATTTTCATGAATGGGTACCTCAAGATAATTAGCTAAATGGGTTGCATAAATTCCCACAAACAAATCTCCACTAATACTGTTATGATGCAACCTTTGTGCAACAATAGCTCCCAAGTTATATTGTTTATCTCCTAATACAGCACTCTTGAGAACACTAAGATCGGGAACGCACATGTGACATGCCTCGTCCTTACCATTAATGCATCTACCTATAAAGAGAGCAAAATAATGTATGGCAGGAAAATGAATGCTCCCTATGGTAGCTTGCATGATTTCCCTAGATTCCCCCACAGTTATACTAGTAAGAAAGTCTTTATATTCAGATTTGCGAGGTCCACTAGCATTACCCCACTGCGGGAGTTTACAAGCAGTATTAAAATCCTCTAAGTCCATGGTATAAGATTTATCATAAAGATCAAGAAAAACCATGTGAGAATTGCGTGAGTATGTGAATTTAAACCTTCTCACAAAGGAATCAGTTAGGTAGTAGTATTGAGGGCACTTATCTGACACGAAGCCCTCGAGTTCAGCATTATGCACATACGCGTCAAATTCATCCTTAATTCCTGCTTGGACCATAAAATCTTCTGACGGCCATTCACAAGGCCGCACTTGAGCTTCTCTTGGTAGTTCATAGTCCGGCTCACGTATCGCAAGCCTGGGTCCTTGCTTCTTTGAGGAACCACCTTGGTACATTTTCCTAAACATATTTCTTCCTCTAAAAATTTGTGAAATTTTTAGTGACTCAAAATAAAAGTGAACCAAACTCAACAAAATTGATAGCAACTACTCCCACAAGTGCCTAGAGACTATATCATGCATTAGAACTACTTGGGACCAAATAAATTTGTCATGCAAGCTCAAGAACAGGGTCACCTAAGCAGCAAAAATTTGCAATAAATAAAGTACTAGAACAAAAACTAATTGGACCATTGGAGGAGTCACATACCGAAGAACAATCCCCCAAAGCAGTTTTGTGAATGGAGCTTTGAGCAAGGAGATCGAAAATGGCAGCAAGATGAGCTAGAACACGGGTTTGAGCTGTGTGTGGATTTTTTTCTGGAGGAAGACGAAGTGAGTGGGTGCAGGAATAAGTGGAGGGGGCCACGTGGGGCCCACGAGGCAGGGGGCACGCCCAGGGGGTAGGACGCGCCCTGCACCCTCGTGGCCAGGTGGTTGCCCCCTCTGGTGTGTTCTCACTGCCAGATGTTCTTAAATATTCTACAAAAAATCATATTTCAATTTCAGGGTATTTGGAGAACTTTTATTTTCGGGGTATTTTTTATTGCAAGGATAATTCAGAAAACAGACAGAAAATACTATTTTTGCTTTATTTAATCTAAATAACATAAAGTAAAAGGAGGGTACAGAGAGTTGTGCTTTCTAACTTCATCCATCTCATGCTCATCAAAAGGAATCCACTAACAAGGTTGATCAAGTCTTGTTAACAAACTCATTCCGAATCGCATGAAACCGGAGAATTTTGAATAGCACTAGGTTACCTCAATGGGGATATGCACATCCCCAATAATAAGAATATCATATTTATTTTCGATAGTAGGAAGAGGAAATTCAAAACCTCCAATAGTAATCGTTGGAATTTTTCCAATAAAATTGATACTCTGGACTTGAGGTTGTTTCCTCGGAAAGTGTACCGTATGCTCATTACCATTAACATGAAAAGTGACATTGCCTTTGTTGCAATCAATAACAGCCCCTGCAGTATTCAAAAAGGGTCTACCAAGGATAATCGACATACTATCGTCCTCGGGAATATCAAGAATAACAAAGCCCGTTAAAATAGTAATGTTAGCAACCACAACAGGCACATCCTCACAAATACCGACAGGTATTGCAGTTGATTTATCGGCCATTTGCAAAGATATTTCAGTAGGTGTCAACTTATTCAAATCAAGTCTACGATATAAAGAGAGAGGCATAACACTAACACCGGCTCCAAGATCACATAAAGCAGTTTTAACATAATTTCTTTTAATGGAGCATGGTATAGTTGGTACTCCTGGATCTCCTAGTTTCTTAGGTATTCCACCTTTAAAAGTATAATTAGCGAGCATGGTGGAAATTTCAGCTTCCGGTATCTTTCTTTTATTAGTAACAATATCCTTCATGTATTTAGCATAAGGGTTCATTTTAAGCATATCAGTCAAACGCATACGCAAAAAGATAGGTCTAATCATTTCAGCAAAGCGCTCAAAATCCTCATCATCCTTTTTCTTGGATGGTTTAGGAGGAAAAGGCATGGGTTTCTGAACCCATGGTTCTCTTTCTTTACCGTGCTTCCTAGCAACAAAGTCTCTCTTATCATAACGTTGATTCTTTGATTGTGGGTTATCAAGATCAACAGCAGGTTCAATCTCTACATCATTGTCATTGCTAGGTTGAGCATCAACATGAACATCATCATTAACATTATCACTAGGTTCATGTTCATTACTAGATTGTGTTTCAGCATCAGAAATAGAAATATCATTGGGATTCTCAGGTGTGTCAACAACAGGTTCACTAGAAGCATGCAAAGTCCTATCATTTTTCTTTTTCTTCTTCTTAGAAGGACTAGGTGCATCAACATTAGTTCTCTGAGAATCTTGCTCAATTCTCTTAGGGTGGCCCTCAGGATACAAAGGTTCCTGAGTCATTTTACCCCCTCTAGTCATAACTCTAACAACATTATCATTTTTCTTATTATTTAATTCATTGAGCAAATCATTTTGAGCTTTAAGCACTTGTTCTACTTGAGTGGTAACCATAGAAGCATGTTTACTAATAAGTTTAAGTTCACCTTTAACTCTAGACATATAATCACTCAAGTGTTCAATCATATAAGCATTTCGTTTCAATTGTCTACCAACATAAGCATTGAAGTTTTCTTGTTTAACAATAAAATTATCAAACTCATCTAAGCATTGGCTAGCAGACTTATAACGAGGAATATCACCTTCATCAAATCTATAGAGAGAATTTACCTTTACTACCTGTGTCGGGTTATCAAGACCATGTATTTCTTCAATAGGTGGTAAATTCTTAACATCTTCAGTTTAATACCCTTTTCTTTCATACATTTCTTTGCCTCTTGCATATCTTCAGGACTAAGAAATAGAATACCCCTTTTCTTCGGAGTTGGCTTAGGAGTTGGTTCAGGAAGTGTCCAATTATTTCATTACTCAACATATTATTCAATAGCAATTCAGCTTGATCAACAGTTCTTTCCCTGAAAACACAACCAGCACAACTATCCAGGTGGTCTCTGGAAGCATCGGTTAGTCCATTATAAAAGATATCAAGTATTTCATTTTTCTTGAGAGGATGATTAGGCAAAGCATTAAGTAATTGGAGAAGCGTCCCCCAAGCTTGTGGGAGACTCTCTTCTTCAATTTGCACAAAATTATATATTTCCCTTAAAGCAGCTTGTTTCTTATGAGCGGGGAAATATTTAGCAGAGAAGTAATAAATCATATCCTGGGGACTACGCACACAACCAGGATCAAGAGAATTAAACCATGTTTTAGCATCACCCTTTAATGAGAACGGAAATAGCTTAAGGATATAATAGTAACGAATTTTTCCTCGTGAGTGAATAGGGTGGCTATATCATTTAATTTAGTAAGATGTGCCACAACAGTTTCAGATTCATAGCCATGAAAAGGATTAGATTCAACCAAAGTAATTAACTCAGGATCGACAGAGAAATCATAATCCTTATCAGTAATACAGATAGGTGAATTAGCAAAAGCAGGGTCATATTTCATTCTAGCATTCAAAGACTTTTCTTTCAACTTAGCTAATAATTTCTTGAGATCATATCTATCATTGCAAGCAAGAAAATCTCTAGCAGTTTCTTCATCCATAACATAGCCCTTAGGCACAACAGGCAAGTCATATCTAGGGGGAGAATCTTCATCATCACTTTCATCAATATTATCAGTTTCAATAATTTCATTCTCTCTAGCCCTAGTAAGTTGTTCATCCAGAAATTCACCTAATGGCACAGTATTATCAAGCATAGAAGTAGTTTCATCATAAGCATCATGCATAGCAGAAGTGGCATCATCAATAACATGTGACGTATCAGAATTAATAGCAGAAGGAGGTTTAGGTGTCGCAAGTTTACTCAAAATAGAAGGAGAATCAAGTGCAGAGCTAGATGGCAGTTCCTTACCTCCCCTCGTAGTTGAGGGATAAATCTTGGTTTTTTCGTCTTTCAAGTTCCTCATAGTGATCAGCAGATATAAATCCCAAGTGACTCAAAGAATAAAGCTATGCTCCCCGGCAACGGTGCCAGAAAATAGTCTTGATAACCCACAAGTATAGGGGATTGCAACAGTTTTCGAGGGTAGAGTATTCAACCCAAATTTATTGATTCGACACAAGGGGAGCCAAAGAATATTCTCAAGTATTAGCAGTTGAGTTGTCAATTCAACCACACCTGGAAAACTTAATATCTGCAGCAAAGTAGTATGGAAGTAACGATAACGGTGGCAAAGGTAACAGTAGCAGTTGTGTAGTAATTGTAACAGTGGCAACGGAAAAGTAACTAAGCAAAGATCAATATGTGAAAAGCTCGTAGGCATTGGATCAGTGATGGATAATTATGTCGGATGCGATTCCTCATGCAACAGTTATAACATAGGGTGACACAGAACTAGCTCCAGTTCATGAATGTAATGTAGGCATGTATTCCGAATATAGTCATACGTGCTTATGGAAAAGAACTTGCGTGACATCTTTTGTCCTACCCTCCCGTGGCAGCAGGGTCCTATTGGAAACTAAGGGATATTAAGGCCTCCTTTCAATAGAGTAGCGGGCCAAAGCATTAACACTTAGTGAATACATTAACTCCTCAAACTATGGTCATCACTGGGAGTGGTCCCGATTATTGTCATTTCGGGGTTACCGGATCATAACACATAGTAGGTGACTATTGACTTGCAAGATTGGATCAAGAACTCACATATATTCATGAAAACATAATAGGATCATATCTGAAATCATGGCACTCGGGCGCTAGTGACAAGCATTAAGCATAGCAAAGTCATAGCAACATCAATCTCAGAACATAATGGATACTAGGGATCAAACCCTAACAAAACTAACTCGATTACATGATAAATCTCATCCAACCCATCACCGTCCAGCAAGCCTACGATGGAATTACTCATGCACGGCGGCGAGCATCATGAAATTGGTGATGGAGGAAGGTTGATGATGACGACGGCGACGGATTCCCCTCTCCGGAGCCCCGAACGGACTCCAGATCAGCCCTCCCGAGAGAGATTATGGCTTGGCGGCAGCTCCATATCGTAAAACGCGATGAATCCTTCTCTCTGATTTTTTTTCTCCCCCAACGTGAATATATAGAGTTGGAGTTCAGGTCAGTGGAGCCTCAGGGGGCCCACGAGACAGGGGGGCGCACCCAGGGGGTAGGCGCGCCCCCACCCTCGTGGACAGGGTGTGGCCCCCTGGTGTTGATTCTTTCGCCAGTATTTTTATTAATTCCAAAAATATTCTCTGTGAAGTTTCAGGTCATTCTAAGAACTTTTATTTCTGCACAAAAATAACACCATGGCAATTCTGCTGAAAACAACGTCAGCCCGGGTTAGTTCCATTCAAATCATGCAAGTTAGAGTCCAAAACAAGGGCAAAAGTGTTTGGAAAAGTAGATACGATGGAGACGTATTAGGGAAGAAGCTGGTCGTATGGCACCTGGAGCGTGTCAAACGTCTCGACGGAGAGGACGTTGAGCCCCGTGCCACCGTCGATGAGGGTTTTGGTGATGAGGACATTGCTGATGGTTGGCGAGCAGAGCATCGGGAGTGCGCCAGCGGTGGACGAGCACTTGAGCTGGTCCGTAGATTCGAAGGTGATGGCGTACTTGGACCACCTGAGGGGACGCGACGCCTCGAGCTTGGGAAGGGCCGCGTTCACCTCACGAGCGAACTGCTTGAAGATGCAATGGGAGGCGAGAGCCTGAGCGCCACCCAGGATGCGGGCAATGGCATGAGGCTCTTGGAAGCCCCCAGCCCCATTGTCTTGGCGGTGGTCGTCATTCCTCCTTGGGGGCGGCGGTAGCGGAGGGAGGCCGGCATTGCCCTGAGGACGGTCCTCGCGAGGCTGGTCACGCCAAGGGCCGTCGCCAGGTGGGCCCTGCCAGCGGTCCTCCACGAGGCTGATCACGCCAGTCCTGGCGGGGGTCGTGGTTGTCCCAGCAGCCTCCACCGCGGCCTCCTCCGCGGCTGTAGCCACGGTCGTTGCGCTCGGGACGGTGGCCAAGGCGCCCATTGTGGATTTCCCTGAGCTCCTGGCGGTCGTTGGTGTTGTGGCTGTGGACGTTGTGGAAGACGCAGAATGAACGGCTACCCTTGGAGGGCTCGGCACGGTCATAGCCGTGCTTCACCTCAGGTTCTGCCGCTAGCACGGCGGGGCCCTTGCGCTTTACGTCCTTAGCCTTGGCCTTGTTGTCCTTAGGATCGACCTCCTGAGGCTCCAGGAGGGAGAGGCGACCTTCTCTGCCCTCGCGCACCTGGAGGCCATGTTGAACTTCTCCAGGGCCGAGCATAATTCTTCGTGGATGGCAATTTCCTCCTTCATCTTGACATCCCGGACACCATCAGTGAATGCCGAGATGATGGCCTCGTCCGACACCTTCGTGATCTTGAGGCGAACGTTGGTGAAGCGCTGCATGTACTTGCTCAAGGTTTTGCCCGACTGCTGCTTTATGAACCGCAGGTCGCCTGCTGCAGGAGCGCGGTCACGAGTGCCCTGGAAGTTGGCAATGAAGCGCTCGCGAAGCTCGTCCCAGGAGGAAATTGACCCCACCGGGAGGTTCAGGAGCTAAGAACACGCGCCATCCTTGAGAGCCATGGGGAACCAGTTCGCCATGACCTTCTCGTCGCCGTTTGCCGCCTCGATGCTTAGCTCGTAGAGCTGGAGGAACTCAGCGGGGTCAGGAGTGCCGTCGTAGCGTGGAGGCAGATCTAGCTTGAACTTGCCGGGCCAGACGACACGACGTATCTCCGGGGTGAAAGCACGGCAACCTGCCGCACTCACAGGGGCCAGCCGCAGTGGAGGAGCTGGTCTTAACGCCCGCGCGCCGCCGCCTCCGACGGCACACAGACTTGACGTGGCGATGATGGGAGCGCACTCGCTTCTCCTTGGGGCCGCTGGACCACCTGGTAGCTTTCTTCATCACGCGCCGGTGCCCTACGCGGTGGGTCGCGCTGGGGTGCTTCACGACTGGGCTCGGGGACGAAGTTGCGCCGAGGAGGAGGAGGTGCGCCGTGGGCCACGTTGCCCGCCTGAGACAGCGGGGGAGGCAGCGAGCGAGATGGCGCAGGGCCCTCTCCAGCGGTGCTGACGAGCTCGGCGAAGCGGCCAAGCCAATCCTCATAGAGGTCATCGACCGGACGATAGCGCAGGAGCTTGCATGCCATGAGCAGCGCAGCCTACGCGTTCGCCGGCCCGCGACGAGCATGAGAAGACGACACCGTGGACGGAGTTGGTGATGGAGTCGCGATGCGGCCATCGCGTCGCATGGATGGTGGAAGCGACGAGTCCTGCTGTTCGCGGGCAGCAGGGTCAGTGCCCGCGTTAGACACCGGGGAGGTAGAGCGGCGAGGGACGCCGTTGCCCACTAGTGCCATCTGGGCGACCCGAGCGGCCCGGCGCTCGGCACGGACACGGCGAGCGTCAGCCATAGGAACGGCGGAACAGCGGCAGAGCAAACGGTGGAAGAGAGGCTTATGTCGGCGTTCTGGGAACGGGGGTCCCCAAACTTGCTTTCCTGTAGCCCACGGCGTGGCTCTGTGAGCGGGCCCGTACGGCTCACCTTCACCAACGAGCACTCAAGACCCTCGCGAGAGGCCAAGCCTCGCGAGGCGGATGACGCAAGACCTCGTTGGGAGCGGCCTCACCAGGCTGGCTCGTGAGGGGCAGAGAGATCAAGGCAAGGCAAACCTCGCGAGGTTATCGTGACGTGAGCCATGACGATCAAGACCAGGCGGGCGCCAGGCGGGCGCCAGCGCGCGCAGTGTCCTTGTTTCCTCTTTGGTGCTAAGGAGGCAAGCGCAGGCGAGGAGTACCGAGGCGTCAAGCAAAGGTTTCCCTATCGGTGCAACGAGACCAAGACCAGCAGGACGGCAAGAAGGAGGTCACCGTGGAGCCCAAGGTGGCGACACCACCAGAGCCTTTGGCAGGCGAAGACTACTTTTGTCAGGATAAGCTATACTAGCTGTCCCCTTTCAAATTGGCCATTGTGGAATCCCTTCCCGCTCAATATTTGGGAAGAGGACCAGGGCCTCTATAAATAGGACTAGCCACCACAGTAGGAGGGATCGGATCCTCACACCCTCAAGTTCACCAAGCACAAGAACACCTCTCCTCGGGAGGTTGTTCTTCCCCTTGTACTGTTCATCCTCAGCCCAAGAGGAAATCCACCACCACCACACTGGAGTAGGGTATTACACCACAACGGTGGCCCGAACCAGTAAAAATCATGTGTCCCTTGTGTTGCGAGTTCGTCGAGCTAGCCTAGAGATCGCGAAGCGTGTGAGGGCGTGATCTGTGAGGGAGAGATCTTCGCGCGCACCCCATAGTTCGAACCTTAAGGGTTTTGCTGGAACCCGAGATCTGACATTTGGCGCGCCAGGTAGGGGTGCGCCGGAGCCTCTTCCCAGCCAGTTGATCCACCAACGCTCCACGGTTCCGATGTCCGGCGACCCAAGGACCGGCACCGACCGCTGGGCAACCTGGCCAGCCCGGGCAGCGCCGCCTACCCAAGAAAACCTCAACCCCGCGCTCCAGGCGGCACGAGCGCCACCTAACACACTGTTGGGCGCGGGCGGCGTGGCCAGGCGCCGTCCACCCTTACTCCACGACAGGCACGAGCTGCTGCAAGGGCCGCAAGCCATGTCGCGGCAACAGCACCACACACCCGGCAGGAGCAGGCGTACATGCGGGCTGCACTCACGGTGGCGGGGAGCTGCTGCGGTGTCGACTGATGGAGAGCGGCCGGGATGTGCTGCTAGAACGCGTCGCCGAGCTACTGAACGCAGCGGCCACGGGAGCGCCGCCCTTCTGCTCCTAGCTCACGCCTCAGGAAGCGGCCGGATCCCACGGCGGGCCTCGCTGCGCCCGCGTGCTCCCGAGTGCGCCCGGGGGCCTTGTCGACATCAGCGCCGATCCCCGGTGGAGGGCGCCCTGTCATGCCCGCACCACCCCAGATGGGTGCGAGCACGAGCGTTGCTGCACACGGCCCCATCGGAGCACCGCTCTACCATCCTCAGGACGGCTGACGGGTCGGGCGACATGGAGCGTGGGGCACTTCGGCGAGGTCTTCGGGGCAGCGGCCTCGGAGGCCTACGTGCCCCGCATGATGGACCAGGAGTACGTGCCGGAGGACGACTCCGACTCGTTCCTTGGACCAGGCTGGGAGGAGGAGGCGTTAGGAGCTGAGGCCTTCTAGGAGCTGCCAGAGAGCCCCACCAACCGCGCCGTCGACAACAGATACAGGGTACCACTAATCTCTCAGGGGCAAGCTTACGCTAACCATGAGTCGCAAGTGAATCAGGTCACAACACCGGGCGATGGTTCCGGCACGGCGATATCTGCCTCACCAGGAGAGACCCACTGGGGGCTGCGCGGGAGGATCCAGGAGCAAGGCCCCTCTCCGCGTCGCATGGAGCAAGGCGTCGCCCGGAGGTAGGCCCTCTGTCGGGGAGGTGCCGGCAAGCCTTCCCCCAGCAGAGGACCCGTGGTCGTCGAGGGCGCCGCTGGCGTCCCCTCTGCCCCCTTTGGTGCCGTCCTGGTTTCCGGTCGTCCCAACGGTGGTAGAGGATGGCGCAAGGCGGGGCCCTCGTCTGGCGATATGAAGTAAGGCTCACGCCTGTGAAGGTCTCCGCTCGTGACACTCTCACGTAATAATGAGTGGGGCTGTACACGCCCGGAGCCTCAGAAGTGCCGCCCTTGGGCCTCGGGGGCTCCCTCCCACGTCCTAGTGGCAGCACTTAGCTCCGCGCTGGTGAGAAGACTCGAAGACATGAAGACTAGACTAGGCGCCGGACGCGGCCATTTGCTTTGGATCCCTTTTCTGTAGCCTACCTTCTGGATTTGAATTTAAGTTGAAGTTGAATTTTCATTGATGTGTGCGGGGGGGTGCCTTTTCTCAATTTCTTGCTATCTGGTTCTTGCCTTAATTTGGAGTTCGCGCTTATTGCTTTCCCTTCGCGAGCCCCTCGCAAGCAGGGCTGGGCATGGTGTCACGGCCCTAGAATACCTGAGTGAAATAGTTGCAACTGCACTCATGCATCATGTCTAAAATTTCTGAAAATTGAATTGAGGTTTGTTGAAACCCTCAGAAATCAGTTCAAAAATAACCAACTTTAAAATCTTCTCAAATGAGTCCAAGAAAATGTTCCTGTTATTCTATAAAAATATTGGCAAGAGGTAAAATTCAAACCAATATTTTTAGGAGCTCAGAAACATTTATTTTGGCCATTTGAATTAATCCAATAATTATTTGCTTTGGATTTATATTTAATATATATTAAATATAACTCCAATAATTCTGGAAGTTTGTGAGTGGCTTTGTGTATATTTTAGCAAGCCATATAATAACCTACAGAATTTATTAAAATGATTTAGTGGCTAGACTAAATCATAACAGAGGAAATGAAATAGTAAAATAAATATAGGAAGAGAGAGAGAGAGTTAGTACCTGGCCTCACCTGTGCAGCCCACCTGGCCGGCCCAGCTGGCGGCCCAGCCAACTGGCCCAGTCCATCACCGCAGCCCCCTCTGTCGCCTTCCTCCTCGCGCCAGTAGGCACGGGCGTGTGCCCGCGGAGCGCTAGCACGCGCGCGGCCACTGACGGCCACCTCCTGCTTCTGCCGACGCCTTGGACGACTCCAGACGACGCCACGCACCCCCCTGGAATCTCCTATCTCTCCCCCGAACGCTCTCCCCCTCCTCCGTTCTTCCCGCCCGAACGCCTCCGTCGCCGCCGCTCGCCACCACCGCGGACACCGCCATCCTGGCGATGCCCTGAGATGCCCAAGAGCTCCGCCTAGTACCCCTCTTCCTCCTCGTCGAGCTGTGCAACGCCGGACGCCTCCGAGCGCCTCCACGTCGTCTTCTTCAACCACCCAACGCTGGAGATCTCTATCGTCGCCCCGCTTGCTCCGGCCCCTCCCCGAGCCCACTGACCAACCCTGCAAAACCGCTGTGAGCTCCTACGCCCGTCACCCTCGCCCCGTCGACGCCTTCGTCCTCTAGCCGTGTTTTCCACCTCGGCCGAAGCTCGCTGCCGCCGTCCATGGCGCCGCCGCGGCCACAGCTGCTGCCACCCGCGTCCGAGCTCATCAGCACGCTCAGCGCACCCCTAGGAGCACGATGCACTCACCAGCGCCTCCCTTGGTGCTCCGTAGCCCCGTTTCCATCGATGTCCGAACTCCGACCGCCGCCTTTGAGCTCGCCGCCATCGATTTAGGTCGCCCCCAGTGAAACTGATTGCTCCACAAGATGCACGCGGACGCCAGCTTGACGTAGCTCCAAACCGCGCCGCAAATCACTGCCTGTAGCACCGTCCCGAGCAACTCCGGCGTGCCACCGCCATGCCTTTGGTCGCCGGCGTCAACTGTTGACGTGGCGCCGGATTAGTTAGCACTAATGACCCGGCTAAACACCCTTAGTGCCACTGCCATGTGTGCCCTGTGCCTATTTAGTTTAGTTTAGTTTTCTGTTTAGATTAGTTCATAACCCAGTGGGACCCACTTGTCAGCATTGACTTTGCTGACGTGGCTTTTGACCGGTCCCACCTGTCTATGACTCGAGCCAGCACTGTGAGACTGACGTGTGGGACCCACGGGTCAGGTTTGACCCTGGTCAGCCCCTGTTGACCTGATGATGTCACACCAACGTCATGCTGATGCAGTAATGCTTTTCTAGATTTTAAATAAATCTAAATGACTTATTTATATTCAGAAAATGTTTAAAACTTCTAAAAATCATAGAAATTAATCGATAGCTCAGAATTAAAAGATTTATATATGAAAAATGATCAGAAAAATCCAATCTATCCATCTGTATCATTTTCATGCATGTTAGAACAACTTATAGCTGCTGTTTAGGACAAATCATATAAATGGCATTTGAATATCCACATATGGAGTTTGAATTTGAATCTTGGATTCAAACCAACTTCATTTAATCTGGTTGCTAGATGCATTAGCTCAAATCACATCATACTACCATGTCATGATCATGCATCATATTATCGCATTGCATTGATTGTGTTCTTTCTCTGTTGCCGGTGTTTGTCCCCTCTCAGTAGACGTGGTTTCGACGATGAGTTTGATGACACGATGGAAGAGTTTTACTATCTTCAAAAGTGCCAATCAAGCAAAAACCCCTTGTTCATTCCGATACAATCCCACTCTCTCGCTCCTGCTCTCTTTTACTGCATTAGGACAACAACGATTCAACTGTTACATGCTGCGGTAGTTGAACCCCTTTTCCTCTGCATGACCTGTCATTGCCACAATAAATAGATGAAACCCACTAGCATGAGTAGGAGTTGTTTGAGCCCTGATGTGCCTACTCATTCATGCTTGTTTGTCATGCCTGCTACTGCTTAGAGTTGAGTCAGGTCTGATTCATCTGGGATGAATTGGAGGTGTGTGAACATGTCTTACTGTTGAGAGCTAAGTGTGTGAACATGATTTGGTAAAGTTAGCGGTGAGAGGCCATGTAGGAGTACATGGTGGGTTGCCTCATTGAAAACGTCCTCAGAAACTGAGTTCTGTGTTTGTGACCCATTAACAGCTACTACCACACATTGGGATCCTTAATTGACTCTCTCGGGTTCTTAACCACCCTTGTCCTCTGTCCAGGAGTTGCAAGTAGTTTCTGGTGTTTGTAGTATGCTGGAGGCCGTGCGCAGCGCTGACCCGAGGGGTGGGCTGTGATGCGGTAGGCACATGGCCGGGTATGTCGGGCGCCCGTTTGGTGTCGCAAAACCCTGTACACATCGTTCGAGGCCGTATGTGGAAACCTCGGCCGGACTCCCTACGGATGGAACCTGAATAGGCGATAAACCTGGACTAGAGACTTGAGTGTTTAGGTAGGCCGTGGCCTACACCCTCGTTGGGCTTCCGCTTGAAGGTTGCCGAGTCATGTCGTGTAAACGACGGTAAGTGGTGAGAGCGTGTGTGAAGAAGTACACCCCTGCAGGGTTAACATCATCTATTCGAATAGCCGCGTCTGCGGTAAAGGACCTCTGGGTTGCCTATAACAGTTCATAGACAAGTGAAAGTGGATACTCTAAAACTCGCAAGATAAGCGTGAGTGCTATGGATGGCGTTCTCGTAGGTAGACGGGAGCGGATCCATAGTGGTGTATTGATTGGTGAATATGTGGACTCGTGTGCGCCACCTCAAAGGAGTTGCTTGAAGTCGTAGTTCAGGTTAGCCACTGAGTCAAAGCTGGCTTGCTGCAGTTAAACTCCACTACCCCCTTTGTTGATACCCATGCATATGTAGTTAGTTCTGATGTAAGTCTTGCTGGGTAAATTTGTACTCACGTTTGCCTATTTTATGTTTTTGCAGAGAGATGTCAGTCTCTCTAGTAGTTCCGCGTGGACTTCGACGTTTAGCTTGTTACCTCAGCTACAATCTTGTGCCCTCGGCAGGGTCTTGTAGATAGTCAGGCTTCTCAGCCTTCTTCATTTGTAGTTGTCTGTACCCAGACAAGTTAAGCTTCCGCATGTGCTTGATGCTTGTATGCTCTGTATGTTGGGTCATGAGACCATGTTTGTAATAGTTGGCTCCTCGGAGCCTAATGAATAAATACTTGAGTCATAGAGTTATGTTGTGATGCCATGTTGTATTTACACATATCGAGCATATTGTGTGTATGATTGAAATGCTTGGTATGTGTGGGATCCGACAACCTGGTTGTTTATCCTTGGTAGCCTCTCTTATGGGGAAATGTAGTCTTGTGCTTCCATGAGCCATAGTAGTCTGCTACAGCCCGGTTCACCGGAGTCCTGCTAGCCCAGCACTACTGCTCCGGGACACTTGACTGTCCGGCATGTGATTCACTTCGTTCATGTGTCTGTCCCTTCGGGGAAATGTCACGCGGTGACATCCGGAGTCCTGCCTAGCCTGCTACAGCCCGGGTTCCCAGAGTCCTGTTAGCCCAGTGCTACAGCCCGGATTCGCACGCTGCTGACCGACATGCTCCATGTTGATTCATGTATGCCTGTCCCCATAAGTTAGTGCCACTTTGGGTTCACGACTAGTCATGTCGGCCCAGGTTTTCTATCATATGGATGCTAGTGACACTATCATATACGTGAGCCAAAAGGTGCAAACGGTCCTGGGCCATGGTAAGGCGACACCCGTGGGAATACCGTGCGTGAGGCCGCACAGTGATATGAGGTGTTACAGGCTAGATCGGTGTGACTTAGAATCGGGGTCCTGACACATGGCACGCGCGCGCCACGTGCATGCCCTATCACGGCTGGCGCTTGCTCCTTGCGAAGCCCTCTCGGGCGGATCGATAGGCGCCTCAGGAGCTTCTCAGGAACTAACAACCTGGTGAGTCAGTTCGAAACCTGCCCAGGTCAAGGTAAATTACAACAACAAACTCGCCACGGGAGTCGTGAGCAGACGAAGGCACATGTTCAGCTTGGCTCAAAAATAGGGATAGTAATCTGTTTACATGAGGGGCTCCCCCACCCAAAATGCTCTTACAACCTCTAGGGCCGCGCCCGAGCTTTGTGTGCATGATAAATAGCAGGGGAACACGGGATCAGTCGGACAAATCGCTCGCCGCGCCCCTGGGTCGCCCTCAGGCGCGTCGCTGGTGTCGCTGTCATCATCGCTAGCCTCACCATCACCTTCACCAGCGCCACCATCACCATCGTCAACCACATTGCCTTCATCCGCTGCGACCACCACCGCGTCGTCCTCGGAAGCGAAGGCCCTGACCAGCGCGTCCACATTGTCCTCCACCCACCACGCCAGGTCGTCCCGGATGGCCTCCAGAACGGGGGCAATGGCAACGTCAAAAATCAAAGTTGGGGTAGGTGTTTTGGAGATGGCTGAAGACTCGGGAGAACACGCGCCTCAGCAGACCGCGGCTCCTCTCTTCAACAAGCTGGCGAGCCCTCTCGGAATGATTCTCCACGCGCATCACCACGTCGGTGAAGAAGCGGAGATGGCTGGCGTAGTCGGTCTTGCGGGGATGAGGGGCGTTCTCATCGCAGATGTGGCCCAGCGCCGAGTTGGCCCTGTTCCTGAGGCCCTCAAGCATGGGGGCCTGCACGCGCTCCAGTGTCCGCCGCTGGAGCACTTCCTCCCTGTTCTGCCGCGCAACGGACTCGGCGTCAGCTACCCGCTGCTGAAGAGAGAGCAGCTCGGTGCGGGCGGAGGCCGGTTTTGCCTGCGCCGAGACCAGGGCGGCTGCGGTGGCCTCCTCGCGCTGCTCCACCTTAGCTAACCTGGGCCTAAGGGCAGCAGTCCTACCTGTAGCCTTAGCTTTCGCAAGCTTCAACTTCAGGTCGTGCCTACCCTCAAGATCGGTGCGGGCCTCGGCCATCCGGCGATCGATCTCCTCCTGGGCCTTGGCCTCGCGCGCGCCAACGGCATCTTCCGCTTGGGCAACTTGACGCTCCCTCGTCTCCAGTCGCTCGAGCTCGAGGCTACGCTCCATGGCTTCCAGTGCCAACGCCTCCTCACGCTTCCGGATCTCTTCTTCTTTGGCGAGCATCCCCCTCAACGACGCAAGGGCGGCCCTGCGCTCCTCCACTCGTCGCTCCAAGGAGGCGCTCCAGGCTTGGAGGCCCCACGCGCGCTTCTCCGCGGCCTCGCGACAACGGTTAGTTTCTTGGGCCTCTTCCTGAGCTCGAGAGCAGGCCTCACGCGAGGCTACTAGAGAGGCCTCGGCCTTCGCATTATCAAGCTCACGCTGGTGGTGCCCGAGGTTGGTAGCCACCTTCAGCTTGTGCCGCTCCTCCGCCAGACGAAGACCCTCGGCCACAAGGCGCGCGTCCACATCCACGAGCTCTTCACCAAGCCGGTTCATCACGCCCATCGCCTCCTGAAAGAGCTAGTGGCGGACGACGCTCTTCTCTTGCGTAGACTTAAGCATGCCGCTGACTCCGTCCTCCGCCGCGGGGGACGCGGACGAGGCCCGAAGCGGCACGCCCCCTAGCAGCGGGAGGCTGGGGGCTGGCGCCTGCCCGGCTGCCGGTCCAACCGCGTGAGGGGCCCAGACGAGCGAAGATCCGCCGCCTGAAGAGGACCCCAGGATCGAAGCCAACCAACCGCCGTCCAAGACCAGGGGAGGGGCCCTTGGCACACTGGCCGCACTCCAAGCAAGGCCGACAAGACGAGGCGACGAAGGCATGAGCTCAAGGCACCCCGCTGGCGGGCTGGCTTCCCTGGCTGGTCCCACACCGGGGGCGGCGTGCGGGCTCGCAGCGCTCAAGTCTAGCGGGGGAGACGGGGCGAGAGGAGGCCGCTTCTCAGGAGATTCCGCGGCCCTAGCGGAAGGGATCCTGAAGAGCCATCGTCAGGAAGAGAAGCAGCACTCAAAGAATCACAAAGATAAGGTACTTACTCGTCAATGGCGATATACTTCCTCTGCTTCAATGGCCCGAAGGCGCTACTGCTGCAGCTCGGAGATTCCTTCCTCTTGCGGACCTCCTCGATGTCCACGCGGAGCCAGCCGAAGCGATGAACATGGAGGCCATCTCGGGGCGCAACTGGAGAAGCGCCCAAGGAGGCCTCAGGGGCGCCAAGCTGGGGAAAGCTGTCGGGCTCCGCCTCGCAGCAACCTACCGAGGCCTCAGGGGCTTCGACCTCAGGAACAGCAAGCTGCGTCGCCCCTTCAGCTGCCGCCCCATCCTGGGGATCACGGGTTCCCGAGGATGACGCCTCGGGAGCCCCAGGCTGCGTCGACACATCTGCACCAGCACCCCCGGCCTCCGACGATACTTGCCCCCCAGCGTCCACTCTTGGGGCAGGATCGGGGCTGATGGCAAGGAGAGGGACCACGATGATGGGGTTCTCACGGGGCCCCACAAGGCCGACTGGACGCAGCCCCCACTCATCGAAGGAGGGCATGTGCTCCACAAATTGCACCTTGTTCAAGTAGCGGTATAGAAGACAACTCTTCCGTGGCATGTCGTCAGGCAATGGGACGCCTGTCAGGACCTCGAGCATCGTTCGCCGCACCTCAAGGGGGAGCCCGGACTCCTGAAGTCTCATGTGGTCGTTGCTGCTGAGCAAGGCCCACATCGGTCGAGAGTATCGCTGAAGTGGAGCAACTCGGCGGACGAACTCTTGCACCACCATAGGCGCAGTCACGTCGCGGTCCTTCAGCCTCTTCAACCTGAGCCAGACGGGGACAAGGCAATGATCGGTGAGCCTCTGGTGGCACCAACCGGAGTTGGGAATGGCGGGCGCCGACGGAGAAGAGAGTAGGGGGCTGCGCACTCCGACATCAACAAATACCCACCGCGTCCGAAACTCGCTCGTGGATGGCGGACGCTCAAAGTCAATCCCCGCGCCGGCCGTCGCCGCCACGGCCTGGAAGCTCAGGCATCCCGAGGTCTATCAGGAATCAGTCAGGTGCAACGAGAAGAACTGGCGGAGGAGTGGCACGGAAGGAGCAATGCCCATGATGGCCTCGCAAACAAAGGCGAAGACGGCGAGAAGGGTCACGGATTGAGGATCGAGGTGCAGCATGTGGATCTGGTAATGGGCAAGCACTGCGTTGAAGAAGGCAGAAAAGGGAGGAACCAGGCCGGCTCAGAGGGCGTCGATGAAGAATGGGACCTCGGTGGCCGTCCTGTCGACATGAGCTCGAGATGCAGGCCAGGCCACCATTTTCCCCCACTCATTGAAGCTGGAGGCGAGCATGGGACGCACCTTGTCCATGACTTCTTGACTGAGCACTAGCGACCTGCCAATGGCGGGCTCAATGGCCGGATGTAGTTCGGCGGAGGACAGGGGCTCCTTCCCTTTTTCCGTATGATCCGGCGCCATGGCGATGGGAGAGATGAGCTCAAATCAGATTGGGAGAAGGAGGTGAGCTTCGAGAAAGCGGAAGAATTGGGGGAGCGCGCCGCAACGAGGGGAAGGAAACCGTGTAGACTGTGGTGGCTGCCTAGCTAGGCGGGTATCAAGGCAGCATGGGGAAGCGGAGACGCCCACGTCTAATCAACCGCCATGCGTCGACCAAGGCCGCGGGCTGTGGGGGCCCGCGGCGCTCCGCATTTGCCCTTTGGCTTCGCCTCGAAGCCAAGTCCGAGCGCGCCTTGGGCCCGGGGGCTACTGTCGGTGTTCTGGGAACGGGGGTCCCCAGACTTGCCTGCCTGCGGCCCACGGCGTGGCTCTGCGAGCGGGCCCGTACGGCTCACCTTCACCAACGAGCACTCAAGACCCTCGCGAGAGGCCAAGCCTCGCGAGGCGAACGACGCAAGACCTCCTCGGGAGCGGCCTCACCAGGCTGGCTCGCGAGGGGCGGAGAGATCAAGGCAAGGCAAACCTCGCGAGGTTCTCGTGACGTGAGCCATGACGATCGAGACCAGGCGGGCGCCAGCGCGCGGTGTCCTTGTTTCCTCTTTGGTGCTAAGGAGGCAAGCGCAGGCGAGGAGTACCGAGGCGTCAAGCAAAGGTTTCCCTATCGGTGCACCGAGACCAAGACTAGCAGGACGGCAAGACAGAGGTCACCGTGGAGCCCAAGGTGGCGTTACCACCAGAGCCTTTGGCAGGTGAAGACTACTTTTGTCAGGATAAGTTGTACTAGCTGTCCCCTTTCAAATTGGCCGTTGTGGAATCTCTTCCCGCTCAATATTTGGGAAGAGGATCAGGACCTCTATAAATAGGACTAGCCACCATAGTAGGAGGGATCGGATCCTCACACCCTCAAGTTCACCAAGCATAAGAACACCTCTCCTCAGGAGACTGTTCTTCCCCTTGTACTGTTCATCCTCAGCCCAAGAGACCATCCACCACCACCACACTGGAGTAGGGTATTACACTACAACGGTGGCCCGAACCAGTATAAATCTGGTGTCCCTTGTGTTGCGAGTTCGTCGAGCTAGCCTAGAGATCGCGAAGCGTGTGAGGGCGTGATCTGTGAGGGAGAGATCTTCGCGTGCACCCAAGAGTTCGAACCTTAAGGGTTTTGCCGGAACCCGAGATCCGACAGCTTCGACACGCCCCTACCTGGCGTGCCAAATTTCGGATTCAGGGCTCCGCAGACCCAAGAAAGGTTCGAACTCTGGGGCATGTGTGAAGAAATCAACCTCTCCGACCAACCAACCCGTCGTCCCACGGCCTAGCTCTATGAACGGGAAAGAAGATGAACACGACAGTTTACCCAGGTTCAGGCCACCTTGCGGTGTAAGACCCTACTCCTGCTTTGTGGTGGATTTGCCTCACGAGGGGCTGAGGATGAACTAGTACAAGGGAAGAACAACCTCGTCAGGTCTGCTCTAGTCAGGGGATGAGTCGATGAGGTGAGGACGAATCGGGGTTGGCTCGGATCGGATCCCGTCCATGGTGGTGGCTAACCTATATTTATAGTGGCCTTGCTCCTCTTCCCCCAAAATGTAGGCGGGAAGGGATTCCACAGTGGATAATTTGAATGGGGACAAGTAGTACATCTTATCCTGACGAAAGGTGGTCTTCGCTTGCAAAGCTTCTAGTCATGACGCTGCGGTGGGCTCGACGATGACATCCGTCCTGTCGTCCTGGCGGTCTTGGTCTCGTTGCACAGGAATGGAAACCTTTGGCTGATTCCTCGATACCCTGCACCTGTGCTCGCCTCCTTAGCACCAAAGAGGAAACCTGCTCCTCTGCGCCCGCTGGCGCCCACCTGGCCTGGGTCGTCATGGCTTGCGTCATCGCAACCTGATGAGGTTGGGCACCTGCATAGGAAACTCCGCTCCTTAGGAGCAGCCCAGGGGAGGCCGCTCCCTCTGGAGGTCTTGGCGTCGTCCGCCTCGCGAGGCTTGGCCCCTCGCGAGGGTCTTGGCTTGCTGTTTTTGCAGATGGGCCATACCAAGCCGTCGAAGTAGCCACGCCGTGGGCCGCAGGAAGGCAAGTCTTGGTACCCTGGTTCCCAGAACACCGACAGTGTGGAGGGGTGGAGGGTGGCTTGGCCGGCGGTGGGGTAGCGCTTCGCAGCGAAGCGTGCTAAGCAGAGCTGCTAGCAGCCGGAGGCGGGAGGAGGTGGTCCCGACGGCACTAGAGGAATAAGACGAGAGATTGAAGATGAATGCCAGCCTTTGGATGTAAATCCAACGGCTATAGATGTCAGAATTGTTTGTTGACTAAGTTGACAACGCCTTGCGTTGGCTTCGACCTATTGGCCCACATTTCAGCTTCCAAAAATGTCGCACATATTCAACCCATTTTTTAGAATTTACAATCCATTTGCTGGGCTGGGTGAACAAATAATGTAGCATCCATGCAGCCCATTTTTTTCTAAAAACCTACAGCCCATTTGCACTTTCTCAAAAAACATGAATTTGCTGGGTGGGTGAACAAATAATATAGCATCCATGCGGCCCATTTATTTTTTCCTAAAATATTACAGCCTTTGCACTTTCTTGAAATTCATGATTTTGCTAGGCTGGTTCTAATTATAACGTTGGGTTGGGCGCAACAATGTTATAAAAAAAACATGGGCTGAGCATTTTGTTATAAATATATTTAAATAATAAGTGCTTTATTTACATTGGTCCTTAAATCTTACCAAGCTCTTGTACACAATCACTTGGATTTTCGTTGACCTTAATGTAAGAAAACCCAGGATTTTATTCTTAAGCATTTATTTTTATAAGTTTGTAATACTTGGGATATTTTTTTCTTATATATGTAAGTATCTGTTAAATCTATGATGATAATAACAATAATATATAACATATAAAATAATATAAATATATATAATATAGTTAGAAGGGAAACATAAGTTGGACATGGCGTTCCTATCTATATCTACAACTCTATATCTATACCTACTAATAAAGCAAGGTACGTTTCTTCAAATTTTTCATCCATTTACCAGCGAATATTTCTTTTTTTACTATCCGAGGTGGTACTAATTTTTTGTGCATCCATGTGCTAGAAAAAGAAATATGGTTTATCCAGAATTTCGTACATGGGCCACGCGCTAAAGCCCAGTAAAGCCAGCCCACTTATTTCCCTGCCCACGCAGCTGGGAAACTCCTATTTGCTGCACATGGCCATAGATAGTCGGAGGTTCGCACAGATAGCCCTAAACTGGGCCGGCCTGTTTTCATTTTTTGTTTTCATTTTCATTTTAAATTTTAAATTTATGTTCCTTTTTCTTTTGATTTACTCTTTCTTTTTTCCTTTTTCATTTTTAATCTTATTTTTATTTATTTTTACTTTTTTGATCAAATAATTTTTTTATGAAATGTTTAGAATTTCAATTCCGTTGAAAATTTTGAAGAATGTTCAGAATTCAAAATTTTCATTCCCGTTTTAAAAATGTTCAGCTATTAAAAAAAGTGTCATTCTGAAATTTGTTGGAAACAGGAAAAATGTTTCTGTTTTACAAAATTATTTCAGATTCTCAAAAAACAAACATTGTATTTTAGAAAATGATCCAAATTCGGAAAAAATCTTATTGTAGTGAAATATTCACGAAATCAACATATAAATATTTTAAATGCATCCATGTGCTAGTAAAAGAAATATGGTTTATCCAGAATTTTGTACATGGGCCACGCGCTAAAGCCCAGTAAAGCCAGCCCACTTATTTCCCTGCCCACGCAGCCGGGAAACTCCTATTTGCCGCACGTGGCGCCAGATAGTCGCAGGTTCGCACAGATTTGCCCTAGACTGGGCCGGCCTGTTTTCATTTTATATTTAACATTTTATGTTCATTTCTCTTTTTATTTTTTCTTTCCTCTTTATTTTTTCCTTTTTCATTTTTAATCTCATTGTTTTTATTTTTACTGTTTTGATCAAATAATTTTTTTATGAAATGTTTAGAATTTCAATTTCGTTGAAAATTTTGAAGAATGTTCAGAATTCCAAAATTTCATTCCCGTTTTAAAAATGTTCAGATATTAAAAAAAGTGTCATTCTGAAATTTGTTAAAAAGGAAAAAATGTTTCTGTTTTACAAAATTATTTCAGATTTTCAAAAAAAACATTGTATTTTATAAAATGTTCCAAATTCGAAAAAAATCTTATTGTAGTGAAATATTCACGAATTGAACATAAAAATGTTTTAAATAGCCCCATTTTGCTCTTTACATACGGTCGTACCAATTTGTCTACATGTAGTAATAAGATGTATGAAGTATGAATCTATTATTCCGGACAAAGGATGGATGTATTGGCACGTGAGCTAGCTGTAAAAGGACACTGAAATTTTTAAATGAAAAGTAATGTTCCCATTTTTTCAAAAAAATTGTATTTTCCAAAATTGTTCAAGATTCTTAAAGAAATTACATTTTTAAAAAACGCTCCAAATTTGAAAAATATTCTTGCTTTAGAGGAATGCTCACAAATTCAAATAATGTTCACGTTAAAATTTACGCATTTTCTAAAATTGTTCTAAAAGGTAAACATGTTCCCATTTTTGAAAATTGTTCACAATTCAAAAAATGCTCGTGTTCTTATAAAAGGTTCGTGTTTTTGAAAAATGTTTGTGAATTTTAGAAAATGTTCCCATTTCAAATTTTGTTTTTGTATTTCTGAAAATGTATGAAACTTCCAAAAAACAAATTGCAGTTTTGAAAATTGTTTGGGATTTCAAAATTTGTTCATGTTTCCAAGAATATTCGGCAATTCATAATAATAATTTTTTAACAAGTAAAAAAAAGTAATCATGGAATGTTTCAAATCTGACGTTGCGGTATGTTCTTAAATATTTACGTTGTCCATTGGTTAGCAGCACATGTTTATTCGAGTCAATGGCAGCACTGTGTCAGGTGTTTGAGATTGTGAGTACGATCCTTCAACTCATCTTTCTTTCTGGATTTTTACTCACGCCTTACAAACACAGGTCAATTCGATGTTTGAGAATTTCACACCCCACGCAATTTAGCTAGTCCAGCTACCTAGGAAATAAGGAAAATAAAATATGTTCAGTAGTCCCATATTGCTCGTTTACATACAGTCGTAACAATTTTTATACGTGTGCGAGACTATATGTAGTGAACTGAATGAAGAATATATGAATTAAACTGAATGAAGCATGGATGGATTCGTACGTGAGCTTTCTAAAAAAGGGAATTAAATTCAGTACGTGAGCTAGATGGATGAATTGCTAGCTGAACTATCTACAAAAGGGCCCTAAATTTCTCAAGGATTCCTACTCGAGGCAAAGAGAAGAGAAGACCCGACTACGTGAACTAGATGCATGAAAAAGAAAAGACCCGACGACCTTCCATATTATGGAACTTCAGCCTTAAATCCCCTCGACCAAGGAACGCAAAATAATGGAGTATAATTAACTCCGGTTGTACACATCGGTGGCTTGTACATGGAAAAGAGAAAACCCGCCTCATTTCCATATTATTGAACTTCATGCCTTAAAATCCCCTCGAATGAATGAAAAAATAGATTGAATAATTCACGGACCTTCTCTGGCATGCGATGACCTAATAAAGCTCTTAAATCCACTCGATCAATGAATGAAAAAATAGCGGATTGATTACTTGACACGCGGCGAAACCCAGAACCAAAATGTTCCTTCTTGACATGCACACGGGGTTTTTCTTGCACATATAATTCTCACTACGTTAAGTACACACTATTTTTCCTCCCGTTGCAACGCACGGGCATACGTGCTAGTGATTATATAGAAAAATAGAACAAACCTCTGTGTTTTCTTCAAAAAAACATAAGTTGGGCTGCGGATGTTTAAGAAAAAATAAGACCTAGGATGGGAGGGCCATAGGCCGGTCGATACATGACGACCCTCAAAAAAATACAACCGGCATGTAGTGGGCTGGACATGTTAAAAATGAAAGCCTAGACTAGGCAACCCACAACCCAGCGGATACTTGTTGGCCCACTGATAATAAATGATAGCTGGCAGCTCCTCGATGACTAGCTTCATTGTAAATTTATCTCCTTTAGTAACTACGTTGACAAACCCGTGGCCCCCAACGTCAGTATATCATTAGGAGGAAGTATACTTTTTCAATGAGGCACTTGCTTGAGTACGCCCATGGACCTGGTGGGTCCCGACTGTCTGCCTCTCCACGTACAGTCCTCTCCAAATTCCTCTCGGTTGTTGAGAATGTTCACAACGGCACACAGCGGCGCCGGCGCCGCGACGAGCGCACAAAGGCGGAGGATGACGTCCAGGCCTCGGACGAGAACGCACCAGAGCTGGGGAAGAGATGCTACAGTAGTGGTAGATGTTGTGCCTAATTTTTGGCGAAAGTATTAGAGTAGCCCAGTGGCCAAGTTCTACTCCCCAACCGCTGCTCCGCCCGGGTTTGATTCCACCTGATGCAGTGAAAATATCCACAAATTTTTGCCTCTGCCTCTCACATGTGGGTGCCCATTGTCATCTATGCACCACCTCCAACACTTGCCAAAACTTCGTCCTTCGGTTTCTCTATCTTTTGCACACTCAACATTGTGTGGGCATTTTGAAAATATCATATGTTTTTGACTGTGCATCATATGAAGAGGTGCTATGCATGAATGTTGATCAGCATGATGTTAACTGGCTGGTAGTTCCATTTTCGACCATGAATAAAGCTTCCAACATGATGTTATCCCTGTTTGAAAAGGGCAAGTTAATATCAATGCTCTGCCTCTGAAACTTGTAGTTTCTTATCTAAAATTGAAACTTGCAGTTTCTTCTCTGAGAATCACATTGTCTGCACTTTTATATGAAACTACATTTTTTGAAGTGCTAAAAATAGATCTCTAGAATTCATAAAATACTTCATATGCTCAATACTGCAAATCTGAAATTCAAAAGACATTCATATCTAAAAGTACTCTCAAAATACACAACACAAAACACAATTCACAACCTGCAAATACTGACAACCCTAAGCTCCTCCTCAGACTATTGGGCGGGGGGGGGAGTCCCCTCCTATTTCTCGGCGACAGACAGCCGCCCCGTGGGACAGGTGAACAGCGAGGGAGAGGATGGCATGGAAGCTCGTCGCGCCAACTGTTTTTCTCCTCTTGCAGTTGGGTTCGGTCGATGAAGACTCCGCCGGCTCACTCTGCCACAACACCCTCACAAACGGCACTGTGTAGATGCTCGATCCTTCAATCTCGGGTGGATGCTCCACCTTGGATCGATACTCTCACCACCGCAGCCTCACGATCGAATCTGGTGAATATGTTTGCTCCATGGCCCAGAGGAGCAGCTCTATGTACTCCCGCGCGACTCCCTCCAGGAGTATCGTCGCCTTTTTGCTCTTTTCCGGATATTTGGCTATCGTTGTCGCCGTCACCGCTAATTGCTCCGGATTGTCAAACCAACACTGTATCTCCAACATCCTAGCTAGCTTCATAGGGTCGTCGCCTACGATCCACACGTATCAGTTGTACTCCATCGATCTACTTCTCCACAACACCTTCACTCGCCGTCGGTAGTTTTTGAATGGAAGAGGAGAGGAGCGGCGCTGGTTTTGGATTAGAATGGAAGAGGAGCGGCGTTGGTTTTGAAATGGAAGAGGAGAGGAGCGCTGCTGATTTTGGATTGGAACAGGAGAGGAGCGGCGGTGGTTTTGAAATGGAAGAGGTGAGGAGCGGCGCTGGTCTTGGATTGGAACAGGAGAGGAGCGGCGGTGGTTTAAGAGGAGAGGAGCGGCGCTGGTCTTGGAAGTATTTTTTTGTTTTGCGTATTTTGGGTCAAAGTTTGACCACATACTGTATTTGACAAGCAAAATTTGAATGCATGTCATCAAAAATTGTATCGTTTGGTTCGTATCTGAATGTACTTTCAAATTATATTATTTTTGCAACATATAACATATATTTTATTTGTTAAAATCATGGTCAAATATGACCTAGAATATAAGGGAGACTAGTTAATGTGGGGTCGCTTCCTTAATTGAAGGGTAAATTGATTTTGATTTTGATCCAGTCACAGCACGCCGGCCCTCTCGTCCAATCTTGTAAATCACCGCCGCACGCTCCTCTCCCTCTTCTCCATTGCAAAACCACCCCCTCTCCTCTCCCGCTTCTCCATTGCAAAACCACCCCTCTCCTCTCCATCTTCTCCATTGCAAAACCACCGTCTCGCCTCTCCCTCTTCTCCACTGCAAGACCACCGTCTCTCCTCTCATCTTCCAAAGCTAGCACCGGACCTCTCACAAGGACATCTATGGAGAGGATGCAGCAATGAATCGGGCAGATCACCGGTGGCGACCAGGCGAAGTTAGCCAGGTTGAAGGAGATCCTTACTTGGTTTGACAATGAGTGGGAGATTTCAAGGACGGTGAGGGCCATGTGGCAATGTATGCGAAAGAGCAAGACGACAGTGATGAGGGCGGCGATGTACTCCCCGGCGGCAGTCACGCAACAGTCCTTCGAGTTCATCGAGTATCTTCTCTAGGCGACGGAGCAGACAGATTCGCCCGAGGCGAAAGTCAGGCGGAGGTGATGGGTGTATAGGTTGAAGGTCGAGCATCCAGAGGATAACGAATCGAGCGAGTACGGTGTGCTGTTCGTGAGGATGCAGTGCCAGCCGGAGACACATGAGTATTCGTTCTCCCACTGCAAGAGGAGGCCGGATGGCGCGACTTCGCTTCCCACCGTTCTCCACGGTTCCCCCGCCACTCGCCTTGTTTCAACGACGGCGGTACGGCTTAAGGTAAGCTTCGCACTAGCCTAATCTTCCATCTGCTCATGCTTACAATCAGTGTGACGGCTAACGAAAATCATACGGGTAAGTACTGGGTAGTACTTCGAGTCTCCGAGTACTACGCCAATCTCCCTAAAATAGCTCTGGACCAAAAAACAAAGTTGTGAAAATGTGTACAAATAAAGAAAAGTCGATTGGTGCTTCTTTCAGAAAAGAGTACTCCCTAGAAAAGTGCCAATATAAGATACTAGTATTTGATTGGAGGATTTGCTGCCGAGAAAGATCCATCCACAGAGAACGCTACCCATCCCACTGGTGGTGTATGCCAATGCTTAGATGGAGCATGGTTGGTGTCGGTAATTTTTACTTGGCACCTCGCACTATGCATATATGCCGGTTCCATCCGTACATTTGTGCAGTTCCACCAAAATGCAGCTGAATAACCCTGTTTGCACAGGTAATGAAAAAGCGTGATTACATTATAGTGGCACTAGTTGATGACACATAAACTAATAAATAGAAGAAACTTCATTTTCTTAATGCGAAAATATTGCAATAGTATCACAGTATGCCATGCCGCAAGGGCGAGATGGGCCCTACGACGCCTCATACGGTATGCCTCATACTGGAAATCGACCCAATTCTCCCCGGTACACCTTCTGCCAGTGATGAACATCAGTGTACAACGGTAGTACAAGGAGGGGCCTTGAGACATTCCAATCTCTATTTTTGTGCAGATCAACTAAAATTAAGCACCCCAATTTGCAGAAACACATAAACATTAAAAATGGGACTAGTTGATGAAACATATACTAACAAAGGGAAGCACTTTCTTTATCTACATTGGAAATGAAATGAAGAGAGGACACTAGCTCTATTTTAACTGTATTATAACTTCATTTTATCAGTGGCACTAGGGTCAAGCAGGTGGCAAGCGAGGTGTATCGTGCGTTGCAAGAATGGAGGCCGGGGGTGCTTAGACTGGGATGCTAAAGCTGGCTCTTTCAGTCCCTATCTTCCCCCTGATGTTTCTGCGGTAGCTTTTGGGTTGTAATCCAAACTTGGTCGAGCTGGGGCTGCGTCCTCCTACCTGCCTAGCTTATGTGGCGAACTTGTCTCCTACTAGTACTCAGTCTATTCTAGTAGCAGTTGCATAACTGCCTGTTTACATTGAGATGTTGTCGGATAATTGTTCTCTATGGTTGGGTTTCTTTAATGAAATCGGAGGAAACCTCCTCTTTTGATATAAAAAAACCAGTGGCACTAGCGGTGCCAAAACAATGCCTCAAATTAATAGTGCCACTAGATTAAGGTGCAAAATAATAACATTATTGCTTTATCATGGCAGTGCCAAAACAGTAGCACAAGTGTAGAGTCAACATGCAGGATCTTTGGCAAACGGTCAGACCAAAAAGGAACATACCTCGTGATGGGAACCATATCTGCAGTCAACGCCATCGTAGAAGGGATGACACCAGTCACCAACATGGATGATTCAATTAATGGGACCTTTTTGTGCAGTTCACCTAAAATGAAGCAATGTTTGCATCATGCAGTTAGCTAGTACTTGGTCCCATGAGCTAGCAGCTTCTTATTCACTAGTTGCAATAAAATTGAGCAACATCAAGGTTGGTCGTGAAGCTCGTGGAATGTTCAACTATAATTTGGATATCATTTTGTGCAGTTCAACTAAGATCAAGCGTGAAATTTATATCTCTGTTTGCACAAAAAGGTGGAAAGGAGGGTGACTAACAAGTGATGAAACATACATCAAATGAAAAGAAGCATGTTCCTTATCTAAATGGCGATCCTACAAGGACAGTAGCAATTTCTAAAGCAGCAGCATTGCTAGTATTAGTGTGGGCATTAGGATTAACTATGACAACCGTTAAATACGACATTACTTTAATGGTGCCATTGCTTCATTTTACCAGCAACATTACATTAATAGTTGCTAAAGAGTTGGTATTTGGGCACGGGAGAGTAGGCGAACCAGGACAGTTGCATTTCTAACGAAAAGAGGGAACTTATCTTAATGGGAAATTTAGCAGGACATGGAGGCATTACTTTGAAAACAACGTTGGTTTAACGTGTCCTTACTTTAACACTGGGTCTGCTACATTTTACCAGTGGCATTACATAATAGGGGCTCGGGCAACAAAGATCCAAACAGGATATCTGGGTTGGTCCTATTTTTTGTTCGGTATAGCTACCTTATACTGTCTGAGGCTAGCAAATCTAGTGCTGGACATACTCTGTTGACTTGTCCCCCAGTCCCCAGTTTCTTTCCATTTTCAACCAATAGATTGGTTTATATCGAGTTTGTACTGCGTTTCCCATCATTTCCCTATTAGACCAAGAGACCAGTTGGATAGCCACTCTCTGTTTTGCCCCATTATTTCCTCTTTCCACCAAGTCCTAGATTCAGGTAACAAGTCTTCCCCCACCCCCACCCCATTTCTTCCCTGTTTGAACCAAGTAGTACTAGATTCGACTGCATGAAGTAGTTTTACCTCTTAACAGTAAAAATTTAGGAGGCTTTCGATCAGCCGATCGATCCTATCCATGAGGGGGCCTGAGAACTAGTAAAAGATACAAATGCAGCGACGTGAGGAGCTGTGGCAGTAGAGCAAGGCCGGTTTCAAAGGAAGTTATACCCGAGGGTCGCCGGGATGTCGCTAGGTGGGCGGCGGGAGGCCGGATCTGCCCACACTACGACAATGAGGAAGAAGCGGTCGGAGGCCCTCCCTAGTCGGCACTGCATGGGAGAGAACGGCAAGGCACACTGATCAAGACGCGCCGACAGTGGGTAAGAGCCGTCATCGAGGACGACCACAACATTGCACCTTCTCACCTTCCCCGGCGGCGGGGATCCGCCCGGATCTGTGACCAGCGGTGAGCAGAGGGAGAGTGTAGCCACCACTGTTGTGTTTAGAACTAGAGAGGACGAGAGAGTGTGAAGAGAGCAACACTAGCAAGCAAGCGCGGAGGCTCCTGCCTATATAGTATAGTAGTTTTCTTTTTTCTACCCGAGCCAGCTTGACCTCGTTAATGACTGTCGAGAAGTTTTCATGCACATGCCCCGGAAGCATAGTTGTCGTCATTTTGATCTGAAGCACCGGATTAACATATAACACGAAAAAATGCCACATGACAAAAAACCATAACCTCACTGCCCCAAGGAGATAACATGAATCCTGACGGACAAACTAGACGAGGATCAAAGCTCAAATTAAAGACAAACTCGTAGAGAAGGGGTCAATCGATAGATGTCCTAATTAACATAGTCGGCTTGACCTAGATGGCAGCCGAGTGCATGTGCCCCCAATGACCAGTGCTTTGGAGGAACGCAGTTGTCGCTGTTTAACCCTCATAGTGATCCGAAGCACATCACAACTATTATTGCGAGATGACAAGAAACCTTTTTTTAGATTTCTCATCAGAACTACAGCCCTGTACAACACAGCCTGCACGAACTGATCTCCTGTGTCGTGCAGGGATCGTCTAGGCACCGACGTGTGTACAACACTGCTCCAGTACTATCTGTCGGCGTTCTGGGAACGGGGGTCCCAAGACTTGCCTGCCTGCGGCCACGGCATGGCTGTGCTAGCAGGCCTGTACGGCCCATCTTCATCAACAATGCATCCAAGACCCTTGTGAGGGGCCAAGCCTCGCGAGGCGGACGACACAGGACCTCCTTAGGAGCGGCCTTGCCAGGTTGGCTCGCGAGAAGCGGAGAGATCAAGGCAGGGCAAACCTCGCGCGGTTCTCGTGACGTGAGCCATGACGACTGAGACCAGGCGGGCGCCAGCGCGCGCATTATCCTTGTTTCCTCTTTGGTGCTAAGGAAGCAAGCGCAGTCGCGGAGTACCAAGGCATCAAGAAAATGTTTCCATATCAGTGCAACGAGACCAAGACCAGCAGGACGGCAAGACGGAGGTCACCGTGGAGCCCAAGGCGGCGTCACCACCAGAGCCTTTTTCAGGCGAAGATCGCTTTTGTCAGGATAAGCTGTACTAGCTGTCTCCTTTCAAATTGGCCGTTGTTGGCTCCCTTCCCGCTCAATATTTTGGGAGAGGACCAGGGCCTATATAAGTAGAACTAGCCACCGTAGTAAATTGATTCCATCTTCCATCTTCTCACCCACAAGCTCACAGAGCCCAAGAACACCTCAACCTGAGGAGGCTGTTCTTCCCTTTGTACCATCATCATCAGCCCAAGAGGCAATCCACCACCACCACACTGGAGTAGGGTATTACACCACAATGGTGGCCCGAACCAGTATAAATCTTGTGTCTTTCGTGCTGTGAGTTCGTCCGCAAGATCTTAGCAAGCTAGGGCGTGGATCGGTAGGGAGGAAAGAACTTCGCGCGCACCCCAGAGTTCGAACCTTAAGGGTTTTGCCGGAACTCGTGATCCGACATTTGGCGCACCAGGTAGGGGTGTGTTGTAGCTTTCCTTCCATCGATCTGCGCTTCGCCGCCGCCGCACCACGCCTGCATGGCAGGCGCCTCGCTCCCAGCTCCGACGGCAGGCGCTGATGATGGGGCCAGGGGGCTCCGAGCCCTGCCCCCTACCTTGCGGCCGGTGCGATGGCCGCCCAAGTTCAAGCCGGAGATGCCGCCGTGCTACGACGACGCGGCGGACCCGTCGGCTTTCCTGCTAGCATATGAGGAGGCCGCCCTCGAAGCCGGGGGCGACGACAAGGTCATGGCCAACTGGCTTCCCATGGCCCTCACCGGTGAGCCGCGCGCCTGGCTGCTCAACCTCCCCAGATCCACGGTGACATCTTGGGAGGAGCTGCGCGACCTCTTCACTGCGCGCTACGCGGCACCGGTGCATCACGCGGTCACAGCCCTGCTAGGCGGCTCTCAAGCACCGCCTTCAGATCGCCATGTCAAGCCATTCCTTCGCCGGATCGACGCCGCTTCCAGGCGCTCGGGGGCTCCGCCGGGCTGGGCAGCGCCTAAAGCCGACCTCACCTTCAGCTCAGAGGACCACCCCGTCACCACCGCCGGCTTGGGCAGGCTTCCGATGCTCTGCACGCCCACCATCTGCAACGTGGCTATCACCAAGACTCTCATCGATGGTGGCGCCGGCCTCAACTTGCTCTCCGTGGAGGCCTTCAGCCTTCTTCATGTGCCGCTCGAGCGGCTCAACCTCAGCAAGCCTTTCTCAGGAGTTGGTGGTGGCGCCACCCGTTCCCTGGGGCAGATCTGCCTCCCCGTCACCTTCGGCACGCGCGACAACTACCGCACCAAGCTGATCGACTTCGACATCGCCCGCATCGGCCTCCCGTACAACGCCATCCTCCGGTACCCGGTGTTGGCCCAGTTCATGGCATCGACCCATCCAGCCTACAACCTCATGAAGATGCCTGTAAGCAAGGGCGTCCTCACCGTCAAGGGGGGCGCCAAGGAGGCCCTGGCGGCGCTCAAGCTCGCCCTCAAGACCGCCGTGGCTGTGCAGCCCGACGACGCAGGCACCTCCGAGCCCAAAGGAGCCGCACCAACCAAGAAGAAGCAGTTGTTCACACAAGACAAGGCGGAAACCAAGCAGGTGCCGGTCGACGAGGACGGGTCCTCAGGAGCCACCTTTACCATAGGTGCCGGCATCGACCCAAGCCAAGAGGAAGCATTGGTGAAGTTCTTGCGCGCAAACAAGGATATATTCGCATGGGAACCCAATCAGCTAGTGGGGGTCCCGAGAGAGGTGATTCAGCATCACTTAAGGGTATGCCCCAATGTGCACCCTGTGAAGCAGCGGGCGAGACGGCAGTCCACAGAGAAGTAGGCCTTCATCGTCCAAGAGACCCGCAAGTTGGAGGCAGCAGGTGCCATTTAGGAGCTTCGGTACCCCGAATGGTTGGCGAACCCCGTCGTAGTGCCGAAGAAAGGCGGGAAGGAGCGAATGTGCGTCGACTTCACCAACCTCAACAAGGCCTGCCCCCAAGATCCGTTCCCGCTCCCACGCATCGACCAGATCGTCGACTCCACCGCCGAGTTTGACCTGCTGTGCTTCCTGGATGCGTTCTCAGGGTATCACCAAATCAAGATGGCGGTAGAAGATGTAGAAAAGACGGCCTTCCTAACCCCGTGTGGGGTGTACTGCTACACCTGCATGCCCTTCGGACTGTGCAACGCGGGCGCGACCTTTCAGCGGTTGATGCACATCGCCTTAGGGCGGTAGCTCGGGAGAAACACGGAGGCCTACATCGACGACATTGTGGTGAAGTCACAGGAGGCGAGAACCTTGATCCAAGATCTGGAGGAGACCTTCACGAGCCTGCGCCAGGTGAACTTGCGACTTAACCCAGAGAAGTGTGTGTTCGGTGTCCCTTCCGGCAAGCTGCTGGGATTCCTCGTGTCTCATGGAGAGATCGAGGCGAACCAGGAAAAGATCATGGCCATTGAGGACATGAGCCCACCGTAGACCCTCAAGGAAATGCAGAAGTTGGCTGGTCGGGTAACTGCATTGGGACGCTTCATCTCCAAGCTGGGAGAGCGCGCCCTACCCTTCTTCAAGCTGATGAAGAAGAAGGGCCCATTCGAGTGGACCCCGGAGGCTGACCGAGCCTTCCAAGACCTCAAGACATACCTGACCAGCCCTCCGGTGATGGTGGCGCCACGACCTCTCGAACCTCTAGTACTCTACCTTGCCGCCACCCCGTACTCCGCCAACGCAGCGCTGGTGGCGGTTCGGGAAGAGCACCAAGCCAAGGGTGTGTCGCGCCAAGCTACGCCGCCAGCCGGGATGACGCAAGATCAGGAAGGCGCAACAAGAGTCGAGGCGGCATCAACAGAAGACCAAGCTCGGCAGGACTACGTTGCTGAAGTCCCCGCAAGTGATCAGGCGTCAGGAGTTCCACCACCTCAGGAGACGCCCCAACTCTCGCAAGACGCGAGCCTCACCAACGCGCATGCCCTCGTCGAGCATCCGGTGTATTTTGTCAGCACGGTGTTGCGAGACGCGAGAGCACGATATCCCATGCCTCAGAAGCTCCTGCTCGCGCTCTTGGTGGCCTCGCGCAAGTTGCGGCACTACTTCCAGGGCGACCCCATCAAGGTCGTCTCAGCATACCCATTGGAGAGAGTGCTCAGGAGCCCCAATTCTGCTGGAAGGGTCGCCGAGTGGAACATCGAGCTGCATGCATTCCAGTTGGAGTTCAGCACTACCAGGGTCATCAAGGGAGCCGCGCTCGCTGATTTTGTGGCGGAATGGATGGATGCCCCGACACTTGAAGTAGGCAAAGACCGGTCCACCTCACCAGGAAGCGAGCCGCCATATGGCTGGGTCATGTATTTCGATGGCTCCTTCGCACACCAAGGTGCGGGGGCTGGAGCAGTACTCATCTCGCCCACTCAGGACAAGCTCTACTACGCTGTGCGACTCTGCTTTCAGCAGGGCGAGAAGGTCTCCAACAACATCACAGAATACGAAGGCCTCATAGCTGGCCTGAAGGCCGCGGCAGCTCTGGGGGTGAAGCGCCTTACCGTTAAGGGCGACTCACAGCTCCTCGTCAACTTCTCCAACAAGGTATACGAGCCGAAGGACGAGCACATGGAGGCATACCTCGTGGAGGTGCGCAAGATGGAGAAACAATTCTTGGGCCTGGAGTTGCAGCACGTGCCCCGGGGCACCAACAAGGAAGCTGACGACATCGCCAGGAGAGCATCCAAGCGGCAGCCACAAGAGCCCGGCGTCTTTGAGGAACGGCTCTTCAAGCCATCAGCGACACCACCACTTTCAAGCACAGCTCAGCCTTGCGAGGAGCTCCCACAGCCTCCTGCCACAGGAGCCCCAGCCTGTGGCCCGACCTCAGGAGCTCGCCTGCTTTTGGCGCTCGAGCCCCAGGAGGGATGCTGAACCAAGGAATTCAAGGAATACCTGATGCAAGGGACGCTGCCGGAGAAAGAGAAGGACGCAGAGCGCGTGGCCCGACAGGCCACGGCATACTGCATCCAGGATGGTGAGTTATACAGGAAGCGGCCCAATGATGTTTTGCTGCATTGCATTTCCAGAGACCAGGGGAAGGAGTTGCTATCTGACATACACGGTGGGGACTGCGGGCACCACTCGTCATCACGGACCCTCGTCGGCAAGGTATTCCGTAGCGGATTCCACTGGTCCACGGCGCTCAATGACGCGGCCGAGCTGATGAAGTCCTGTGAAGCCTGCCAGTTCCACGCCAAGCAGATCCATCAGCCGGCCTAGAGCCTCCAGACCATCCCGCTCACATGGCTGTTCGCGGTTTGGGGGCTGGACATCTTGGGCCCGTTCCCTCGAGCGCCTGGGGGCTACCGCTACCTCTACGTCGCCATCGACAAGTTCACCAAGTGGGCGGAAGTGGAAGTCGTCCACACTATCCCAGCTGGCTCCGCAGTCAAGTTCATCAAGGGCCTCATGAGCCGCTTCGGGGTTCTGAACCGCATCATCACCGACAACGGCCCGCAGTTCACTAATAACCTCTTCAAAACATACTGTGCTAACCTTGGAACACAGATCTGCTACGCTTCGGTGGCGCACCCCAGGAGCAATGGTCAGGCTGAACGTGCCAACGCAGAGGTCCTGAGGGGCCTCAAGACCAGGACCTTCAAGAAGAAGCTCGAGGCCTGCGGCAGGGGCTGGCACGACGAACTCCAGTCCGTGTTGTGGTCCATCCGCACCACCGCCACCAAGCCGACGGGTGAGACCCCGTTCTTCATCGTCTACGGGGCCGAAGCGGTCCTCCCTCACGAGGTCAACCATCGCTCCGCACGGGTCCTGGCGTTTGATGAAACGCAGCAGGACGCCACGTGGGGGATGGACCTCGTGCTGGGGGAGGAACGTCGCCGCGAGGCTGCACTGAGGGCAGCAAGGTACCAGCAGGCGCTGCGGTGATACCACTGCCGCAACATCCGCTCCAGGATGCTCGAGGTGGGCAACCTCGTCCTGAGGCGGGTCCTCTCCAGGGAAGGGCTGCAGAAGCTCTCACCTATGTGGGAGGGCCTATTCAGGGTCGTTCATGTCTCCAGGCCTGGCGCCGCGCGCCTGGAGACACAGGACGGGGTGCCCATCCAGAACGCCTAGAGCATCCAGCACCTCCGGAAGTTCTACCCATGAAGAAAGGCCCAGTGCCTTTGAAGAAGGCCCGGTGCCTGTGAAGAAAGGCCCAGTGCCTGTGAAGAGGGCCCAGTGCCTGTGAGGAAAGGCCCAGTGCCTGTGAAGAAGGCCCGGTGCCTGTGAAGAATCGCCGCCCATGACACTCTCACGTAATAATGAGTGGGGCTGTACACGCCCCGGAGTCTCAGGAGTGCCGCCCTCGGGCCTCGGGGGCTCCCTCCCATGCCTAGTGGTAGCACTTAGCTCCGCGCTGGTGAGAAGACTTGAAGACTAGACTAGGTGCCGGACGCAGTTTTTCATTTGCTTTCCGTAGTTGGCTCGCCTTCTTTTAATCGAAGTTTGCTTCTGGTGTTCCTTGCTGATTTGGTTCTATCGCCTTTTGCCGCTATTTCTGACTCCAGTTCGCCTGTGTTCTCTCTCTCGCATACCTCGCGAGGGGGCTAGGCAGGTGCCCTCGTGAGTGTTTTTTCTTCTCTCTGCCTTCCATCTGCTTTCTCCACTACAAAAGATACATTTCCATGATGATACGTGTTTGTCACAGTAGGTTGCGTTTTTTGTCATGCATGTACATCCATGACAAATTTATGACAAAATCAAGATAGTCATACCTGTGCTGTCGTAGAAGTGTTCCATGACATTACCAAAATTATCATCACGGAAGTGTCCACTTCCATGAGGATAAATCGCGCGTCACAGAAGTGCTTTCGTCAAGGGTGACCGACATGTGGCATCCACCGTAACGGAACGCTGTTAAGCTATCGGGTCGGGTTTTGGATCCGATAACCCGTTAACAGCCCCGACCAATGGGGATTTTCCATGTGTAAAATCATCATTGACTGGAGGAAACACATGTCGGCTCACCGTTGGGACAGATGTCATCCGCTCATTGGACCGAAGGTGCCTATGATACGGCAACACATGGCACGGCCCAACAGAGGCCCATTCCTATGAAAAGGCCGGCCCGTTTGACTTGGTCAAAAGGTGGCGGGCCGGCCCACGGAAAGCCTGTTAACGGCATGTTCGCATATAGCCCATTTATAGCCCGCTAACCTAGGGCCCATTACGCCCTATCCGAATTAGGCCCAGTAGCGTCATCTGGGCCGTCCAATATGATTCAGCCCATTTTAACTTCCGGCCCATGTGTGGCCCATGACTTCTTTCGGCCCATATGAGGACCTTTGTAACTCTTGGCCCATTAACGACCCGTGGTGAAACTGGCCCGTAATGAACAGTGTATCACTTTATACCCATTAACGGCGCGTTATTCCATGGGCCGTTTCCAGCTCAAGTTATCTTTAGGCCTTCTCAGGGGCCATTGATTCTTGGGCTCATTTGCAGCATTCGGTTACATAAGGCCCGTTACTGTCATTTTCTGCTTGTGGGCCAAATTCAGCCCGTCGTTACATTCGGCCCGTTTGCGGACCGTTAATACGTTGGGCCGTTTTCATGTCAAAAAAAACCCGTTGGGCTGTTTTCATAGAGTTATCAAATACGGCCTATTAACGGCCCGTTATGGTCCACGAATAATACGGCCCATGATTGGCGAAATGATGATACGTGTCACATCCCTAACCTTGCTATGCACTTGGACTAGCTTGGTTGTTGCATCATGTCTAAATTTACTTGAAAGTTGAAATGGGGATTGCTCAAACCCTAGCACCAGATCAAATCAACTAGGTTCAAATAAAAATATTCTCAGTAAACCCAAAATGCCCTTCACAAAATGTTCATCATTTCTGGTTTGGGCTAAAACCCCTGGCAAAAATGGTGCACACTTTTCTAGGACATTCTGGATTTTTGAATTAAATCATAAGTATTTGAATTTGGAAATTTAAATTCTATAAAATATTTTAACTGTCCAAATAATCTTGAAAGCATTTGAGGGCTATTGGAGATATCTTCAAAAGTGTCCACAATTATTTTCAGGATTTTACAAAATGAGTTAGTATTTCTACTAATTCAAAACAAATCAAAATAATTAGGAAACAGAAAATAAAAGAGAGGGAGAGAAAGAACTGGGCACTCACCTGGCGCTTACCTGGCCTAGCCCAGCACGGCCCAAACCAGCTGGCCGCTGCCAGTCGTCTCCCTCCTCACGCCAGGAGGACAGGAGCGCGTGGCCGCGGCGCGCTGGCACGCGCCTGGCCACCTCCTGCTTGCCGCCGAATGCCTAGCGCTGGCTACGGACGCCACGTACTCTCCCGCGCGTCCCTCGACCGCTTGCTCGTCCCCATCCCCTCTCTGACTCTCTCTCCTGTGCCGACCGTACGGACCCGAGACCGCCGACGAGAACCACCACGGCCACAGCTACCCCCTTGCCCCTCTGTTGTGCCCACGAGCTCCGCGCCGTCTTCCTCGTCATCTCCACCGAGCCAAGCCAGCCGGGACGCTCCGTAGCGTCGTCATCGCCACCGTCTTCAACCTCGGGAGCCGGTCACCGCCGATGTCGATTTGCCTTCGCCAAGCCGTCCCCGAGCAAGCCGAGCCCCTCTTCGTGATCACTGTGAGCTTCACCGTCGTTTCCCCCTAACCCCGCGGCCTAGCGCTCGCTGTAGCTGCATTTTTCATTGATGCCCGAAGCACGCCGCCGCACGAGCTCGTCGCCGATGAGGCTCCGGTGGCCATTTGGTCCCGTGCGTGCCTCCGTTGGGTTTGTGAGCTCTTGTAGATCACGTAGGTACGAAACGCTGGTCCTGCCGTGCACCGTAGCACCGAACCTAGCCCCGTCCGAACTCCGGCCGCCGCCACGAGCTCGACTCCGGCGAGCTCGCTCCACCCCAGCTCCTCCCGCTTGCCCTACCAGATGCGCGCGAGCCCCAGCTACGCGTAGGACCAAACCGCGGCCGATTTGGTCGACCGTGGGCAAATCCCGAGCACTCCGCCGTCTCGGGCTTCACCGGCGACGAGCCGTGGACCAAGTCCGGCGGGTTTGACCCCACTGACCAGGGGGTTTGACCTCCCCTGTGTCACTGACGCGTGGGCCAACCCCCTGACGCTTTTAGTTAGTATTAGTTTAACACTAATTAATTTAGGTTAGTTAGTTAGTCACTGACGTGTGGACCCCACACGTCAGGTTTGACCTGGACGACCCGTTGACCTGCTGACGTCACACCGACGCCATGCTGACGTAGTAAATAGTTTCTGTATTTAAAACAATTCAGGAAATTCCAGAAAATCCTATAAACTTCTAAAAATCATAGAAAATCAACCGTAACTCCAAATGAAATAATTTATATATGAAAAATGATCAGAAAAATCCAATCTATCCATCTGTACCATCTCCATGCATGTTAGAACAACTTATGACTACTGTTTAGGACAATTCAATTAAATGGCATTTAAGAAATCACATATGGAGTTTGAATTTGAATCTTTGATTCAAGCCAACTCCATTTAACTTGCTGCTAGTTGCATTAGCCCAAACCACAGCATATTGCCATGTCATGACCATGCATCATATTGTGCATTGCATTGATCGTGTTTCTTCTCTGTTTGCCGGTATTTGTCCCCTCTCGGTAGACGATGTTCCGGCGTTGTGATCGTTGACACTAATGAAGACTCAATGCTATCTTCAGAAGTGCCAGGCAAGCAAACCCCCTTTTCCATTCTGATACAATCCCACTCTCTCGCTCCTGATCTCTTTTACTGCATTAGGACAACAACGGTTCATCTGTTACTTGCTGCGGTAGCTGAACCCCTTTATCCTCTGCATGACCTGTCATTGCCACAGTAAATAGATTAAACCCACTAGCATGAGTAGGAGTTGTTTGAGCCCTGATGTGCCTACTCATTCATGCTTGTTGTCATGCCTGCTATTGCTTAGAGTTGTGTCAGGTCTGATTCATCGGGAATGAATTGGAAAGTGGTGAACATGTCCTACTGTGAGAGAGCTAAGGGTGTGAACACGATTTGGTAAAGGTAGCGGTGAGAGGCCATGTAGGAGTACATGGTGGGTTGTCTCATTGAAACCGTCCTCAGGAACTGAGTTCTGTGTTTGTGATCCATGAACAGTTACTACCACACATTGGGCTCCGGGCGCTCCAAGCTCTCTCGACTTATTAATCAACCTGATCTCTGTCAAGGAGTTGCAACTAGTTTCTGGTGTTTGTAGGTAGTGTTAGTAGTCTACCAAGTGGTACCCGGTACAGGTGGGCTTGGGACAGACTAGGCACCGTGGCACGGTGTACCAAGCGTAGATCCATCCATCGAGGTGGGCTTGGGAACCCTGTTCACATCGTTTGGGGCCGTGAGCGACACCCCGGCCGGATCTCCTTGCGGATGGAACCCGAATAGGCGATAAACCTGGACTAGAGACTTGTGTGGTTAGTCAGGTCGTGGCCGACTCCCTCGCCAGGCTTCCGCTTGAAGGTTGCCGAGGTACACGACGTGTACATGGTGGTAAGTGGCGAGAGCGTGTGTGACGAAGTACACCCCTGCAGGGTTAATATGATCTATTCGAATAGCCGTGTCCGCGGTAAAGGACTTCTGGGTTGCCTGTACAGTTCATAGACAAGTGAAAGTGGATACTCTAAAATGCGCAAGATAAGCGTGAGTGCTATGGATGGCGTTCTCGTAGGGACACGGGAGCGGATCCATAGTGGTGTATTGATATGGTGAATATGTGGACTCGTGTGCGCCACCTCAAAAGAGTTACTTGCAGTCATATTTCAGGATAGCCACCGAGTCAAAGCTGGCTTGCTGCAGTTAAACTCCACCACCCCCTTTGTTGATACCGATGCATATGTAGATAGTTCTGATGTAAGTCTTGCTGGGTACATTTGTACTCACGTTTGCCTATTTTATGTTTTGCAGAGAGACGTCGGTCTCGCTAGTAGTTCCGTGTGGACTTCGACGTTTAGCTTGATACCTCAGCTACGATCTTGTGCCCTCGGCAGGATCTAGTAAATAGTTAGGCTTCTCAGCCTTTTTCATTTGTAGATGTCTGTACTCAGACATGTTAAGCTTCCGCATGTGCTTTGACTTGTATGCTATGAATGTTGGGTCATGAGACCCATGTTTGTAATATCTGGCTCTTCGGAGCCTAATGAATAAATACTCTGAGTCGTAGAGTCTTGTTGTGATGCCATGTTGTATTTGCACATATCGAGCATATTGTGTGTATGATTGAAATGCTTGGTATGTGTGGGATCCGACAATCTAGTTGTCTATCCTTAGCAGCCTCTCTTATGGGGAAATGTAGTCTAGTGCCTCCTTGAGCCATAGTAGTCCGCTACAGCCCGGTTCACCGGAGTCCTGCAGCCCAGCACTACTGCTCTGGACACTTGACTGGCCGGCATGTGTTTCATATCGTTCCTGTGTCTGTCCCTTCGGGGAAATGTCACGTGGTGACATCCGGAGTCCTGCCTAGCCTGCTACAGCCCGGGTTCCCGGAGTCCTGTTAGCCCAGTGCTACAGCCCGGATTCGCACGCTGCTGACCGACACGTTCGATGTTGATTCATGTATGCCTGTCCCCATACGTTAGTGCCGCTTTGGGTTCACGACTAGCCATGTCGGCCCGGGTTCTCTGTCATATGGATGCTAGCGACATTGTCATATACGTGAGCCAAAAGGCGCAAACGGTCCTGGGCCATGGTAAGGCGACACCCGTGGGAGTACCGTGCGTGAGGCCGCAAAGTGATATGAGGTGTTACATGCTAGATCGGTGTTACTTGGAATCGGGGTCCCAACAGCTTTGGTATCAGAGCCTGACTGCCTGTAGGTTTACGAAGCCAAACTGGTCGAATTTGAGTCTAGAAATGCTTTAGCTATATAAGGGAATTGATTGTCGAAGGGAACGTAAGGCTCTTTTTACTCCTTTACCTTATGCCCTCTAATCTGAGTCAACCTCTTCTCTTCTACGGGGATTAAGAACTAGTATTCTTGTCTTTCTATCAGGATCACGTGTTACTAATCCGTAGAATCTTAGGATTGATGGATTCAAGCCTCAGTTCAGTTTCTACTACCTCCATGTGTTGACAGTTGATCTCAGAACCTTGATATTGTGATGTGAGTGGTTATGCCACCATTTTGTAGGATGTCTCAAATCTTTTTGAGCATTTACAGCCGTTATGTTGTCCGAGTCATCCCAGGTTTCTAAACAATCTGATGCATTTGCAAATCCTTTCCGTCCGTTCTCAATGTTCCTTGGGGCCAGATTAACCACACTAATCGGTCTGTTGAGGTACTCCATTGCCCCGACATGTATGTTGGAGCTATTATTATGACCCTAGGTGTTTTAGGGAGTCACCCAGTAATCTAGCCATGTTTTGTGTTCCCGGTGTGATGATTCTGGCCATTATTCTCGAAAGCATCCCGTGATGCCATTTAGTTAGTAGGCATTCTATTCCTGGGTTCTTGAACCCAAGATTCACTCTACTTACCTCGTGTTGATAGTGTTGCTCGTACCTTTAGGATATTAGTAACCTTTGCGATAGTCCTCGAGGTCTGTGGTATATCATTCTTCCAAATACCACGAACCATCCTTGGCAGAAGTTCCTTTGAACCGAAAGATCACAACCAGAGTGCTCTTGAGGAGTACTCCATTCATATTGTGACTCTGCCAGTCCTTCCTCCTCTGCATGGGTTATCCGGAAGAAATATGTTGAATTTGTTCGACATACTAATTCATGCATCCACAACTCAGAAAAACATATGTTCCTTTGGGTTGTCCCTCTTTAGCTGTATTCCGACCTTCATCTATCAATTGATAGTCAAGGGTATGTGTGCGATCGTGTTCATCGATGCCTATTATTCCTGTGGTCTGTCAAGCCATTCTATTCCGGAATGACTAGGAGAAACAAACTCCGGTACCTCGTCCATATCTAGGATTGGGTCAAAGTAGTTGTATTCCACAAATCAAAATGCCAATCCAGTTTTTGTTCTGTTCTACCTTGGGGTGTTACCATCCTTATGTCAAGAGTGTCATGAGAATTGCACCACCTCTTATGAATTCTTGACGCAGTGATACTTCTCGCCATCATTATTCATTCCTCGGTCCCGTGTTGTCACAACCGGAATACCGACAAGTGAATCATGATGCGTGAAATCAATACTCTGAGCAACTCGTTGCTTGGTAGTTAATGGCAATACCCTCATTCTTAGCGTGTTGGTTGTTCAATCATCATCCTGAGATTGATCGTGTTACCTAGTCCAGTTTTCCTGGTGCACTCTTCGGTCAACGAGTTAGGATTGTATCAATTCCTCGCTCTTTTTGATCACATCGTCTTGCCCTGAAAAGCAAGATTGTTCTCGAGCTTAGTAACATATCGGTGGTTCGTGATTTTCTGATTATCTTCTCGGAAGTATCACCAGGTTGTTTCATGACTGTTATGTTGAGCTCGTGATCAAGTTGGTTTCTTGTAAATCACCCCTTCTCCAAGAATCCGTGTTGGATGCCCTGAACTGGTTGGTTAAGCTAAACAATAACTTGGAGAGTTGGAAGATAAAAGCTTGCCTGACTTAGTTCTTTCCAAAGGATATCTCTTGTGTGTGTGTTTGTTGTAGAAAGATGATTTCTTCATCGATTGGTCCTCGTGATCAATTAATGGACCTATCATCTTAACCAAACCTTGATTTGAGTATGGGCTATCGTCAAATCAAATCAGAACCAATGGTGTTCATAATGTTGTCTTGCTCGTGGTTGATCTCTCGAGCATACACCATTACATCTTTTGGTCTGACCAATGCTATCACCGTGTTCATATGATGGTGGAAGTCCAGTGATATGGAAATTCTGATGAGTTGCTATTGAGCCCATCAACAGCATTTTGTCTCCTCCCTGATTCATGTTGAACATCCAGCTAGTGTTGGAAACTTTTGAAAGCATTTTCTTCGTGCTAGCTCATGAAGTATATGTTTGGATGAAAGTAGTGACTTCCTCTAATTCACGTGCATTTGATGTAAGTTGCCGCCGTGGATTCGAGAAAGCTTGTTTTTGTTTCCTCTGGTACCATCCCAAGTCAATTATGCATGTGCGAATGTATTCTATGGTTTGGTAGATTAATTACCTCCATTCCATATGTGCTCCTAGCACACCAAGCCACTGATTGATTTGTTCAAGGAAAAGGAGTTGTTGTGCTAATTCTAGTTCATGCACAAGGCTTCGATATCCTCGTTGATGGTTCCCCACCTGAACTCGGTAGTGTTTTATTATAAGACCACTACGTGGCCATGCTTGGCTGGGACAGCGAGTTCACAGGTTGTAGCAGAACCAGCCCATGTTTTGGAGCTTGCTATCGTAGTTCATTTCCCGAGAATCTCGCAACATCTTCTCGTCGATTCGTGTTGCAACCTTTCCTTTTCCAGACACGTTGTCTGAATTATCTTGTTACCAACCAGATTTGAATCTCAGGCAGATATGATGGTTGGAACTTCTTCCAAGAACTATGATATAGGTTCCAGTGAAGTGGACGCACCTAGCTGGAAGCACCATTATTGTAGTATCTTGATTAAGCCGTTTGGTCACTTCCCATGAGGATTTCATATGACTTATTCCACAAGTTGTTCCTTATGGATTTTTATATTTCCGAAGTCCGACCTTTTACTTGATGTTCTAGATATCAAACCATATCTATGAACGGGATATGCTAGTGCATCAAGGAGAACATTAGAAGCGGAGTGCTAAATGTCTCTCGGTCGATCATCCAGATTTGCTTCTTTGGCATTGCTAAGGAAAAATCTGAGAAAGTGTTGTCCTCCTTTGCACCTGCATCGTCCATCACCATTCATCATGGTAGTAAGTTGTGTTGCCAGGATCCTCAGCACGGATGTTGGTAAAACCTTGATGAATATGGAAATGCTCAAGTTCTTGAGAGCACGCGCAAGCATTAGGTGTCATCGTCGGCACTAACTGGGATTGGCCCCAATTTCCTCGGTTATGTTATAACCTTTCCAATAGTGGAATCACTCTCTACTGTTGGGTTTCTCCCCAGTTACTAGAATCATTCCCATCATTTGCATTTTGTTCCCAGCTTGCATCTCAGTAATTACTGTTTAGGATCATCTTCAAAAGTGGTCCTACTATGGGTCCCATCCATCCCCGATGATAAGCAAAATCATCCATGGTGTTGTCTTCAACAAGGTAGTCCACATCATTCCTTCTGGTATGAGTATGCCATTCTTTTGAATTCTTTCAAACGATCATTTATAAATTGCCTTACGCTGGTATGAAGAGTTTCAATGATCTCTGAATCAAAAGTAATTCTTTTTGCCACTTAAGGGATATTTCTATGAGCCACCTTCCCTAAGGTGCCCCGTTATGGAATCGTGGCAACTATCTCCTCGCTACTTTGAAACCATGCACCATCCTATCTAAGCGTGGGATTGTTGCCCACCAAATCAAACCTCATCGTTTGTTCTTCCATCCCTCTCGACGTGTTTTGTGTCTCAACTCGAGATGTTTCAACATCTCATTCCGCGAGTTGGTCTTGTATAGCTCGATCTTTGAGAAGATCAATCTTGTAGAGTTTCCCTCTCTTCCGTCATCATAGTTGGATGAAGCTCTCGAAAGAAAAGATGTCAAGATCAAGATGATGCAATGAATTAACATCTTCGAGAAGAACAATTGGATCGTGAAGATTATGTTAGTTGGCGTTCCCCTTTCATCTTACCCTACGCTTGAATCTCGGGACGAGATTTTTGTTTAGTGGGGGTGAGTTGTCACATCCCTAACCTTGCTATGCACTTGGACTAGCTTGGTTGTTGCATCATGTATAAATTTACTAGAAAGTTGAAATGGGGATTGCTCAAACCCTAGCACCAGATCAAATCAACTAGGTTCAAATAAAAATATTCTCAATAAACCCAAAATGCCCTTCACAAAATGTTCATCATTTCTGGTTTGGGCTAAAACCCCTGGCAAAAATGGTGCACACTTTTCTAGGACATTCTGGATTTTTGAATTAAATCATAAGTATTTGAATTTGGAAATTTAAATTCTATAAAATATTTTAACTGTCCAAATAATCTTGAAAGCATTTGAGGGCTATTGGAGATATCTTCAAAAGTGCCCACAATTATTTTCAGGATTTTACAAAATGAGTTAGTATTTCTACTAATTCAAAACAAATCAAAATAATTAGGAAACAGAAAATAAAAGAGAGGGAGAGAAAGAACTGGTCACTCACCTGGCGCTTACCTGGCCTGGCCCAGCACGGCCCAAACCAGCTGGCCGCTGCCAGTCGTCTCCCTCCTCACGCCAGGAGGACAGGAGCGCGTGGCCGCGGCGCGCTGGCACGCGCCTGGCCACCTCCTGCTTGCCGCCGAACGCCTAGCGCTTGCTACGGACGCCACGTACTCTCCCGCGCGTCCCTCGACCACTTGCTCGTCCCCATCCCCTCTCTGACTCTCTCTCCTGTGCCGACCGTACGGACCCGAGACCGCCGACGAGAACCACCACGGCCACAGCTACCCCCTTGCCCCTCTGTTGTGCCCACGAGCTCCGCGCCGTCTTCCTCGTCATCTCCACCGAGCCAAGCCAGCCGGGACGCTCCGTAGCGTCGTCATCGCCACCGTCTTCAACCTCGGGAGCCGGTCACCGCCGATGTCGATTCGCCGTCGCCAAGCCGTCCCCGAGCAAGCCGAGCCCCTCTTCGTGATCACTGTGAGCTTCGCCGTCGTTTCCCCCTAACCCCGCGGCCTAGCGCTCGCTGTAGCTGCATTTTTCATTGATGCCCGAAGCACGCCGCCGCACGAGCTCGTCGCCGATGAGGCTCCGGTGGCCATTTGGTCCCGTGCGTGCCTTCGTTGGGTTTGTGAGCTCTTGTAGATCATGTAGGTACGAAACGCTGGTCCTCCCGTGCACCGTAGCGCCGAACCCAGCCCCGTCCGAACTCCGGCCGCCGCCACGAGCTCGACTCCGGCGAGCTCGCTCCACCCCAGCTCCTCCCGCTTGCCCTACCAGATGCGCGCGAGCCCCAGCTACGCGTAGGACCAAACCGCGGCCGATTTGGTCGACCGTGGGCAAATCCCGAGCACTCCGCCATCTCGGGCTTCACCGGCGACGAGCCGTGGACCAAGTCCGGCGGGTTTGACCCCACTGACCAGGGGGTTTGACCTCCCCTGTGTCACTGACGCGTGGGCCACCCCCCTGACGCTTTTAGTTAGTATTAGTTTAACACAAATTAATTTAGGTTAGTTAGTTAGTCACTGACGTGTGGACCCCACACGTCAGGTTTGACCTGGACGACCCATTGACCTGCTGACGTCACACCGACGCCATGCTGACGCAGTAAATAGTTTCTGTATTTAAAACAATTCAGGAAATTCCAGAAAATCCTATAAACTTCTAAAAATCATAGAAAATCAACCGTAACTCCAAATGAAATAATTTATATATGAAAAATGATCAGAAAAATCCAATCTATCCATCTGTACCATCTCCATGCATGTTAGAACAACTTATGACTACTGTTTAGGACAATTCAATTAAATGGCATTTAAGAAATCACATATGGAGTTTGAATTTGAATCTTTGATTCAAGACAACTCCATTTAACTTGCTGCTAGTTGCATTAGCCCAAACCACAGCATATTGCCATGTCATGATCATGCATCATATTGTGCATTGCATTGGTCGTGTTTCTTCTCTGTTTGCCGGTATTTGTCCCCTCTCGGTAGACGATGTTCCGGCGTTGTGATCGTTGACACTAATGAAGACTCAATGCTATCTTCAGAAGTGCCAGGCAAGCAAACCCCCTTTTCCATTCCGATACAATCCCACTCTCTCGCTCCTGCTCTCTTTTACTGCATTAGGACAACAACGGTTCATCTGTTACTTGCTGCGGTAGCTGAACCCCTTTATCCTCTGCATGACCTGTCATTGCCACAGTAAATAGATTAAACCCACTATCATGAGTAGGAGTTGTTTGAGCCCTGATGTGCCTACTCATTCATGCTTGTTGTCATGCCTGCTATTGCTTAGAGTTGTGTCAGGTCTGATTCATCAGGAATGAATTGGAAAGTGGTGAACATGTCCTACTGTGAGAGAGCTAAGGGTGTGAACACGATTTGGTAAAGGTAGCGGTGAGAGGCCATGTAGGAGTACATGGTGGGTTGTCTCATTGAAACCGTCCTCAGGAACTGAGTTCTGTGTTTGTGATCCATGAACAGTTACTACCACACATTGGGCTCCGGGCGCTCCAAGCTCTCTCGACTTATTAATCAACCTGATCTCTCTCCAGGAGTTGCAACTAGTTTCTGGTGTTTATAGGTAGTGTTAGTAGTCTACCAAGTGGTACCCGGTACAGGTGGGCTTGGGACAGACTAGGCACCGTGGCACGGTGTACCAAGCATAGATCCATCCGTCGAGGTGGGCTTGGGAACCCTGTTTACATTGTTTGGGGCCGTGAGCGACACCCCGGCCGGATCTCCTTGCGGATGGAACCCGAATAGGCGATAAACCTGGACTAGAGACTTGTGTGGTTAGTTAGGTCGTGGCCGACTCCCTCGCCAGGCTTCCGCTTGAAGGTTGCCGAGGTACACGACGTGTACATGGTGTTAAGTGGCGAGAGCGTGTGTGACGAAGTACACCCCTGCAGGGTTAATATGATCTATTCGAATAGCTGTGTCCGCGGTAAAGGACTTCTGGGTTGCCCGTACAGTTCATAGACAAGTGAAAGTGGATACTCTAAAATGCGCAAGATAAGCGTGAGTGCTATGGATGGCGTTCTCATAGGGACACGGGAGCGGATCCATAGTGGTGTATTGATATGGTGAATATGTGGACTCGTGTGCGCCACCTCAAAAGAGTTACTTGCAGTCATAGTTCAGGATAGCCACCGAGTCAAAGCTGGCTTGCTGCAGTTAAACTCCACCACCCCCTTTGTTGATACCGATGCATATGTAGACAGTTCTGATGTAAGTCTTGCTGGGTACATTTGTACTCACGTTTGCCTATTTTATGTTTTGCAGAGAGACGTCGGTATCGCTAGTAGTTCCGTGTGGACTTCGACGTTTAGCTTGATACCTCAGCTACGATCTTGTGCCCTCGGCAGGATCTAGTAAATAGTCAGGCTTCTCAGCCTTTTTCATTTGTAGATGTCTGTACTCAGACATGTTAAGCTTCCGCATGTGCTTTGACTTGTATGCTATGAATGTTGGGTCATGAGACCCATGTTTGTAATATCTGGCTCTTCGGAGCCTAATGAATAAATACTCTGAGACGTTGTCTTGTTGTGATGCCATGTTGTATTTGCACATATCGAGCATATTGTGTGTATGATTGAAATGCTTGGTATGTGTGGGATCCGACAATCTAGTTGTCTATCCTTAGCAGCCTCTCTTATGGGGAAATGTAGTCTAGTGCCTCCTTGAGCCATAGTAGTCCGCTACAGCCCGGTTCACCGGAGTCCTGCTAGCCCAGCACTACTGCTCTGGACACTTGACTGGCCGGCATGTGTTTCATATCGTTCTTGTGTCTGTCCCTTCGGGGAAATGTCACGCGGTGACATCCGGAGTCCTGCCTAGCCTGCTACAGCCCGGGTTCCCGGAGTCCTGTTAGCCCAGTGCTACAACCCGGATTCGCACGCTGCTGACCGACACGTTCGATGTTGATTCATGTATGCCTGTCCCCATACGTTAGTGCTGCTTTGGGTTCACGACTAGCCATGTCGGCCCGGGTTCTCTGTCATATGGATGCTAGCGACATTGTCATATACGTGAGCCAAAAGGCGCAAATGGTCCCGGGCCATGGTAAGGCGACACCCGTGGGAGTACCGTGCGTGAGGCCGCAAAGTGATATGAGGTGTTACAGGCTAGATCGGTGTGACTTGGAATCGGGGTCCCGACAGCTCGCCCCGTAGAAGGCCCATGGATCCTACGGCCTGTATGAGGCCCATGGATAGTACGGCCCGTAGAAGGCCCATGGATCATACGGCCCGTAGAAGGCCCATGGACCCTATGGCCCGTAGAAGGCCCATGGACCCTAAGGCCCGTATAGAAGGCCGATAGATCCTACGGCCGGACAAAGGCCCATGGATCATACGGCCTGCAGGAGGCCCATGGTTACAACAGTTTGTGTGTTGCCATGATTATTTTGGCCTAGTTACCAAAAATAGGCTATTGTGGCCACTAGAAAAAAACAGAAAAAGAACTACAGTGACTACAAGCAAACAACTAAACAAGACAATAAGGAAATAAATAAGCAAGCAATTAACGCTAGCCTATTACTGCTATTACACATATTACATCCACTGGGCATCAAAGTTCTCCACCGGTGCAAATATAGGGAACAAAGCAGCACATTACATACACTGGCCGTCAAAATTGGCCACCAGTGCAAATAAACGCGGCAGCAAAACAAGAGCATAACTGAAACAACTTCAGAAGATCTCAAGAAACGTTATCCTGGGTATCCACCATGCTGGCAATAAGCTTAGCAAGCTGATTAGCTTTGTCCTGTTTGGCACTAAAATCCTCCAACGCTTGCTGTTGCACCAAAAAGTATGCATCTGAATGCTCCAGGGACTTCCGCAGTCCTTCCGCTTCTTGTCGCAGCACAGCTGATCGATGTCTTTCAGCTTGTAGTTGAGACTCAAGAAACCGAACTGATTCAGACAGTGAGTTTGAATAGCTTGTGCAAGCGGTAGTGGCAGTAACTCGAACACTAAACCAAGACAGGACTTTGGGGTTGTCTCGCTGTCTTCAAGATAGTCTTCCTTAGCTGTTTTATCAGCTTTGTTGGAGACCAACAAGGATGTGTCACTATCCTGAACCTTATCTGCATTACTTCCTTTACCATTGCTTAATAAGGCACTCTTCCCCAATATTCTGTCAGCATTCTAAAAGAAGAAACAAGCAGACACATAACAAGTTTAGCATGTACTAGTATATGAAACTCATTTCGGTGAACCAGTTCATTAGTAAGGTGGACAGGATTAAACTACCAAGTCTTCTATTGCCAAGTACTAGTACATAATAAAAGCATCAAACAAACATATATCTATGTCCTATGGTCACTGCATTGTCTTGCCAAATCAAAATAGAGACACGGTTCAAATCATATCAGTTCAAGACAAAGCAGCAATGAAAGAATACAAAGCGTGGGAAACTACATGGCACAACAAGATTTCAGATGGGTACCACGGGTCTACATGTACAACAACACTATTGGCTCTGTTGTGATGCTAGTAAGGTGCATGATATGAAAGTCAACTGTATACACAATTGAAATTGAAACCAACAGAGCTATTGATAAGAGCAAACCTGTTAAAGAAACATGCGTGAACATACCTGCTGTGCCATTGGAGTTTCAATTGGATCCTTCAATTTAAAAATAAGTTTGTATGAGTAAATACAGTGATACAAGAGCAAAGCAATCATAGTTAAAAAAGGCACGCCTAAGCGAGCGCTTAAGCGTGCCTAGGCTCTAGGCGTTGGCAAAAGGCATTGCACATAACTACGCATAATCTGTGCATAACTGCGCATAAGCATGCGCTTTGGTCAGTAAAGCGCAAGGCGGTGGCAAAACGCACAATTAACGCCTAGCGCTTTTTTAAACTATGATAGCAAAGGAATCTTAAATTAGAACAATTGTTCTTTAGGTTTAGGCACTTGTTCTACATGAGCAGAGTACAGTAAGACGCAAGAATATAATACTAAAAAAATTAGAAAATGAGCTCATAGACCTTACCACATTCTTGGTTCGGGACCAGTACAGAACAAGGCATTCCCAGTCACTGTCCAGTAAATGTGTCTCAGGAGAACGTAAGGGAATTTGATGAGTTTCTTTGCTGGTGAAGTACGTTTTCTTCAGGTAATTCCGATACTGCCACCAAGCACTCTTGAAGATAGCAGAGGTATTAGCACAGGTTACCTCATCCTGAGTTTCCAAATCGGTCCTTCTCTATAGAGAAAAATGGGAAAATTTGCTGTATTATAACCATCATGGAGGTAGGATGTATGGGACGAAGCAAAGTAATTGCCATGAATAACATTACTTACACATAACTCCTGGACAAACACCTGCAACTGACATTTTCCTTCATCTTCAGTATAATATTGCCAAGATGGGAAGATACGCACATACGATTTAACAACATCAAATGCGATAGATGCTAAACTACGACTAGCTGGCTGTGCTTCCTCCACAGGAATAGGCGTACTAACTCATGGAGTTGGGGTTCGCCGTGATAGTACTGCCCCTTTGGGCACTGGAGCTGCCTTACTAACTGCTCTTGTTTGGGAGCTCTGTGGTGGAGATGGTGCTGTGTCAACAGGAACTGGGTTACTATCGGCTGGGGTTGGGGTTAGATTGGGTGAAGCTGGTTCTCTGTCCATCGCAGTAGGGGTACAATCTGCGAGAGTTTGGGTTATGTGTGGTAGGGCTGGTTCTTGTGCATGTACAACCGGGGTGCTATCTCCACCAAGAGGTAGCACTGTTTTATTTGAAGACCGTGTTTTTAGTCCGCTAGATACTGGCATCACCCGCTCCAATTCAAATGGCTGATAAACAGGAAACATAGTTGAATGTACAGACATAGTATGAGAGACAGATCCAATAGATAGTGTGGAAAAAAGAGGGCATGAAATAGTTGACATGTATATTGTTTAACTAAAATGGATAGCATGACATAATTTCACATATATGATGTCTATCTAAACTTGATAGCATAGCATAACATAATTCAAAGATATGATGAATAACTAAACAGGATCGCATGACATAATTCACCTACATGTTATCTAAGTAATCAGGATCGCATCATTTAATTCACATATGTGATTTATATGCTAAACAGAGGGCATTCGATATGATGTCTGAACTAAGAACATGGTGTTGAATATTGTGTATATGATGTCTAAACTATGCAATGCAAGACACCGTATGCATGATATGAGCAGTATAACCGTGCCAAGTTAGAGCATACACCTCAGTGGGGGAATAGGACTGGTCATCTGTCTCTGAATCCATCTCTGAGGAGCTATCGGGACTCAACAAGAGATCTACTTCGACAGGTAGCACTGTCTACTCTAAAGGCCTTGTTTTCACTCTAGATTTTTCCATCTCCCACCCAAATGGCTGATTCACAGGAAGAGTAGTTTAATGTACAAACATTGTCAACAAATGGAAATGTAATGAAGAAAAGGATGGACAAGATATCATTCAAATATATGATGCCTGGTTAAACAGGATGGCATTGCGCATTTCACATATATTATGGCTGGCTAAAAGATATGAGACTACATAATTCCCATATATCATATAGAAACTAAACAGGTGGCATTACAGAAAATGTCTAAACTAAGCAGATGACATATATGATGTCAAAAGTAGGCACTGCAAGGCAACATATGCATGATATGACTAACATCATCATGCCAAGGTAGAGCAAACACCTTGGGGGGTAAATAGGAGTGGTCAGCGGCGTCTGAATCCGCCTCAGAACAGATATCTTCCTCTAGATTACAATCTGGAGAGGGGTGGGGAGGGTTTGCCATTGAACCCACCATGGAGCGATGTCTGCATGACATTGTATTGCCGCGCAAAACTCTTCTCTTTTTCTCTACATGTTCAGCATGACTGTGTACAATATCTGACATGCATACGAAATAAATATGGTGAGATTATGTAAGGAGAGCATGCATAAATTTAGAGTGATGGTAACAACCAGTGGATCGACGTTTTTCCGTTGAACCAAAATAGCCCTAATGGATCGACGTGAATGTATAGTAATAAGTGATGCAACAAGTGTACAACCTCTTTGCCGTAGCCGTGTCAACCTCAGCATCATTGGGTTGGTCGCTGAAGCAGTTGAGGCAGAGGTGGCTGTCGGAGGTGTGGAGGGAGATCTGAGGAATCTATAGACGGCGTCCAGGGCACTGCTCTGTTGTGATGGATCGTTCTATCGTTGGAGCAGCTCCGGTGAGCCGTAAGATGTCAAGGCTGAAGCAGCACAAGACAGACATCGTCAATCTCAAGTGGGATTCTAATAGCATCTCCAATAGATGATGTAAAATGGATGTAAAATTAACATCACCAAAAACTACCTGACTATAACAGATGAGGTAAAAACTGTTGACTCTGAACTTAACTGTCGAAACTAAAATTTACCGTGGAATATGAATGCTACTGTCGAAATTGAACGCAATGGTAGCATGGAGGCACTTGACATGTAGTTTAGGGAGGGCCTGCAGTTCATCTTCAACCTACACCCCCCTGAGCCGTCAGCCACCACCAGCCGAACCGCCGGCCCCAACGCCGCCTCGCCGCCCTGAAACAACTCGCCACCGCCGCCCCGGCTAGCCCTCTAGGCCCCCCGCCCCCACCCTGAACCCTAAGATAGATAGTGGGGTACCTCTCCGGCAAGCCCCCGTCCCCGCTGCGGGTGGTTCTTCCTTAACTCTGGCGAGCCCCCCAACCCCTGAAAATCGACTGAGCCAAAAGTCGATTCAGTCGACTGAAGTGTGGCTAAATCGGAGCAGAGCAGCAGCACGAGCGAGGGGGAGAGCAGCAGCAGCAGCTGGGCGAGCGAGCGATTGAGCGAGAGCCGGAGCAGCAGCAGCAGCGCGAGCGAGCGAGCGAGAGCCGGAGTAGCAGCAGCAGATCCGGCTGGTATGGCCGCCGCCGCCGAAGGGGCCTCGCACTAGGGGAGAGCCGCCGTGGAGATGTCGCCCGCGGCGCCGGCTTCAAGGTAGCCACTCCATGGGGGTGCGGGATGGAGCACCGTCGGCACCGAGAGGTCGAGTTAAGGAGAAGGTGCGATGCGATGAGTGTACAACCTCTTTGGTGGCACTGAGTAGGCCTCGGCTTCGTCCGAGGAGTCGGTGAGGATGCTGCGGTTCCGGTGGAGCAGGTTAAGGCGGCGCTGTGGGGATGGAGCAGCCGCGATAGACGAGGCGATCGTCGAAGCAGCTCCTTGGAGGTGGAGGACGGGGCGGCTGAACCGGTGGGACTACGAGATGGACGACGGATCCTCATCCGGGGAGGTGGACGAGGGATGTCGAGCTATTGCGGTGGACGACGTCGTCGGGGAAGAAGCTCCGGCTGGGCAGCGGTGACGTGGCGGACGGAGGAGGGTGGGGTTTCGCGGCTGGAGCGGAGAGGTTATGGCGGCCTGGGATTTCGAATGGCGAAAAGGGGGCGATGGGAGGGGTGAAGCATGACTTAGGGACGCGCTTGTCCAAAATGTAGGGTGTGTTACAAAAGTACCCCCCACTGATTTGAACTAGCGGCCCTTTCGGCTCAGGGCTAGAAGGGGGATTTCGCGTGTCGGGATTTGGCAGCTGGAGGGAGTTTTCGCGCGCATTGTAATTTTGGGATAGCAAGGCGCGGGTTGTGAAGGCGCCAGTTTTGGGAGCACGATATCTGAATTTTCGGGATATAACAAGACGCGGGTTGAATTTTAGGGACAAGCCTAACGTGTAGTAATATTGTACTTGTACGTACTAAATCAATTCGCACTTCCCTCAACCAAAAAGAAAACAAAAAAAATAAAACTATTCACACCACACAAAGAGAGAGTCTGGCCCCGTTTTACTATACAAATGCTATTCAAAGCTACTCCCTCCTTCCATCTATATAGGGCCTAATGCGTTTTTCGATGCTAACTTTGACCAAATATTAGAGCAATGATATATGACATGCAACTTACACAAAGCACACCGTTAAATTCGTCTGTGAAAGGTTCTTTCAATGATATAATTTTCACATTGTGCATGTCATGTACTATTAATCTTGTCAATAGTCAAAGACGGCCTTAAAAATCTCATTACGCCCTATATAGATGGAAGGAGGGAGTATGAATCCATGTTATGTCCGATTAAATATTTTGCGCTTGCTGTATAATGCATGTAACCTACTCATACCAACATTTTAGTGCATTCCAAATGTCTATACTACCGCTGCAATTCGAACTAAATTTGAATTCGTTTCTCTATTTCAATAAGAATCTACAATCATGATTGTTGCCAACTTCAACCATCATAGTTTCCTTGCTATCCGCCAGATATAAATCGGACGACCTATAATGCAGGATGGCAGGCACACCATCATCAACAACTCTGTTTTTTATAAGAGTAGAGATAAAATATATTAAATGTAGTATAACATGTTCATAACCACACCATGTGTATCACCGTTATATATATTCACACATGCGTCGGTTTGAAACACTATGATAAATTCTTCAAATATCCGAATTCACTTTTTATAATGAAGTATATATGATCTCTATTCGTCTTTTTCACCCACACAACCCTCTTATCTTTGTAGCTAGCGCTAACTTTCTCTTGTGCATGCACACGTCCGCATCCCTCTCACCCTCCCTCAGCATTCTCTAGCTCCATCACGCAAATTCGTCTTTTCACTTTAGGTCGTTCACCCACGGTGTGTGTAGGCCCCCCAGCTCCTTCTTTATGGCACACATCGATCGATATGCCCCTCTAGCCAGGTGTGCCTAGCACAAACACAAGCTTCCCCTCTTCTCTTGTCACCGTCCATGCCTCACTCCCACCACTCTTTTCATCGTTCTCGTACTCGCACACTCCTCCCCCTCGATATAGTATGCCTCTCGTACCACCTCCTACATGCACCCCCCTCTCTCTATCCTTCTCCTCGTGCCTCATTTGCTTCTAACACACACATGCATGTATACCGATCGATCTCCCAACATATACCTAGATCGACTTTAACTACCCCCCCATCGATCGACGTACCTCACAAGTTATGTCTCTCCTTTCTCTAACAAAGGGCGATTGATCTTCCTATGTAGTTACGTCTGCTTACCACAGCCACATCATCCCCCCCATCATTTGTGCATGCCTCCTGACCCGTCTCTCACACGCACGTGCACAGACAACAAGCAGCCATCTCCTCTCTTATTGATATTGCGGGCGTGCCCTCCGTTTGTCTAGCAAGCCTATCCCACCATTTGTTAGAAGCAACTCTACTACCACCCCCTCCAACACTCTAGCTCTATCTCTCTCCCAACCTTATTCCTCTCCTGCACATATGCATGGATGCCGATCGATCTCCCTTAATACATGAGGCAGATCGATCTCCTTAATACATGAGGTAGGCCTGTCTCCTCCTCCACACATATACCAGCCATTGTACCTCTATAGTTAATTGGGCCTCCCTCTTCCCCCACCACACACCGATAGTCGAGCGCTGCAGGTAGGTATCCATGCCATAGAGACAAACTGCACATGTCCCATCTCACGTTCCAGTAGGCCAGCCACTCTATATCTTTGACGTGGGCACACACAAATTCGATGGCACTCTTTATCGATCGCGCGCGCACACACACACACATCATCCCTCTCTTCGATTCTATGGACACCTCAAGCCGATGATACCTCCACTCTCTTCTCGTGGATCGCCCCCTCTATATATATGTTATATCCAGGACTCTATTTCACACACATTGCATATGTTACATTTTTTGATTGACCCCCCCCAAAACTCTCAAGAACCCACACACTATATCTCTCTAGGTTTGTATCTCTCTCACACAACCCCACGTAGGTGGTGTACGTATACAAGAACAGAATAGGTGCACCGTGCACGTACTCACGCTTCGTGCCCAGCCACACCCGCGCGGGTACACGGTGGAGCTCATTTCTTTACGAAATGGCAGCCCACGTGCTAATTTGAACGCCTGTAGCGGTTGTTTACCTAGGGAGGTCGTGTACCACGCGTGCACGAAACAAAGTTCGACTTGACGAGTTGCCGCGTTATTTTTAAATAAAGTTATAGCGCTCAATGGCACGTACATAGAATATAAAACGATTTTTATGGAGAAAAAGGTAGTCCGCTCACTATATACAATGGAGCCTGCCTGCCTGGTTTGTCGCTCTTCAGAGTATCTCACACAAGGCTGAGGTGGCCTCTCTCTCTCACCGTTGGTCATTGATCCGGCCGCATCCCGTCCGCCGGGGGAAAGGGAGTGCGGTGGCCTCTCTCTCTCACCGTTGGTCACTGATCCGGCCGCATCCCGTCCGCCGGGGGAAAGGGAGTGCGGTGGCCTCTCTCTCTCTCTCTCACCGTTGGTCACTGATCCGGCCGCATCCCGTCCGCCGGGGGAAAGGGAGAAAGTGCATTGTTTCTCCGTTTGACGGCGTCGAGGCAGCACGTCCCGATCTGCGGTACACGCCGTTCTCTCTGACCAAGCTCCGGCGCGGCAGGGCCTACGCCACCTGCTCGCAGATTCCGCCCGCCACCGCTCACCTAGTTACATCCCGACGACCTCGAGGTATCCCCTCCGGCCTTGCTCCACTGCCCGTCTTCCCACGTCGCTGCATGTGGATCTTCCATAGTTCTTTGCCCAAAACGTAGCTCGTCTGGCGTACTTTCCATATTGCATTCTCGTCCTCACACCGTTTTAGACAAACACAACCGTGTTGTTATCTTCCCTTAGGACAAGGAATATGCTTCTTTTTTGTCATCGCATGTGTCATCAACTGTTATTGGCCAGTAATTGTTTCCTTTCTACTCGTTGCTATTGCGACCTTTTGGTGAACTGCACAAATCACTTTTTTCTTAAGAGTGTTTTGTGCAGTTGTACTAAAATGTCACACGGGCAACGTCTCTACATTTCAGTGCGACTACACAAAGGGAGATTGGTTTTGCTCTATCCTCCTCATCGAACTCTGAGCCTAATCTTCTCCAACTAGTTAGTCTTAAGAGAGACTGCAAAGGTGACCGGCTTCTATTTGTGTGTTTATTGTTTCATCAGCAGTCCTCTATTATCGTAATCCCACTTAATATCTTTGGAATAGGGACGCTCAGCTCTATTTTAGTGGAACTGCACAAAATGATCGGAATGTTGCATGCTCCAGACAGCTACTTTTTTCCCAACATGCCTTGTTGATTTAGACAGAGCCAGGGGGACGTTGCTGCCAATGAAAGTATGGATCAATTTTAATTTAACACCTTCTCACAACTCTTTCTTCAGTTGTGATGTAATTATTAGCTCTGATACTCTAATAATTGACATGTATTAGCAAGGAAGTTAGTTTTTTATTGTTTCCGAAAGAGCATCGATGGCAAGACACGCGAAACAAAAGCTGAAAGCTCACACCATTGTACAATTTCATGTCGCTGGAAAATTATTAGTATAGTACGTCAATTATGTAAACAAATGATGGAAGCTTGATAGCACTGCCAGAAGCCTCTTCATCATCCGGGTCCATGTGCCATGCACAAAATTATACTCCTTCATTCCTAAATATTTGTCTTTTTACAAATTTCAAACGGGCATATTTTAGAGTGTAGATTCACTCATTTTGCTTCGTATGTGTACTCCCTCCGTTCCTAAATATTCTATTCGTCTTTCTAGAGATTTCAAGAAGTGACTACATACGGAGCAAAATGAGTGAATCTACACTCTAAAATATGTCTATATACATCCGTATGTGCCAGTCCATTTGAAATCTCTAAAAAGACAAATATTTGAGTAGTCACTCGTTGAAATCTCTAGAAAGAAAAATACGCCGGAGTATATTTAAGAACCGAGGGGGTAGTGCACAACAGCATGGGAGACTCAGCCCGGTCGTTGCGCCACATTAATAGTGAGTAATGAGCAGTCAAATCATAAGCCCCACCTTTCCCACTGTAAGTTGCTCTGAAGAAGCAACCATCAATACGCTCTTCTTTGAATCCGCTCATACTACTCCATCCGTCACTATTTATACAGCGCGCTTCAGAAAAAAGAAAAAAAATCTGTGGGACCAAGGCGACAAGCGATCGGCCTGAAAAATAGCATTGGTAGTTATAGCACGGCGTCTATTACTAGAGGGAATAATGCGTACACACATGCATGCAGTGCTTTCACCCTGGGTACACACATGCATGCACTTACTCCACTCCGTAGTAGTATAGTACATGGAGAGAAAATTGTGGACTTGATTGCGGTTACCACGCCCTAATTAATTGAGCATTAAACCAAACGCGTCTAAAGTCTCTCTGGTGGTGGAAATGCATTGAGAGAAATGCATCATAATGAAGCGCGCCCTGTAAACTGTGACAGAGGGAGGAGTAGTACGAAGGTGCAAAACCAAGTACGCGTATGGCCAGTCGGTCAACGCACCTCCTCTTGGCATATCACTGACATGTGGGACAAGAGTGTGAACAAACCGATCTCAATTGACGGCAAAGAGCCAACCCGCCGTTCCATGAGAGAGACGAGGAGCGAGAACACACAGACGGGCTCGCACGGAGGCCAAGATATATTCAAGCATGGTTGGTTGATCGATATCATTCATTACATGTTGGGCTGCTGTTTTCCGCCCTTCTCTGGAATAAACGTGTACTTTATCAGAGATAAAAAAATAAGAGTACAGACGCTCCACCATGCAGTTCTAGTAGTAGTACTACTCGTACTACTGCGCTTGGCTCTTCGCCTCTTCGTGAAGTCGAACAATGATGGTACTCGCATGTTGGGTACTACAGTGTATGCCTCTGACAATCTGACACCGAATGGACTGATGCATGTCCACCGAGGGTAGGTTGCATTAGTCAAAAGGCATAAGCGAGCTTCACCCTGTCCTGCAAGCTTCTCCTCGTTCTGCGAGTTGACGGGACACACCAAAAAGTAGTGCTAGTCCATACTCCCTCCTTTCCGGTTAATATGGCTTAATCTTTTTGCGGGTAAATGAGAGAGCTTTATTCATATATAAGCATTCTTAGGACGATCAACCAAGACACTGGTCACAAGGAAGCGAGGTACCCCGCAAAAAAAGAAGTAGGAAGCGAGGTGTTTCATCAAGCCAGCTCTCGGCCACATTCAAAGTGCAGCAAGCATGGTTCGCATGAAGATGCGCCGCACGGTTCGCACGAAGATGCGCTGCAAGGTTTGCTGGCCTGTTTACTTTGCGCTTGGCTATTCGCCTATTCGGGAAGTCGAACAATAATAGCACTAGTAGTATAGTGTATGCTTCTGGCAATCTGACACCGAATCAACTGTTGCACGTCCACCGCCTGAGCGAGGGAGAGCTTGCATTAGTCAAAAGTTTCTCCTTGTCATGCGAGCCACCGCGCGCAAGCTTCTCCCGTCCTGCAACCTTCTCCTCGTTCAGCAAGTCGACGGGACACAGCAAAGTAATGCTAGTCCATACTGCCTCCTCTCCGGTTAATATTGTCTTAATTTCAAACGAGATAAATACACTGTCTGTCACTGTATATATATTTGTAAAAATACGGTCAGTGGACTTCATAATACGCTCATTGCGCTCAATATATATATTTTCCGGTGTTTATACGGTCACTAGCTCACCCTGACTGAGTATGTGTGTGCATGCACGTGTAGGTTGAGCACTTGAGCGTGACCGTGTGTGTTCCGTCGTGTGCTCGGACATCCATGCTGTCGGAGTAAATGGCCACGGGTAGCCTAACCGACTGCCCCTGGCTCTTCCAAAAAATTATCAGGCCTTTGGGCCTTCAAGCATTTCAAGCATTGGGCCGCCTTCCCCGGTCGGCTATTTCTAAAGCCGACTCCCAGAAGGCGACCCAGCCTCAGCAACCTCCCCCCAAGATAACCACGGGATGGCCGACTCTAGGCAGCCGGCCATAGAGGATGCCGACTCCCCAGAGCCGGCCATGAAGAACGCCGACTCCCCAGAGTCGGCCACGAAGAGCACCGACTCCAAGGAGCCGGCCAAGACCGCAACCACCAAAACTACACCCACATAACGGTGACAAGACGGGGTGTGGCCACAGTGCGGCCCACTACCCCCGAAGCCCGAGGCAGGCATGGCCACAGGACGCCGTACGGGAGGGCCATCTCCCGTCCGGCTCGGCACTGTAGCCCTGCTGGCCTCAACGTCACCCACGACAGACGCCAGTACGGCCCACGGGCGGCGGGCCCCTTCAGCCAGAGAGAGGCGCGAAGGCGGCCCGGCCTCCCCCAGTCGGCCAAGGGCGTAGCCGGCCCCCAGAAGCCGGCCACCCCCTCCCTCGAAGCATGTGCCACATTAAGGAGACACGACGAGGTAAGGCTACAGTGAGAGCCCTCGAGGCGGCACACTGTAGCCACGCTTACTTCGACGGAGCCCTCGTCATCAGGGGCGAGGCTACAGTAAGCAGCCGCCGACAAGACCCTAGGCGGTGGGGCCGGCCTGTCGACCAAGAGGCCGGCAGCCGGCGGGACCTACCAGTCGGCGGGCCCCAACGGCCGGCGGAGAAGCCGGCGAGCGTAGACACTGACGGCTGGGACCAGCGCCCAGCTGGATTACAATTGTACCCCCGGGGGTAGGCCTATATAAACCCCCCGGGACACCCATGCAAAGGGTTGGCTTCTTAGCATTACACACACACCATAGAGAGAGAGGAGCAAGAGCTAGCCTTGTTCTTCTTCTCCCTTGAACCCAACAGCTCTAGGAGCATTTGTAGCTACTCTTTCTAATCTAGTGATCATGCGGAGACCCCGCAGAGCAGGACTAGGGGTGTTATCTCCTCGGAGAGCCCCGAACCTGGGGAAGATTCTCCGGCGTGCATGTCTTCGCCTCATCCCGTTTCTAGGCACCGGCGACGTCTTACTGGCACCCACTATGATAAGCCATCCGTTGGCATATGTCGCACCTACCACCCGACATTTGGCCCCCACCGTGGGGCCAGGTGCACCGTCGTCCGAAGACCTGTTCTGAACGGGAACCCTCTTCCTCCCCCGCTAGCGCAGCCAGCCTACTGCGCCCGATGGCGTTTGCCTCGACGCGCTGCAAGGCGTCGACAACGCCTGCGCGGCGAGCTACCTCGCCGATCTTCTCGGCGAGACTCGCATCTCCGACGAGCCTGCGTCCGACGCAGGCACGGACTACCCCGAGAGCCGCCTCGTCAGCCTCCTCGACCAGCTTCACGTCTCTGGCGAGCCTGCTGTAGACGTGGAGTCGGTCGGCTCCACCGACCCGATGCTCGTCGACTCCAACACGACATCGCTCGACGCCTACCCCTCCGACGTGGTGGTCTTCGACGATCCTCTCCCTCGAGCTGACAGCGGCAGCAGCGCTGTCACCGAAGTGTTGGTCATCGGCCACGTCGACAACTCGGGCGAGAACGCCCACGACGCCCTGCAAGCGGCGATGCACGACCTCTCCGTCCCCATCCCAGCCGACGCCGACGCCGAGACCCTGGAGGCACGCCGCCTCGCCCTCATCGCGGAAGGCCAGAAGATAGCCTCCATGAGACGCCTCACCGAGGCCCACCAGCGCGAAGTCGACCGCGCTGCCTTCGGTACGCCGCCGCCTAGCGGACCGAGCCGAGCCGGCTTCGTCCAGAAGCGCGGCGCGGCTATTGCCAGCATGCTGGGGGCAGATCGCCCCGTCTACGCCACCCCGCTCGAGAATCTGCGAGCCGCTCAGGCGGCCGCCGAAGAGCTAAATGGGCTGGGAGCCCACGAGCTCCCCTACATGACAAGACGGATCCAGTAGCTGATCGACGCGGCTGCAGAACGGCACGAAGCCGGCGCCCGCACCGATAGTCATCCCCCGCGCCGAGAGCATGCCGCGACGTCCCGCTCGCCGACTGCGAGCGGCGCCCGCCAGAAGAAAGACAAGGAGCCGGCTGCTAGCCGCAGCCGGACTCGCATCACCATCGAGCGCGACGTGGAAGGCCGCCCTCGAGCGGTGGAACGCCAAGGAGATCTGCCTCCTCCCCCGCCTCGAAGAGAAAGACGTCTCACCCCGCCGCCCGTCACGCACCCGACTCTTGGTGACCGACTAGGCCGCCGAGAAGGAGTCGGCGAGAACGACGCCCGCCACCGGATCGACCGCCTTGCTCGATCCCTGGCGTTAGAAGAAGAAGACGATGTCGGCCCGCCATGCTTTGCCCCCCGCATCCGCGATGAGCCCTTCCCCAAAGGGTTCTCGCTCCCCAGAGACACGCCCAAGTACAATGGCTCAGTAAAGCCGGAAGATTGGCTCATCGACTACTCCACTGCTGTCAGCATAGCCAACGGCAATCGGCGCGTAGCCGTGAAATACGTCCCCCTCATGCTGCAAGGCACGGCGCGCACCTGGCTCAACAGCCTCAAGCCCTACAGCATCAACAGCTGGCTGGACTTCACGGAAGTCTTTGTCCGCAACTTCACCAGCACATACAAGCGGCCTCCCAAGCCTCGCAGCTCTCCCTGTGCGTCCAAGGACCCAATGAGTCGACCCGCGACTACCTCACGCGGTGGGCCGAGCTCCGCAACTCCTGCGAGGGAGTGCACGAGGTCCAGGCCATCGAATACTTCACCGCCGGGTGCCGAGAGGGCACCCTCCTCAAGCACCGACTCCTCTGCGACGAGCCGACTACCCTCGACGAGTTGCTGGTCATCGCGGACAAGTACGCCACAGCCGACTCCTCGATGAAGACCGAGCTCCGAGTGGACGCCTTTGGGAAGGTGATCGCTCCGGCTCCCAAGACGCCGGTTGGCGACTCCAATCGGCGCCCCTACCAGAACGATCACAAGCGCAAGGCCCCCATGCCGACTTCCACCAGTCGGCAGGTGGCCACAGTTGAAGATGAGCAGCCCGAAGAACGGCCCGCTCCCAAGAAGAAGGGTGGCAGGCCGGCTTGGCAGCCGGCTTTCTCCTACGAGCAGACTCTCGACGCCCCCTGCAAGTTCCACAGCGGCGCGAAGCGGTCCAACCACACAACCCGAAAATGCCACTGGCTCACACGAATCTCCAAGGGCGAAGGATTGTTGCCGCCTCCGCCTCCCGGCCCGCCGCCTCCAGCCCCCAGCAGCCGGCGGCTTGGCCGGCAGTCGGAGCCATCCAAGATGAGTTCCCTGAAGAACACGCCGCCTACGTCGTCTTCACCAGCCAAGCCGATGACAAGCGTAGTCGGCGCCGTCAACATCAAGAGGTCAATGCTGTCGCCACTAGCGCTCCCGAGTTCATGCACTCGTCAGAGAAGCCAATCAGCTGGAGCCAGGCCGACCACCCAGAGGTGATGCCATCCCCTGGCTCCTATGCACTGGTCTTGGATGTCACCCTCGCGACGGAGAGGCGAGCTGCCCGATTCTCCCGCGTCCTGATAGATGGCGGAAGCAGTATCAATATACTGTACCGCGATACCATGGAGAAGCTGAACATCAAGGCGAAGCAGCTTATGCCAAGCCGAACCGTGTTCCATGGTATCGTTCCCGGCTTGTCTTGCTCACCAATCGGCAAGATTAAAATGGATGTTCTCTTCGGAGACAAAGATCATTTTCGCTGAGAAGTGATCTGGTTCGAAGTAGTGGATCTGGAGAGCCCCTACCATGCTTTGCTTGGCCGACCTGCTCTGGCCAAGTTCATGGCTGTGCCCCACTACGCCTACCTGAAGATGAAGATGCCGAGCTTGAAGGGGATCATCACGGTAGCCGGCGATTAAAAGAAGTCCATCGAGTGTGCCATGGCCAGTAGCCGGCTGGCCGAGTCCCTCGTAGTGGCAGAAGAGAAGAAGATGCTGGAGCAGGTTGTGGCCATGGCCGGCAAGCAGCCGGCCCTGTCCCCCAACCCCAAAGATTGTGATGCGCAGGGCTCCTTCTAGCCTGCCAAAGAGACGAAGAAGATACCTCTGGACCCGGAGAATCCGGAGAGGTTCGCCGTCATTGGGGCGAACTTGGACAGTAAATAGGAAGGCGAGCTCGTCGACTTCCTCCGTGAGAATCAAGACATTTTTCATGGTCCCCAAAGGACATGCCGGGTGTCCCGAAGGATTTCGCCGAGCACAAATTACATGTCCGAGCCGACGCGAAGCCGGTCAAGCAACCCCTCCGCCGACTGTCAGAAGAGAAGCGAAGAATCGTGGGAGAAGAGATAGCCCGGCTCCTTGCCGCTGGCTTTATTATGGAAGTGTTTTTTCCAGAGTGGCTTGCCAACCCAGTTCTGGTACTGAAGAAGAATAACAATTGGCGTATGTGTATAGACTACACCAGCCTGAACAAGGCCTGCCCCAAGGATCTGTTTGCCTTGCCACGGATTGACCAAGTGATAGACTCCACAGCCGGATGCGAGCTGTTGAGTTTTTTGGATGCCTACTCAGGGTACCATCAGATCAAGTTGGACCCAGCTGACCGCCTGAAGACTGCCTTCATCACACCATTTGGAGCTTTTTTCTACCTGACTATGACATTCGGCTTGAGGAATGCCGGTGCCACTTTTCAGCGTTGCATGCAGAAATGCCTCCTGAAACAACTCGGCAGAAATGCCCACGTCTACGTAGACAACATTGTGGTGAAGACAGAGAAGCGCGGCACCCTGCTGGAAGATCTCAAAGAAACATTCGCCAACTTGCATCGATTCCAAATCAAGCTCAACCCCGAGAAGTGCGTGTTCGGAGTACCAGCCGGCCAGCTGCTAGGCTTCCTGGTCTCCGAACGCGGCATCGAGTGCAACCCCGTGAAGATCAAGGCCATCGAGAGGATGGAGATTCCCACCAAATTGCGAGATGTGCAGAAGTTCACCGGATGTCTGGCCTCCCTAAACCGCTTTATCAGCCGACTAGGAGAGAAGGCTCTCCCCCTGTACCGACTCATGAAGAAGTCCACTCACTTCGAGTGGAATGACCAAGCCGACCAAGCCTTCCATGAGTTGAAGAAAATGCTGACCACTCCGCCTGTCCTGGCAGCGCCGACTGAAAAGGAGCCCATGCTCCTCTACATCGCCGTGACTAGCCGAGTGGTCAGTACTGTTGTTGTGGTCCAGCGCCCGGAAGAAGGCCGAGCCCAGCTAGTCCAGAGGCTGGTGTACTACCTAAGCGAAGTGCTATCCAGCTCAAAACAGAACTACCCGCACTACCAGAAGATGTGCTATGGAGTATACTTCACGGCCAAGAAACTGAAGCCCTACTTCCAAGAGCATCCCATCACGGTCGTGTGCACCGCCCCGCTCGCCGAGATCATAGGCAGCCGGGATGCATCCGGCCGGGTGGCCAAATGGGCCATTGCACTGGTGCCCTACACGATCTTCTACCAACTCCGCACCGCCATCAAGTCCCAAGCATTGGCCGACTTCCTCGTCCACTGGGCCGAGAGCCAGTACCTACCGCCGGCTCCCGACTCTACCCATTGGCGGATGCACTTTGACGGGTCCAAGATGCGCACCGGCTTGGGAGCCGGCATCGTCCTCACCTCTCCCAAAGGCGACAAGCTCAAGTACACACTGCAAATCCACTTCGCCGCCTCCAACAACGTGGCCGAGTACGAGGCGCTCGTACATGGGCTCCGGCTAGCCAAAGAGCTCGGCATACGCTGGATCCTATGTTACGGCGACTCAGACTTGGTGGTCCAGCAGTCGTCTGGCGATTGGGACGCCAAGGACGCGAACATGGCGAGCTATCGATTCCTCATCCAGCAGATCAGTGGGTAATTCGAAGGGTGCGAGTTCCTTCACGTGCCAAGGGCCGACAACGACCAAGCAGATGCCCTAGCACGGATCGGCTCCACCCGACAAGCCATACCGACTGGCGTCTCCCTCCAGCGCCTCCTCAAGCCGTCCATCAAGCCGTATCCAGAGTCGGACTCAATCTTTGTACCGCCTGTGCCAGATGCAGCCGGATCCGACTGGAGGAACCCCGCAGGCGGCACGGAGACACCGACAACTGGCCCGGGGACTGCCGTAGTCGCACCCGGACCGGGGACTTCAGAACCCGGCCCGGGGACTGTAGCAGTCGGCCCGGGGACTGCAGCAACGCAAGAAGCGGTGGCCGACTCCAATTCCACGCCACCCAACCCACCCACCCGAGTCATGGTGGCTACACTAACAGAAGAAGAAGTCACAGCTCCATCATGGGCCCAGCCCATCCTCAAGTTCCTAGTCAGCAGAGAGCTGCCGGCTGATGAGATCTCAGCAAGACTAGTGCAATGACGAGCCGGAGCATATGCAATAATCAACAGAGAGCTTGTGAAGCGCAGCGTCACTGGAGTCTTCCAGCGTTGTGTCGAGCCAGAAAAAGGAGTGGCAATCCTCAAGGATATCCACCAAGGCGAATGCGGCCACCACGCAGCCTCAAGATCACTGTGGCCAAGGCTTTCCGCCATGGTTTCTTTTGGCCGACTGCCTTGGAAGATGCCAAAGAGATAGTCAAGACCTGCAGAGGATGCCAAGTCTTTAGCTCCAAGCAACACCTACCGGCTTCTGCACTCAAGACCATTCCCCTCACCTGGCCCTTTGCCGTCTGGGGACTGGACATGGTGGGCCCTTTCAAGACAGCCCGCGGCGGCTTGACACATCTACTTATCGCCGTGGACAAGTTCACCAAGTGGATCGAAGCAAAGCCGATCAAGAAGCTGAACGGGCCGATTGCCGTAACATTCATCACCGACATCACTACTCGGTACGGCGTGCCGCACAGCATCATCACCGACAATGGCACGAACTTCGCCAAAGGAGCACTGGCGCGTTTCTGCGCAACGCAGGGCATCCGACTGGACTTAGCGTCCGTTGCCCACCCGCAGTCAAAATGGCAGGTCGAGCGAGCAAATGGACTCATCCTCTCCGGCATCAAGCCCCGACTGGTTGTACCACTGGAGCGATCGGCCGGCTGCTGGCTCGATGAGCTACCGGCTGTCCTCTGGAGTCTGCGCACTACACCCAACAAGTCAACCGGCTTCACTCCGTTCTTCCTTGTATATGGTGCCGAGGCTGTCATCCCAACTGACATCGAGTTCGACTCGCCTCGGGTCACCATGTACACGGAGGCGGAGGCCAAGGAAGCAAGAGAAGACGGCGTCGACCTACTAGAAGAAGGCCGGCTGTTAGCACTCAGCCAGTCCGCCATCTACCAGCAAGGGCTGCGCCGCTACCACAACCGCAAGGTCAAGCCGAGATCCTTCCAAGAGGGCGACCTTGTGCTCCAGCTGATCCAGCGAACAGCCGGCCAACACAAGCTCTCGACCCCTTGGGAAGGCCCCTTCGTCGTCAGCAAGGCACTAGGCAACGACTCCTACTACTTGATCGACGTGCAAAAACCAAGAGCACGCAAGAGAGATGACTCCGACAAGGAGTCGGAGCGACCATGGAACGCGAACCTCCTGAGAAGATTTTACAGTTGAAAGCAGTATGTATCATGCTCCCCTTTTGTATTAAGTACAAACCAACAGGCCCCCCGAGCGGTACTCGGGGACTGCCTTCATTTATTTATGAATGACGAGTGTCATATCCGTGAATGTATTATTACATTTGATTTCTTGTCTGGCACCGGGTTCGACTAGTCGGCCCGGGGACTGGCCGCCTTGAGCTATATTAAAAGTTCTACCTGAAGTCAGACAAGTAGTGTGCCGGCTCCCGAGTCCTCTCTTGTTGAAAGTCACAGCTCGAAGAATCGACTATCCGACTAGCAAGAGCCAAGGCAGAAAGGATGCCCACACGAAAAACGGCTAAGGACTAACGAACTTATATAGCAAAAAGACGGCCCCCAACCATGCTTGCCGGCTGTCAGAACAGCCGGCTGGCCGACTTCCTAAACACTTAGCTCTAATCCAACAAAGCTAGAGTACATGCCCTCCCAATTGGCCAAGCACTCTTCCAGCCACAGATTGCAGAGCAACTGTTTGACTGGGGAGGCGGCAACCAAGGGAGGGCGGCAAAGGAAACAGTAGTAGGATGAAAAGCAAAGTATGAGGAAAAGCCAAATGCATGTATAAGTCATATGTACATATAAAGCCCCCAACAGGCCGGCAATAGACATAAGTTCGAATACACCCCCAGTGGGTGGAATTGTGCAGACTTAACAGAATATTGTTCCAAAAGTGACAAGACAGGAAAACAAAAGATAGCAAGCTAGACTAAGACGCGGTGCGGGAGCCGGGCTGGTCGGTGGAGATGGCGTCGCCGGCTGAAGGAGTGGCCGGCTGGCGGGTCTCGGCTTGGTCACCACCGGTGGCAGGCGACGCACCCGCGCGTGACGTGGTGCTGGAGGCGCGGTCAGGCTGAGGCCGGTCGGCCGCTCCACCATCCGGCTCGGCGTCTTCACCCTCCTCCTCCTCCTCCTCGCCCTCGTCGCTGGAGTCGATCTCCTCCGCCGAGTCTTCACCGTCTGCCGGGTTCAGCCCGAACCACTCCTTCGGCTGGGCGACACCGTTGTCATCTACCTCAGGGGTGAAGACGCTGGTGTCGGTGTAGTCGGCGATCGCCGAAGCCCGCCGGATGATAGCCGGCCGCGCCGGCTCCAGCTCCGTGTCGGCTTGCAGCCGCCAGGTAGCCAGCTGATCCAGACCCAGGTCGGGATACCAGGCCTTGATGAACTCCAGCGCCTGCCTGGCGCCGGACCGAGCCGCCGAGGCCTTCCAGGCTTCGAAGCGGCCGACTGCCACCTCCAGCCAGTCGGCACTCCGACTGGGGGTGCGAGGAACCACTTCATCGGGCCAGAGGGCGGCCAATACTTGCGCCCCGGCACACTGAAGCCGGCGGAGCAGTCGGTGAGCCGGCTGGAGACGGGCCTGGATCGCCAAGAGCTGCTCCTCCAGCGAACGACCAGCGCTTGGTGGAATCTCGAAGCCAGCCTGCCTTCGCGCCTGGCGGCGGGCCTCGATGATCTGGTTGGCGGCGGTAGAGTAGCCAGGGAAGTATTCTGTGCAAGAAAGAAAGAGAAAGAAGAGAAAACACGAAGTCAGAAAACGAGCCAAAAGCGGCAGACGGCAAGAAAGGACGAAGAAGTAGGCGGCTTACCGTCAACCAGATCTTTGATCTGACCATAGCCAGTGATCAGAGTCTGCCTTGCTTTAGCCTAGCCAGCCGCTTCTGTCTCGTACTTGGCCTGGAGGGCGGCCTCGCGGTCCTGCACCGCCTTCAGAGCTGCCTTGTGACCCTCCTCCTGGTTGGCCAACTTCTTGGCCAGGCGGTCGCGTTCCTGCACCAAGGCGGCAAGCTCGGCCTCCTTGGCACGAAGGGCAGTCTGAGACTCTCCCAGCTGTGCCCTCAGACCAGCGTTGGCCGCTGCAGAGACGGCAGAAAAAGAAGAAACAATAAGAGGAAGTCGTCAAGGAAGATCTGACCCGACTGCTCAGCAGTCGGCCCGAACCTCGGGGACTACACCCAGTGGGTGCGCTGACGCGCCCCCACGTGAGATAAAGAACAAAGCACTTACCCCGGCTCTCAGTTAGGTCGGCGGTCTTCTGGGTCAGCTCCCGAGCCTGGGAGTTGAAGGCAGCCGCATGAAGATTGTGGTAGTCCGGCAAGACAGGCAGAAGATCGAAGTAAGAACAAGAATAGAAAAGCCAAAACCACTAAGAAGTTCCAAGCCGCCTGCTCAGCAGCCGACTCGGAACTCGGGGACTACACCCAGTGGGTGCGCTGACGCGCCCCCACGGAAGAAACCAAGATAAGAAGACTAACCCGGATGGCCGCCCACGTCGCAAGGAATTCGTCGGTGAATTGCCTCAGCGCCGTAGCCTGGGCCTGGAGCCGGGTCCGGACGTCCTGCGCGGCCACATTCATCACAGCCGTCCCTCCGCCCGGCGTCCACCCCGAGGTGGCGCTGGCCACCTCCACGTCCTGGGCCGACGAGCTGGAGCCCGCGGCAGGCTGCGGCTCCGACGCAGCCTTCCCCGCGCGTCGGCTCGGCGGCATCCGGACCGCCAGCTCAGTCCTCGCGGCCGGCTCGCTCCCCGCCGGCTGCGCAGGCGGCAGATCAGGCCGGCCGCCTTGAGCCGCCCCAGTCGGCGGGGTCGGCACCGGCGCCCTCTCCAGGATGACGACGTCGTCATCCCTCTCCAGCCCCGGCTGGTCACCGCCGGCTTCCTCTGGCGGGGGCTCCGGGGCCCCAGGTGCTGCGACGCGCAGTGGGGTGACCAACAAGGCCCCCTCCGCCATCGCCACAGTTGCCGCCTCCGCTTGGGCCTTGGCTGCGGCGTCGGCGTGCGCCTTCGCCGCCTCCTCCTCCTGCGCTGCCTGAGCGGCGGCCGCCTTCCGCGCTCCCGCCCCCCGCGCCTCCCGCTCCTCCCGCGCGTTCCGTTCCGTCGCCGCCTGAAGGTCGGCACGGGGGTCCACGCGGCGAGTGGTGCTCCCAGATCCCCTCGGCGACTCAACGACGGAGGCGGCAGCCGCCCGCTCGAGCGACAATGGAGCTCTGGTTGTTTGGAGAAAAAGACAAGGATTCAGGAACCACCAGAGAAAAGGAAGAAAAAAGAGTACACAAAAGAGTGTGAACTTACGCCAACACCATCTGCGGTTGCTTCACGGTCTTGCGGAAGCGAGCCGCCTTCGCGGCCACCTCCTCCCGCCTAGTCGCCGCTGCCCCGCCTCGGGGCTTCTTCGTCCGACTGCCGAACAAACCCTGTGCGGCGCGACGCTTTTGCCCGCCGCCCCGAGCAGGCGGTGCAGCGGAGGAACCTGCGCCGCGGCCAGATGCCGGCTGACGGCGCGGGACGACTTCGGCCTCGTCGTCGTCCGGCCAGTCATCGAAGGTGACTCCATGCCCGGAGCCGCCTGCTTCGCCGCCGGCTTGGCCACCACCCAGCTCGGTGTTGTCGTCCATAGCGGCCGCCCCCAAGTCGGGGTCCTCCAGATCGTGCTACGTCCGGTCGGGGGCGAATCGGCGCTCCGCGCCCGACCCGCCCATAGGCCAAAGAAGAGGGCTTTGTCGAAAACAAGCCGACTAGTCAGAGTCGGCCAAAAAGAACTCGGCAACAAAACTGAGAAAGAGAAAGAAAGAAGGAGAACATACCGTGGGCGGCGGATTGGTTCGGCTATATGGCTCCTTGCCGAACTGCCACTCTTCGGAGAGTTTGCAGTTCGCGAGGTAGTTCACCATATAGGCCACCTCCTCGTGCGACATGTCCTTGGTACACATCCGGATCGGATCGAGCTGGCCGCTCATCTGACAGATCAGATGAGGGCGACTCTGGAGCGGGAGTACCCGGCGCGTGACGAAGGCGGCCAGCAGGTCGGGCCCCGACAAGCCCTCCGACTGGGTCATCGCTCGCACTCGGGCGACGGCTGCGCATCCAGCCGGCGTCAGCGTCACGGCCCGGTAGGACCACTGGGGCCGCCTGCCCGCCGGTGGGCCGGCTACGTAAGCCGGCAGGTTGACGTAGTCGCCCTGCGGGGCGACGTTCTTGACATAGAAATACGACTTTTGCCATAACTTCACCGACTGGATCAGCGTGATGACGGGGAAGGGGTTGTCGGCAGCCACCCTCCGCATCGCGATGAAAGCGCCAGTCTGAGCCGACACGCCCTGCATGCGCGTGCCCAGCTTGGACTGGAAGAACTCCCCCCAGAGCTCGAGGGTAGGGAGGACGCCGAGGTAGCCTTCGCACAGGGTGACGAAGGCAGACAGCAGCACCACCGCGTTCGGGGTGAGGTGGTGCGGCTGGAGCTGGTAGAACTCGAGCCAAGAGCGGGAGAAGGCGCTCACGGGTAGGCCGATGCCGCGCAAGAAATGCGAGCGGAAGACCACCTGCTCGCCCTCCCGCGGCTCTGGCGTAAGCTCCTTCGCCGGCGCGAGACGGACCTCCACCTTGTCCGCGCCAGGCAGCCGCCGTGTATTGCGGAGGAATTCGACGTGATCCTCGTGGACGTTGGAGCCGTCCCAATCCCCGCCATACTGCTCCGTGGCGGGAGGCATGGTGAAAACGAGCGCGGCGGCGGAGGAACGAGTGGTGGAAGAGCGCGGCGGCGAGGCGCTGTTGCAAGAAAGGGCAGGAGGAAGAAGATGGTGGAAAGAGGAGGAGCGTGCGAGAACCTGCCGCTCTCCCCCCTACTTATAGCTTCGCAAGGTGAAGCCGGGGAGGCCGGACGTGGGGTGAGACGTGGGATTAACTGCACCCACTCCCCCCACGTCTCGCGATTATTACGCCCTAAAGGCGTGCCGAAACTGCCGCAGGGAGATGTGCGGGCAGTTTCGGGCTGCAGAGGATCCACGCCTGGGCCGGGGCGTGGACGTGGCGGGCCCCCGCCCTGCGGCGACTTCCCGTCGCGCGCATGGGCTGGCAGGCTTTTTGGCCAAGAGAGGCCACGTGGTTCGCAGGCGGCAAGTGGCCGGCCCGCGGCCCGGTGCACACGCTGGCGAGCTCCTGCCCTCCGACTCCAGAATTTTTGGCCAAGACGGCGCGCCTAACCAAGGCCGGCTCCCAGCTGCCGGCTTGTCAAGATAGCAAGCTGACTGAGCTTCTCGACTCCTACCCAACCTCGAAGCCCAATCAGCTTCGGGGACTACTGTCGGAGTAAATAGCCACGGGTAGCCTAACCGACTGACCCTGGCTCTTCCAAAAAATTATCAGGCCTTCAAGCATTTCAAGCATTGGGCCGCCTTCCCCGGTCGGCTATTTCTAAAGCCGACTCCCAGAAGGCGACCCAGCCTCAGCAACCTCCCCCCAAGATAACCACGGGATGGCCGACTCTAGGAAGCCGGCCATAGAGGATGCCGACTCCCCAGAGCCGGCCATGAAGAACGCCGACTCCCCAGAGTCGGCCACGAAGAGCGCCGACTCCAAGGAGCCGGCCAAGACCGCAACCACCAAAACTACACCCACATAACGGTGACAAGACGGGGTGTGGCCACAGTGCGGCCCACTACCCCAGAAGCCCGAGGCAGGCATGGCCACAAGACGCCGTACGGGACGGCCATCTCCCGTCCGGCTCGGCACTGTAGCCATGCTGGCCTCAACGTCACCCACGACAGACGCCAGTACGGCCCACGGGCGGCGGGCCCCTTCAGCCAGAGAGAGGCGCGAAGGCGGCCCGGCCTCCCCCAGTCGGCCAAGGGCGTAGCCGGCCCCCAGAAGCCGGCTACCCCCTCCCTCGAAGCATGTGCCACATTAAGGAGACACGACGAGGTAAGGCTACAGTGAGAGCCCTCGAGGTGGCACACTGTAGCCACGCTTACCTCAACGGAGCCCTCGTCATCAGGGGTGAGGCTACAGTAAGGAGCCGCCGACAAGACCCTAGGCGGTGGGGCCGGCCTGTCGACCAAGAGGCCGGCAGCCGGCGGGACCTACCAGTCGGCGGGCCCCAACGGCCGGCGGAGAAGCCGGCGAGCGTAGACACTGACGGCTGGGACCAGCGCCCAGCTAGATTACAATTGTACCCCCGGGGGGTAGGCCTATATAAACCCCCCGGGACACCCATGCAAAGGGTTGGCTTCTTAGCATTACACACACACCATAGAGAGAGAGAGGAGCGAGAGCTAGCCTTGTTCTTCTTCTCCCTTGAACCCAACAGCTCTAGGAGCATTTGTAGCTACTCTTTCTGATCTAGTGATCAGGCGGAGACCCCGCAGAGCAGGACTAGGGGTGTTATCTCCTCGGAGAGCCCCTAACCTGGGTAAGATTCGCCGGCGTGCATGTCTTCGCCTCATCCCGTTTCCAGGCACCGGCGACGTCTTACTGGCACCCACTATGATAAGCCATCCGTTGGCATATGTCGCACCTACCACCCGACACATGCATTAGGGTGTCGCGCGCGTTTTTGCATCCATGTGTACGTGTGACTGTTGCATACACGTAGGGGGAGTACATGTAGGGGCCACTGAGGAGCAGTCAAATCACACAGTAAGTTAGTCGGAAGAAGCAACCATCATTTCACTCTTGAATGACACGTACGCAATATAAAATGGTTGATATGGAGAGAAAAAGAAAACCACTATATATACACTACCAGGAGCCTAAGCTACAAGGCTGCTTGCTTAGGTTGCTCTCTTCACAAGCATAGAACAACGGGCCTGATCCTGTAGCTGGGGGAAGGGAACAATGTTCTGCGTAGACGTGGTCGACATCGGCGAGGGAGAAAACCCACAGTCGGTGCGTCCCAATCGGGGGTCACCGCGGTATGGGCCGATGCCGCGTCCCAACCGCCCTTCTAGCTACAGCCCGACGTCCCAGGTAGTCCATCTTCCTTTTGGAGCCGGCTTGCTCCACTGCCGTAGCTCCATCTCCATGTCGATCTTTCTCTACTTCTACCAGATTCTACTTGTGATGAGTTTATGTCTCATGAACTAGTGCCAGTACTATTATTCTAATCACACTTCTTCAATATCTTTGCCATCAGGGATGCTCAGGTTGATTTTAGTGGAATTGCACAAAAGCATCGTATGATCCGAGGGTGCCGGCCGTCTTTCCTTCGACAGGTTCTACCTGGCCAGGAAATTAAATCATGTTTAGGGTTTAGGGTTTAAGTCGTAGTGACCCCATCCGTAGTTTTTCTTTCATACACGCTCTCACAACTTTTTTCTTTAGTTGTGAAGTAAATATTGGCTATGATCTGTGAATCATTGAGATGCATCAGCATGCGTGTTAGTTTTCCTTTGTATTTGATGGAATGTTGTAACGGGGCAACCTTGGAATAGGAATGAAAATGGAGTGGAAAGTTTCCGTTTTTTCGGAGAAAAAATGGAAACGGAGAGAAACCAACGTTTCGTTTCGTTGGATCGCGCCATCGAGCAAAACCAACGTTTAAATCACGTCTGTCGTGTTCGTGTCTCACCCTCCTCCACGGCTCGACCCCACACGGTCGCTCGGCATGCCACTCACCGCAAACCGAGTATACGATAACTTTCCCGCCAGCTTGTCAATGGATCGCGCCATGGAGTACTAGCACTACTGGAAGAGATTGACGAGTTGGGGGAGGACAGCTAGCTGTAGCACGGACTCCCAAGAACTTTTTACATGCATGTTGTAGCCGACTATTGCGACCTTTGAACGCCGAGCAGCCGCGTGCACCCGGAAGCGGCGCGGGCGACGCTCTCTCGGCCGGCGTGCCGCTTCAATGCCGGCGCCAGTGAGAGGTCGCGTCCGCTCTGGCCGGGCATGAATGCGACACTGACCGTTTCGGGCGGGAAGCACGCGCGGGTGATGAAGAGGGTTCGGGTTGGTCAGGACCGGCAGTGGCAGCGGCCCGGACGTGCGCAAACAAGAGATGTTGTACGTTAATATTGCTGCGTATATAATTAACAACGTAAATAATGTGCCAGTTGGACAAATATGATTGGAGATGGAGATGGAAATGGAATTTTACGTAAACATGGATATGCATGTCTATGTCTATGTGTGTGTGCGCGAGGACTCTCGTGACCTGGAAGCGGGGGTGTGTTTTTGATCGAGTTTTCTTTCTTGGTACGTTAGAAAAATTGTCCGCCAGTTTTCGTTTCTTTTTTCCGGGAACGCGCGTATTCTATTTAAAACCACTGCTATGGAGATTTTTTTTACTCCATTATAGCCTCTTGTTTGATAGAGTTTCTCGCGTCTCGCTCTCTCACCCTCTCCATATCAAAACAAGATGACAGTGTCCACTCTATCTCTCTCCTCACCGTGGTCACAGATCCGGCCGAATCCCATCCGCTGCGGGAGGTGAGGAGGTGCAGCGTTGACGACGGAGGAAGCCGATGCGCACCGTCCTCTCGGAGCCGGCGCTGGCGCGGACGAAGATCATCCGCGCCCTTGTTCGCTGCCGTCGTGTGGGCAGATCCCGCCCGCCTGCCTAAACGACATCTCGCCCACCTGAGGTATAACTTCTTGTACTGGTCCAGCTCCCCAGGTCGCTGCGTGCGGGTTTTCTTTTATGCGACTACTCCCCAGCTCCCCATGCATAGTAGCTAGGGTCCGTCGGCTGGTCCAACATCACCTACTAGTACTATTATAGAGGAAATGCCACTCGAAAAGTTGTCCTGATTTATGCCTCGGTGGAGGTATACATGTTGTTTCGACAAAAAGTACATGGTGGTTGTGCGGTCATTGTCCATATGGTGGTAGTACTATCACTGGTTAAATGAAGAAATGCTTTTTTTCTCGGGTATCCTGGTTTAGTTCCCATCAAGATAATTATGATGCTTCTGTTCGTTGGTGTACTTTTCATTCATTCTTATTGACAATTGAGATGTTGTTGCTAACCCTTTTTTATATTTTTGGAAACAGCGATGCGTGTCTCCATACCCGGGCATGTCTTCCTCAATTCTAGTGGAACTGCACAAAATTGGATGGCCATTGTTGTTCCGCCTCACTGTCCTCTGCCACGTGGTTCTTCCTTCCTCGAGCTTGATTACTGAGAAGAAACATACCACAGTGAGGATTTGTCAAACTTCATAGGTGCCTCACCCAAACTTGATGCCAAATGGATGATGCATCACCACGATGACCTATCGATGCTCATGGTTGCGCCTCATGGTTGCGTCGGCTGGTGAAGCTGATCGATTTTCAATGAAAAACAACCTGTCTTCCATCAGTGCTCTTTGCTTGTTACGCACAAAGATGATATCCTTCGTTAGTTCACCTTGGTTGCGTTGGAGACGCAGTCGTCTTTCACGTTGGTGCAATTATATCACACAATTGGTTATGAACCAAATGTTTCCTCGAAGAAGGATTGACGTTGGTACTAAGAGCATAAGTTTTGTATTGATTTCTAAGCCTTCTCACAACTTTGTCTCCAGCTCCCCTGTAATTTTATTTGTCCAGCTATTAACTTTGATTTAAAAAATGGTGTGGACTAAAAACCCGGATGGACGTAGTAGCCCTCCATTTTTATTTACTCCGCATATTAGATTTGACTGAAGTCAAACTTTGTAATACTCTCAAACCTTTCCGATAATTGAAATTAAAATTCTTTATTTGTACACACTCTCACACGTTTCCGATAATTTGGCACATGTGTGGTTGTTCACTTAAGGGAGGGTAGTGTACCACACGTGAAGGACAGGAAGTGCGACCAGGACGCGTGGGCGTGGATTGTTAGTTCATCGGAAGTAGTACTAGTTTTCTTCACTGTACATTAAATAAAGAGTTTCGTTTCATACTTACACAATTTAAAACGATTGTTATGGAGAGAATAAGAAAACCACTCCACTATATATTAGTCGTATACACGATAGTACTATATGGACGCAGCTTCATTGACTTAGTGCACCTGCCTTTGGATTTATGACAGGTGGGCCCAAAATGTGGCTGGCTCACCTGTCATACAGCTAAAAGCAGGTGCAGTGAAGGCACCAGAGCTCAGTCCGTACTACAGTAGTATATATGTAAGCGGGAGCCTCAGTGCTTGTTCGCTAGGGTTTGTACTCTCCACACGCTCGCCGCACTACATATATGTTACACGCTGGAGGCTCAGCGTTCATGTAACACCCCGCATGTAACTTGCCATATTTGTAACTCCGACTCTTGCCATTTCCGGCTATGTGTTATGATTTTCCCTCCGTTGTCGGGTTTTGTCTTTCGTTTTGTATTTTGTCATGTCATGCATTCTCTTATCATGTCATCATGTGCATTGCATTTGCATACGTGTTCGTCTCATGCATCCGAGCATTTTCCCCGTTGTCCGTTTTCCAATCTGGCGCTCCTATCTCCTCCGGTGCACCCCTTTCGTTTTCTTTCGTGTGCGTGTGTCAAACTTTCTCGGAATGGACCGAGGCTTGTCAAGTGGCCTTATTATACCACCCGGAGACCACCGGTCAAGTTTCGTTCCATTTGGAGGTCGTTTGGTACTCCAACGGTTAACCGGGCATCCGCAATGTCCATTTGAGTGTCCAGCAAAAACCCCCTCAAAAACCAGCCCAAAACCCACCAAACTCTCCTCCATGCTCTAGGTCGTTCGATCACGATCGTGTGGGCGAAAACCGCACCTCATTTGGAGCCTCCTAGCTCCCTCTACCTATAAATATGTGGGCATCCCGAAATACATTCTGAGTCCAACCCTAGAAAAATCCCTCCACGCCGCGCCGGACGCGTCCGCTCCGACCGGACGAAAACGCCACCGCGCCCACAGCCAATCCGGAGCCGCCACGTCACCGCCGCCGCCCCCGCGCCGCCGC